>NC_084818.1:5197934-5556448 GCF_963583255.1 Pyrus communis
GACATTGTTTTTAGATAAGCAGATGTTTAAATTAGAGATAATAAGTCGTATAATTGAATACGACAGTAATAAGGGAAATATATATGCATGGCCTTTGAACCTTTCGGCAATTGGCATATATTTGGCGACAAGGGCACCGTAACTTTCAGAGAGAAGTTTTATTCGACATTTGTCGGTCATAAAATCTGAACATATAAGTTGCCATACATTGAGTGTCACTACGTCAAACAGTTATTAATTCACTTTTAACATATTAAGATTTCATTCCTGAAATTATGCTCATTGTTTGGTATGAAAATGATGCATAACACGTTAAAAAGATCGAAGAACAAGTGAAAAAGTGTAAAATATGCAACAAAGTTTAAGAATTGCCAATTTGATCTTCGATACTTGATTTCGATACATGACCTTTTGTTTCAAAGAGAACATCACGAATAAAACTCAATGTCTTGCCTTGACGTATAGGAATATTTTGCTGTATTTCACTGTTACTATCCCAAAACATAATTTTAAGAAATTATGGGTATTTTCCATACTCTGCTATTTCTTTAATTTGTTTTCTATTTGTACTCCTAGAAAGTCCACGTATATAATGCACTACATAAAACAACATTTACGATGCTAGAGTTGTAATCTTTTCATATTATTCAATCACTAAACGTTAGAGATTCGCAAGATGGACTATAGCTTAAGCGTATTTTGTTCCGTTTCGTTGTTCATTGCATCAAATTGCAAGTCAAAAAACCTTTTTTAATTTCTTTTGCAGAAAATACTTCTCTAAGCATCTCCACTAATACTCGCTAAATTTTTTATTGAAATGTTAATTTGGCTAGCCACCACTTCTAATTAACAATGCCAGCTATTTTAACTTAGGTTTAAACTATTTTAATATTAATTTTTTCTAAACAATCCAAACACTTTTTTCTTTAAAGCTAGCCTGTTAAAACTTGAATTTTCTGTAATTATTTTTATTAAAGTAGTCAAAACCTCATTTAGCTAAATTATTAGGGCTCGTTTGGTGGGCTGGATGGAAATGTGCTTAGAGATATGATTAGATTGGCAGAGAATTGTAAGATAGCACTTGTAACATATGTAAAGGGATAGGTTAGATAATCATTCCATTGTGGATTCATAGCTTATTGTGTCCAATTGTATTTATCTCACATTTTGATACAATAAACAACAGATTGAACTCAAATTCATTTTAATTTATCACAATCTATATCATCCAATCCACCAAACAAAATCTTACAGATGCTCCGGTGTCACTGCCTATCTTTATCGTGGTGAGAGGGACGGCGAGAGAGAGTCGGTTGAATATGTAAAGGTACAAAAGCGATGGGTGAGACCGTGAGAGTGAAACCCTACAACCACGACCGCACGCATGCATGTATCACCTCAAAATCGTATATTTAAAAAGATTTTTTTCTTCCTTTGCTTTTGGTTCCGGAAGAGGAAAGAAATGGACCCCCTCACCCATCATCAAACGTTTTCTTTTACTTCTCTTCCTCCCTACTAGGGACTAGCTAGCTCAGCTTTTTCACGTTTTATGATTGCACGTGATGTCTGAATTTAATAATATAATTTTATATGTAAATTTTCTTTTCACGTGACTTGTGAAATAGATAAAAACGTTACTTGACGATAAATCTGTTTAATGTAAGTTGTTTTTAAAATACTAGGGAATGAAGTGATTAATTCAGAGGGTGTTTGATTGGATGGGTTTTTGTTGGCACTTTTCTTTATTGATATGCTTTTGCCAACCTTTTCAGTTGCTTTTTCCCGTACACCAATAGTCTTCCCAATTGGACCTTTCCAAACCATCTTCCTCCCATTTCAAACAATTGACTCGACCAGAACCCTAAAAGCAGTTCTGATTAAGCAATCTTCTACCGCAGTGTCGTATTCAGTAATAATACAGTAAATCCACGTTTGAGTGCTTGATTATGGAAAATTCTTTTTATGCTATCTAGCATTAAATATTATTAAAATTTGGATGATTTAGACTGGTTTAGATTATTATTTTTAGGGGTTTTTGAACTTTAATCCTTCAAAAAGATTAAAATTAAAAAAAAAAAATCTGGTGTTAGATTGAATATTGATTTTAGTACATAATGTGTCCTTAATTCAAAATAATTAATGTTCATTTTATTTAATGTCTCCCATTAAATATTTAAATGTATTAATACACAAATTTTAATTTATTTTTTGACCAAAAAAGAGTTTTTTAATTTATTAATTTTATTTAACATTCTTTAAACTTGAAAAACTCAATTAATGTACCTAAATGTTAGTACCAAAATATATTATATTGAACTAATATATTTAAATGTTAGTACTGAAATGTATGTACCTAAATATATGCACCGAAATGTATTAATATTAAATTAATGTACCTAAATGTGTGTACCAAAATGTATGCACCGAAATGTTAGTACCAAAAAGGTATCATATTGAAGTAATGTACCTAAATGTTTGTATCGAAATGCATGTACCAAAATGTGTGTACCTAAATGTATGCACTGAAATGTATTATAATGAATTTAATATACCTAAATGAAGAAGATAAAGTACATCGAAATATATTGTATAACAAAAATTAGTTTATCTAAATGTTCACAACAAAATATATTAAGATGAATGAAATGAAAATAAAAATTATAATGAAATAAAATCAATACATTAAAAATTAGAAAGAAAAAGATAAATAATTAAAACACCAAAATATAATTAATAAATGATGTTATTAATGTATCAAGGGACTAAAATTAGATTTTGATCTTACTCATGGTTTTAATCAAAAATTCATCTTTGCCAAGGATTAAAATGAAGTTTTCTATTATTTTTATTGTGGTATTGTTAAACCTGATGATCCAATGTTCGTACCATTTAATGTCATATGTAGCACCAAAGTAAAACCCCTTGATTATAATACCAAGTTTGAATCTTCCTTAGGTAGATTCGAAATGGAAACGTCTTACAAAATAACTTAGAGGCATTAGTAGAGACTAATAGATAGTTGTCAAAGTTTGAATCTTACATCTCCGCGAAACCCAATAACGAAATATTAAAAAAGGTTACTTTGGATGTGGTCTCTATTTATCAACGTTCTTTGATAGAAATCTTGTTGGTTTTCAATTTTTTTATTGAAGTTCCTGAATTAATACAACAATGCCATAATTCTAAATTAAAATTTGATATTTGTAGTTACTTATATTAATGAGATTTTAAATAAAATCTGTGACATCCCACATCACCCAGGAGAGTGATCCTTATATGTATATTCCCATCCCTACCTAGCACGAGCCCTTTTGAGAGCTCACTAGCTTTGGGTTTCATAGGAACTCCGAAGTTAAGCGAGTAGCGCGTGAGAGCACTCCCAGGATGGGTGACCCATCGGGAAGTTCTCGTGTGAGTTCCCAAAAAACAAAACCGTGAGGGTGTGCTGGGGGGCCCAAAGCAGACAATATCGTGCTACGGTGGTGGAGCGGGCCCGAGAAGTGATCCGCCCCAGGCCGGGATGAGCTCCCAAAAATAAAACCCTGAGGGAATGGTAAGTCCAAAGCAGACAATATTGTGCTACGGTGGTGGAGTGGGCCCAGGAAGTGATCCGTCCCGGGTCGGGATGTGACAAAATCCATGATTTTTGGGATTGAAAAAAAAAAAGGTTATACTTATATAAAAAAAAAAGTATAATTTATCTTAATGACATGATTTGTCATTAAAATAAATTACATTTAAAAAAAAACTGACACACCCCGTCCCGAAGGAGGGCATGCTGGCCATCACGTGAGAGTGACGTAACCATTTACACAGTACGGAAGCTTTAAAATATACAACTTCTAAAATGAAACACCCGAAGGTGAGTCCTTATTTGGTCCATTCTGTCAGAACACCGTTGAACTTCCTCGTAGTCACCACACCTTTGCATTTCCTTAAACCTGGAGGGGCGCAAAACAAAATTGAGTGGGTCAGCAAAACGAACGTATTCAAAACCTTCTTTTCTCTTTTGCATATACTAACCCCTCGCTGTAAAACAAGTATAGTTTCCCAGAAAATAACATATATACGTATGTATAGATATGCCAGTCATGCTCAAAGATATATCATTCATGCTCATAAATATGCCATTCATGCTCGAGAATATGCCACAACGGAAACTCATAATCAAATGTAAGTGCTCAAGCGTAATTCACATCAATAACATATAATCTGGCAGCCGGGAGTCACCTAACGTGACCTGTACGGCTGCAGATAGAGCTCCAATCTCAACTCAATATCTGAATCTGCACACGAGTCGGAACCACCTAACGTGGTCTGTACGACAAGACTGGGTGTAATATATACGCTCTAGTGCTACGATCACGTGAAGACTGTGCGAATAATCGCGGGTCACCTACGAGTCGGAACCACCTAATGTGGTCTGTACGACAAGGCTTGCACCTAACTTGGATCCAAGGCGAGCGTGTGGTGCTGGTGAACATCACGTGAAGGACTGTGCCCTGGCCCTGGGCGGGAGCACTAACACCGGGGTGCAGATTATGAGCTCTCTAAACATCTCAACTACTAATATTGCATACAAACATGAATACCACTTACCTGGCACTTACCTGGGCCTCCTCAGCACCATGCAACAGTATGCATAATTATGGTAATGCACATATTAAAATATGATGCATATATGACAGGATATTTAATTCGTATTTCTTTTAAAATACGTTTTCTGGGAAATACGTCAAGCATACGTATATATATATACTGAAAAATAACTGCCCACTCACATATCACATCGACGTCTCGTAGGTCCCTGAGCCTCCCCTAGATTGGTTACATTCTTCCTCTGTATAATTTTCACCTATACAAAAAGTAACCAAATTGACGTTATTTAACGCGCATACACCAAACATTCGTCCATAACTTTCTCATACGTTACTCAATTTGGGTGTATGAATATACCACGGTGATCTACACGACGTCACGAACGCGTGACAATTTTCAGAACTCAATTTGGAGCTCTCACGCGCCCCCACGCGCACTGTTCACGCGCTGCCCACGCGCGCGTCTTCTTCCTCGCGTCGCCGGACTGGTTTCGCCGGAAATAGTGTTTTGCCGGAATTTCTGGGTAAATTTCAAAGTGTCATAACTTCTTCATTTCTTAACCATTTTCAACGTACTATATATCAAATTGAAGGTATTGACGAGACGAACACATCCATACCTGCCTTGACCTCTAACTCGCCGTGGTTTCGCCGGAAAAAGCCCCGACAGTTCCGGCCAACTTTGAACACGACGATCCCGACGTCCAAACTTCTCCAACGAAGTACTCCGAGGCTCCTTGGGACCTCACTAACACATCTACAAGCTTCAAAAGTCCAAAAACTAACTAGATTAATCTTTCATGAACAGTACTCGAAATCGGAATACCTCGAATCGACACGAAAACGAAGGATTTCTCACCTGAAAATGGTATGGTTGCACTCGTACGAGCTTCACGAGTTCGATGGTGTCCTTAGTTTCTTCGATCCATCAAGGTTTGGGTGATTTGTGTGTTGTCCGTACGTTTTTGAAGAAAGAAGGAGGAAGAACGGAGCTTGGGAGAGAGAGAGAGAGAAGTGACAGAAAAGAGACAGAGGGAGAGGAAAACACGGGAGAGTGAAACGGGGTGTATGAGTGTGTGTGTGGTCCTACAACACCACACAACACAAAACTACACGTAAAATAACAAACTAGGGGTAAAATTTGTAATTTCAAATGTACGTTTCGATATTTCCGGGACGGGATGTCACAACCTACCCTCCTTAATAGAATTTCGTCCCGAAATTCAAAACAACCAATCAACGACCCCTAGTGGTCAAAGAACAATCTAGAATACAAATTCCTCGTCTGATCTTCTGTCTCCCATGTAGCTTCCTCGACTGACTGATTTCTCCACAAATTCTTTACCAATTACACTGTCTTAATTCTCAATACATTCTTTTTCCAATCCAAGGTCGTCCTTGGTTCCTCAACCAGTCTAATCCGGATTAATTTTCAATAGTTGCATCGGAACTCCATGTGACGAATCTGCCACCTAGTGACAACGCATCGAAATATAATACATTATGCACCTTAGCCAATTCTGAAGACATCACCACTTGTATGCAACTTCATCGATTCCTTTAGTGGTCAAAAACGATCTGATGTGTTTAAGACTTATTTTGTCTCCTTTCCAAATCTCACTATTTCTTTTCGTGATGAAATTTCTAAAAATGTTGAATCATGAAACACATCATGCTCTTACAATAACTCTGGAAGTAATTCAAGCAACTTCACTTACTCTTCGATGATCACATAAAGTCCGATGTACTTAGGACTTAATTTGCTTTCCTTTCCCAGTCGAAACATACTTTTCTAAAGTGAAAACTTCAAAATTTTAAGATCATCTACGTTAAACATTCGATTAGTGACATGTTCAACTCTTAATCACTATTGCCATTCCTGACTACTCTCAGGTTAAACTTAATCACCTGAATACTTTGAGAAGACTTATCCATAGTTTCAGGGCCTACCAAAACTCTTTCGTGATCGAATCTTCTCTATCCAGAAGTATTTCTTCCACAAATCAACAAAAATCGACACATTTCATGGTCCTTATGGCGTTACTTTAGAAACTGTGCAACCAACATACTTAAGAAACTCAGCAGTTCCGTAACCTAAATCTCTTCTCCATAAAACATATAAGTATTGTTGCACCGTGGTTGTTACTCAACACTGGAGTAAATGTACTAACTTGGTACATTGATCAACTAACACTTCAAGTTCAATCATAACCATCCTATTCTCGAACTCAGCAATCTTTCTTTTTCCCTTCTTTCTTTGCCTTGGTTAATTCTTAATTTTCTTCGTTAACCATTTGAGTCTTGAGTACGACCTTACTAAAAAGACTTGACTTGAAAATTAGCAATTACAACTTCTTCTCAATCTTCCATTCTCAACTTTACTTCAGTTGATTTCCAATCCACAAGAAGACAATCTTGGCAAGCGTGCCAGACATCAACTCTTACCACCGTCTTTTCACCAAGTGTATCAGCTAGAACAATTTTACGATCACCCTGGTCGTACAATCATGTTCATTAAACAATTCAATCCACCTTCGCTGCCTTATATCAAAATCCTTCCAAGTAATGGATATTGGAGACTTTTTGGATTCGTAAAAATCTTGCATTCTTACCAAATATAATGTCTTCATAACTTCACAGCAAGAATGGTAATCATGACTTCCAAATCACCAGTAGGGTAATTCATTTCATGAGGTTCCTTTTGTCATGAAACGTATGTAATCACCCTAACATTTGCATCAACATGCATCCAACACCATTCAAGTAACATCATTAAAATTTATGATTACCACTATTCTCTGGGAATACTAAAATACGTGCATGAGTGAGGAAATACTTCAGTTGTTGAATTCTTTGCTCACAATTTCCTTCCCACTCATACATAACCTCTTTTCTCAACAATCTCGTCAATGACAAAGCAATGACTGAAAAATCTTTCACGAACCGTCCATGATAGCTTGTTAAGCTAGGATAACTCCGAATCCCAATCACGATTCGTGGTTGTTCTAAATTCTCAATTTCTGCTACCTTTTATGAATTCACTTGAATACCTGAAGCAGATATAACATATCTCAAAAATGCTACTTGATTCATCCAACCTTGGCATTTGCTAAACTTAGCATACAATCGACGTTCCCTCGATCTTTGCAATACCAATTTAAGATGTTTAGCATACTTTGCTCTAGTCTTATCAATCCTTTCAATAGCAACGACAACAAATCGGTCTAGATATCATTGGAATACTTCATTCATCAAATTCATAAGGTAGTAGATGCATTCGTCACTCCGAATGGCATCACCAAAACTTGAAATGACCTTAACGAATCCTGGAAGTTATCATAAGGGCATCCTCACCGATAATCTTCAACTAATAATATCCAGACCTCAAATCAAACTTAGAAAATATACAACAACCTAGAAGTTGATCAAACAACCATCAATGTGAGGTTAGGAATAACGGTTTTCAATTGTTACTCAATTCAACTGCTTATAATCAAAGCACAGCCTTAACGTCCATTTTCTTCCTCACCAATAACCTGGGGTTCCCCCAACGTAATGTACTAGGTTGAATAAAAACCTTTATCAACCAATTTCCAATTCTCTTAGTTCAAAAGGCAACATTCTATAATATAAGGTTTGTACCTGGAGACAAATCAATAGTGAACTCTACATCTTTGACTGGCGGCAATCCAGGTAAATTCTCAGGGAAAACGTCAGGTAAATGTTTGACTACTCCCACTTCTTCCACACTACTAGAAGTGACATCACTTAGCACCACATGAGATAAATATCCTTGGCAGCCTTTTGATAATAATCTCTTTGCTCTCACAGCATAAATAACGGCCTGCCTTACTCCACTTTGCATACTTACAAAAGTAATCTCTAGTCATCCAGACCGATGGAAAATAATTGGTTTCCCGGAAATAAAGTATATACTCATATACGTAATATATCTTGCACACATTCAGTACCACCTCGCGTGGTCTGCAACTCATTACTGTAAATAACATAATATGCTCTAGAATAACATCGAATCTACAATCTAATGGAACAAAAGTAGCTAGCAACGATACATACTCTACTAATATCGAGCACTCTGAATAAGTACGATACTAACATAGGATAACCTATCGGTTTACTTGCTTAACGAATCCACGAATAAGTTATTAATATTACGGTCTGCAGCCCGCAATACTGATAAATCATCGTTGTCTCGATAAGTAAGCAACAACTCTCGAGGGTGTAATATTACTATTTTGCCACTCATTAGGAAATACATACACACGTCTCAACCGCGTTTAAATACTACTTTCTAGGCAATAACAATAATAACGTAAAATTTCTACATTATTACCAAATAGACTCTAGCTAAGTCATTAAGAATAATTATCGTACCCCTAATCAAATCCAAATAATTCGGAGTATCTTGCAGTGATGTGTAGTTAACACATCCCTGGGCTTGTTGTTGTCTCCCACAACCTCTATTAGTGTAAATACTTCTTTCATGTACACCACGGCCTAACTGACCACAATTAATAGATCCAGGAACTTGCTGGATCGGCGCTAGTTGTGGCAAAGAAGACTGCTAGGGTTTCTATTGGCTTTGGACATAATTTGCAGTTCTATGTCCCATCTATCCACTTGTAAAGCGTCCAATGCTTTCTTGCCTGCATTCTCAAAGGTGTCCATTATTGTACCTACAGCCCAAAGGTACATTTCCTTTACCAAAATCACCTTGTCTCTGAGATTTGGGATTACCAATACATCTATCACTTTGACTTTGACTAATGGCATTAAAACCTTTGCCAAAAGAACTAGAATTAGCTTCACTTCTTTTGAAGTTCCGAATCTTTCTATATTCTTGATATGACGAATCATTAACTTTATCGTCCTCTTTTGATTCCCATTCTTTTATCATTCTTCTTTACTCTCGCTGAACATGTTCTCAGAGTCCTTAAGGCTCAACAACATCTTGTATACTCCTGATAAGAATTACAATGGATAGTGGTCACCCAAAATACCATTGCCTTATGCCAGCCCGCAATACTGATAAATCATCGTTGTCTCGATAAGTAAGCAACAACTCTCGAGGGTGTAATATTACTATTTTGCCACTCATTAGGAAATACATACACACGTCTCAACCGCGTTTAAATACTACTTTCTAGGCAATAACAATAATAACGTAAAATTTCTACATTATTACCAAATAGACTCTAGCTAAGTCATTAAGAATAATTATCGTACCCCTAATCAAATCCAAATAATTCGGAGTATCTTGCAGTGATGTGTAGTTAACACATCCCTGGGCTTGTTGTTGTCTCCCACAACCTCTATTAGTGTAAATACTTCTTTCATGTACACCACGGCCTAACTGACCACAATTAATAGATCCAGGAACTTGCTGGATCGGCGCTAGTTGTGGCAAAGAAGACTGCTAGGGTTTCTATTGGCTTTGGACATAATTTGCAGTTCTATGTCCCATCTATCCACTTGTAAAGCGTCCAATGCTTTCTTGCCTGCATTCTCAAAGGTGTCCATTATTGTACCTACAGCCCAAAGGTACATTTCCTTTACCAAAATCACCTTGTCTCTGAGATTTGGGATTACCAATACATCTATCACTTTGACTTTGACTAATGGCATTAAAACCTTTGCCAAAAGAACTAGAATTAGCTTCACTTCTTTTGAAGTTCCGAATCTTTCTATATTCTTGATATGACGAATCATTAACTTTATCGTCCTCTTTTGATTCCCATTCTTTTATCATTCTTCTTTACTCTCGCTGAACATGTTCTCAGAGTCCTTAAGGCTCAACAACATCTTGTATACTCCTGATAAGAATTACAATGGATAGTGGTCACCCAAAATACCATTGCCTTATGCCACCCAGCCTAAAACAATATAACACTTCAATCAAAATAGCAGCAATATTCAAATGGGACGAGGCAAGTCTGAGAACTTTCTATAATACTCATTGATCGTCAGCTTTCCTTGTCTCACATTTGCAAACTCTTGCTTTCTACCATCATAAGATGCCAAAGGAAATAATTCTTTTCTTTAAACAAGTCCTTAAACAATTCTCAATCGGCTGTTTCCTCCGGTGACAACGAATTATACTCCTGTTTCCACCAGAATACAAGTTCATAACTCAAACCAGGTAATCATCTCAACCCTTCTGTCAAAAGGAAGATTCCTTTGACTTGCATAATCCAAAACATCTTTTCCAAATGATTAAGCCATCGCTTTGCTCCCTTAGGTCCATCATTTTTCCATAAGGTGATTCAAATTCAACTCATAACCCATCTTAAAATGTCCCTTTTTGATAATATACTGAATCACCAAAATAATAATTTCCCCCAACAGCTAAATCAGGGAGACTAAGTTCCTCTAACTACGTGGTTTGCTACGAGGCGGTGTAGTTCTGACAGAATTCACTAGAACTTCTCAAGATGTCCAAGATTGAAACTTAGGCTCTGATACCAACTTGACACACCCCGTCCCGAAGGAGGGCATGCTGGCCATCACGTGAGAGTGACGTAACCATTTACACAGTACGGAAGCTTTAAAATATACAACTTCTAAAATGAAACACCCGAAGGTGAGTCCTTATTTGGTCCATTCTGTCAGAACACCGTTGAACTTCCTCGTAGTCACCACACCTTTGCATTTCCTTAAACCTGGAGGGGCGCAAAACAAAATTGAGTGGGTCAGCAAAACGAACGTATTCAAAACCTTCTTTTCTCTTTTGCATATACTAACCCCTCGCTGTAAAACAAGTATAGTTTCCCAGAAAATAACATATATACGTATGTATAGATATGCCAGTCATGCTCAAAGATATATCATTCATGCTCATAAATATGCCATTCATGCTCGAGAATATGCCACAACGGAAACTCATAATCAAATGTAAGTGCTCAAGCGTAATTCACATCAATAACATATAATCTGGCAGCCGGGAGTCACCTAACGTGACCTGTACGGCTGCAGATAGAGCTCCAATCTCAACTCAATATCTGAATCTGCACACGAGTCGGAACCACCTAACGTGGTCTGTACGACAAGACTGGGTGTAATATATACGCTCTAGTGCTACGATCACGTGAAGACTGTGCGAATAATCGCGGGTCACCTACGAGTCGGAACCACCTAATGTGGTCTGTACGACAAGGCTTGCACCTAACTTGGATCCAAGGCGAGCGTGTGGTGCTGGTGAACATCACGTGAAGGACTGTGCCCTGGCCCTGGGCGGGAGCACTAACACCGGGGTGCAGATTATGAGCTCTCTAAACATCTCAACTACTAATATTGCATACAAACATGAATACCACTTACCTGGCACTTACCTGGGCCTCCTCAGCACCATGCAACAGTATGCATAATTATGGTAATGCACATATTAAAATATGATGCATATATGACAGGATATTTAATTCGTATTTCTTTTAAAATACGTTTTCTGGGAAATACGTCAAGCATACGTATATATATATACTGAAAAATAACTGCCCACTCACATATCACATCGACGTCTCGTAGGTCCCTGAGCCTCCCCTAGATTGGTTACATTCTTCCTCTGTATAATTTTCACCTATACAAAAAGTAACCAAATTGACGTTATTTAACGCGCATACACCAAACATTCGTCCATAACTTTCTCATACGTTACTCAATTTGGGTGTATGAATATACCACGGTGATCTACACGACGTCACGAACGCGTGACAATTTTCAGAACTCAATTTGGAGCTCTCACGCGCCCCCACGCGCACTGTTCACGCGCTGCCCACGCGCGCGTCTTCTTCCTCGCGTCGCCGGACTGGTTTCGCCGGAAATAGTGTTTTGCCGGAATTTCTGGGTAAATTTCAAAGTGTCATAACTTCTTCATTTCTTAACCATTTTCAACGTACTATATATCAAATTGAAGGTATTGACGAGACGAACACATCCATACCTGCCTTGACCTCTAACTCGCCGTGGTTTCGCCGGAAAAAGCCCCGACAGTTCCGGCCAACTTTGAACACGACGATCCCGACGTCCAAACTTCTCCAACGAAGTACTCCGAGGCTCCTTGGGACCTCACTAACACATCTACAAGCTTCAAAAGTCCAAAAACTAACTAGATTAATCTTTCATGAACAGTACTCGAAATCGGAATACCTCGAATCGACACGAAAACGAAGGATTTCTCACCTGAAAATGGTATGGTTGCACTCGTACGAGCTTCACGAGTTCGATGGTGTCCTTAGTTTCTTCGATCCATCAAGGTTTGGGTGATTTGTGTGTTGTCCGTACGTTTTTGAAGAAAGAAGGAGGAAGAACGGAGCTTGGGAGAGAGAGAGAGAGAAGTGACAGAAAAGAGACAGAGGGAGAGGAAAACACGGGAGAGTGAAACGGGGTGTATGAGTGTGTGTGTGGTCCTACAACACCACACAACACAAAACTACACGTAAAATAACAAACTAGGGGTAAAATTTGTAATTTCAAATGTACGTTTCGATATTTCCGGGACGGGATGTCACAAAAACTCATCAAATTGTCATTACTTATATTAATGACATTTTAGATACAAAAACTTGGTAATTTTTATACAGTACATTTTACATACAAAAAGTTGGTACATTTTACACAAAAAAGGTAGTACAATTTATATGAAAAAATGGGTACATTTTAGATTTTTTTTTTTTTTAAAAAAAAAAGGGTCTTACATTAAAAATGGGTACATTTTACATATAACAAAGTGATACATTTTTAAAAGACAAATGGGTACATTATTAAAAAATTATTGGTACAAATAAAAGGTTAAAATAATTGAGTACAAATAAAAGTTTGAAAAATATGGACACAAAAAGAAATAATACATGGGTACAAAGTAAAACTGAAAAGAAAATTGGTACAATTTAAAAAAGTGTTGCAAATTAAAATGGCTATAAACTAAATAAAAATATATGATAACAAATGAATATATTTAGAAACACAATTTAATTATCTTGACTTGTAAAATATTTTAGTATTGAAATAATTAATGACGTTTATTAAAACCAAAAGACCTTGATAAAAAATTGAAAATGAATAAGGTTTTAATCAATGGAGTTGAAAAAAAAAGAATGAGAACCTAATTTCTCCTATAAAAAATAAGGTTCCATTATTCCTATAGGCTATATTTGGTTTATTCTTTTTTCTTCATGAGCCGAAATTATAAGTTGACTTGTTTTTCTCTAATTAATTTTTTTGGGTACGATGAGTAATTGGAGAAAAGAGAGAGACAGATAATATAAGTAAATAAATTTATATGAGCTATTAGTGGTTCGTAATACCTTTGCAATCGAAAAAGTTAAAAAAAAAAAAAAAATCAAGAGATAATTAAGTAAGAGTGTGCAGATGATAAAAATAAATGGTGGACGAAAATCATTTTCCGTAAACTTACCAGAAAGTTATTAAACTGTATGTCTTCTAAGAATATTGTGACTGTGGTGTCATTTTCGACCACAAAAGTGAAAGAAAGTTGGTGTCATTTTCGCATATAATGTTGCTCTCTCTCAACGGCCAAAGAGAAGACATACATTCCGAGTCCCACCCAAGTTGCAGCTAAAATCCTAAAGTTCATTTCTATTTATTTCTTCCTTTGTATTTCTGGAATGATGGAGATATGGAAAAGGAATTGAATCTGGTCTTGGAATATCTCCTGCGTTTAGAATCTCCCTCTACCTTTATCTTCTTTGTAAAAAGCTGAAACACTGCATTTTTCAACTTCATGCCTTAACCTTTTCACCAGCACCTACGCGTACGTAGAAGTCTTTTGGGAATCATTTCTGCAGCGAAAAACATCCGAATAATTTCTTTCTTCACGCGCTTTGTACACCATATCGCATCATCGCATTATTGTTGAGAATACCAATTCGACATGCATGTTAGGTGATATTACTAGTGTCCGTTACTACTATCAGTAACAAAATTTGTAAAATGCATCCTACGTAGACCTTAAAATTATTTGTATTACTTGTACTTGTCTTATTGTATTCATGATCCTTCATCCTTGCCTCTATGGATATGGTACGATATCCACCTAAATTATATTATTTTCTTCATATTCAAAATATGTTCGCCAATTTTTTTTTCTTGAAATAATGTTTTAAGAAAATACTAGCTAGGTTAATTGTGAGCGAGCACGTGATTGATTTATGACAATTATTCGTGTACGTACCCCATATATTTACAGTGGTGAGAAACCGATTAACGCGTATGTGGACAGCTGATCTTGAGAGTCCTCATGTATTCAAGTAAAATGATAATCATCCTGACCATATCCTAACGTCCTATATCATGAGGTGAGTCCCAAACTCCCAATACTAAGTCAAACAAGTAACAGTGTGTTTCTTAGATTGAATGATGGCCTTGTTGTATAAATTGACACTCAGACCTCATTCAGTGGTAGATGTTGCTTGTGTGTTTCGGTGGAGTATTAGTAACTCAAGCCTTGTTGTATAATTGAAAGAAGTTCCCATAGATGGAAACCCTAGTAGTACCATGCATGATGATGCCCCCGGGGACCCGCACTTGAAATTTTGTACAAGAGGACCAACAACGCAATGAGAAATTTTTATGTGAATCGGACACACTTTGTTTATCGCATTTGTTTTAATATATGTGAATGTTATAGTTGATATCAATGAGAGGTTTAAGATTCGATCCTCGTTAAATGCAAAGTTGAACTACATTATTATTAGCTCATTGTGAGATTTAGTAAACTCATTCATCCTCTTAATATAGATACTATCGTAAATTAAAAAAGAAAAATAATAATAATAACATTATGCAGCGCGATGTTCTAGGTCCAACAAAAAATTTCAACAATGCAACAACCAATATTTAGTTTCTGGTTTTTTTTTTTTTTCTTAAAAAGGGGATTAGTTGCTGACTTTGTTATGACAGTCCAGTTTCATAGGAGCCGGAAGACTTATAGAGGCATTTCAACCTCTTTTTGACCAATATCATGTGATTCGCGAAAGCTAAGAATTGAACTCATGATGTGCTGTGTAAAATACGGATCTGAAATTCATACTCAACCATTAAACCATTCCGTGGTGATTATTATATTTAGTTTCTAGTTTGAATTTAACTTTGGGTGGTGATGTGTTGTCGCTATATTGTAACATTTGACATGCTTTATTCAACTTTACTCTCACTTTCGCAGTTGAATAAAACTTATTGGCCTCATTGCATATCATACGATCATATCCGAATAAGCTTTTTTCATGTATTAAAAATGAGAGATGGGATTTGACTGCATTTCTTATGGCCCATAATCTCCATTTGCGTTTCATCTCAATTACTCACACACTTTCTACTCAAATTTTTAATAATATTCGTTGGTGGGTTTTCTCCATCAAGTTATGATTAGACTGGGGCCATTGTGTCATTAGTCATTTCTCTCGAATTGTTTGAGGATTACTAAAGACAAAACGTCATTAACTGATACATAAAGAGTAGATAAGTAAAGCATTTATTTGTATATTGGATTATAACTGTGTGCTAGGATACGATTAATTAGCATATGGAACGAACTTATCAGCCATCAGAAAGCACATATTCTTACACTATCTGCAATATTTTCTGGGTGGTTTATATGTGTAGGAACCGAATCCAAGTTACTATTCTCTATATCTACTTCGCATACTCCATTTATACAAAATAAAATAAAAAAGTTTGGAATTCTGAATTTTACATGTCGAATTCTTACCAACAATGTTTGAGGTTCACAGCTTATAGTGGATCTCGTACAGCCCGTATGCATGGACCCTATTCCTTTATACCAAGAAACATAATTTATACTTTTGCGAGAACAAAATATATGATGAACACAACATATGCTTGGATTAATTTTGAAAGGAAAATGATAAACACACATTCCTTTTAGCCTCTCAAATACCCATGTTTAATCTTATTTATTTTTTTCTTTTAGTTTATTCAATTCAATGACGAAAAAGAGCAGGAAAATTTTAAAAAGTTGAAAATAGGTCGGTCCATAAAAGGGCAAAGAAATAGATTATAGATGAACGAGTTGAATTTGTTTTGTGAAAATTGTTGGAAAGTAATAATATTTAGGATTATTTTATTGTTTGGGTTTTAGGCTTAATCTGTTAGAATTAGGTTTGTGTTTTCTTACTTATTAGGGATTAGGGTTAGTTTATAATAAATAGAGTGTTTTGTTATTCAGTAGAGAATGAGTCACCTAAGATGTACCTCTTAGTTTATAGTCATTTCGACATTCTTATTCATTAATATCCTATTAACAATATTCGTAGTTTATAGTTTGTATTTTGAGATGAAGCAAGCCATGAATATATTCAACATCCCTTTCACTTAACAATTTGAGTAACTCCATGGGACCATGATTGAACATGCTTGTCGCATAAAGCTGGTTCGACATGATTAACTTTCATTCTTTTCATTTTTTTTCCATCTTTTTCACTTGGCTATAATCAGATGGTTTTTGGTAGTTAGGGTTTCTTAAATAATAAAAAATTACTGAAACACAGATGACATGACACAAATTCGAGCACGAAAAATAAGTTGGAGAATACACCAAAGAGCAAGAGTTGACACCAACACTAATAATTTTGAAAAGCCCCGGACATTGCCACCCCACTTTCCAGAAATAAGTGACCTCAGAAATCTAATCGATCGAATAGTCAAAGTAATTTGCGAAAGCCAGTGATAGGAGAACCGAACCCACTCGTATCTTCTTTCCCATATTTGGTACAAACGTTCCACAGTGGCTTATGCCCACACGCACCATCAACTTTATCATTCTACTGAGTGGTATGACTATGGATCAGATGCTGCTTATGTAAAAAACACTTTTATTTACAAGCGTTTTTATTTGATAATATCAGAACAGTTATAAGACTTAAAAATTGTATCCTTTTAAAAATAATATGGTCGTTAACATGTGATCTGGAAGATTGGCGACCAACCACCGTTCCAAATGAGCTAATAGTTTCATCATTCCAAACAAATAAAAGAAGAGCAATCAAGTAAACTAACAACTTCTGATATAAACAAAGAACTTCTTCTTATAAAATAATCACAATTGGAACTTCTATATAAACTAAGAATTTCTTCTTATAACCTAATCACAGTTGGATACGTATATCTTTCAAAATCAATGCAATAAAGTAAACTAACAACTTTTGATATAAACTAAGAATTTCTTCTTATAAACTAATCACAGTTAGATACGTATATCTTTCAAAATCAATCTGAACGCATTGAGAAAGATAGAAAGCAACTTTAATAATGTGGTTTTCTGTACGTGTGTGTGGGGGATGAGGATTCCTGTTGCTGAGTAGGAGATGCGTATGATCATGTCCAAGCATAGGAAGTGATCCTTCAACTGTAGAAAAAGTTTTTCTTTCCACGTAAAGAATAAATTATGGAGATGTTGAAATTTTGAAAAGATGCAAAATTCAAGAGAGGGAGGAAGAGACATCGGGTTAGGGTGGGTGGGGACATCAAATTCATGGGTGCATGACTGGTTGGCTGCCTGGCTGAGTGGGTGAGAGTGGCCTAGTTGATGATGCTTCAACTTTTTTACCTAAAATAGGAATTTATGATTAGTGTGTTAGTGGAGAACCTAGTTCCCCTCCGTTGTTTCAATGATTTGACAAATTTTCACTTTCCATCGTTATATACTACCCTAAGCCCTGTTTTTTCCTTCTTTTTTCAAAAAAAAAAAAAAAAGGTGGTTTCACCAAGGCAATCCACTTTTATGGGGGTCAGGAGACTCACAAAGATATTTCACACTCCCCCTAATCACCATGGAATTTGTCTATGACTACTGGACCACTTCATTGTGATTCAGTTTTTTGCTTTTTTATTTGTTCTCTTTTAAAAAAAAAATAAATGGGGGAGAGAAAAGTTGAATGGAAATGTGACAGAGAGAAAACATGGGAGTGCATAGATATTTATATTTTTAGTTTTTATATTTCAAAATTAAAGAGATACTATGTTAACATGTGAGTGAAGTAAGAAAAAAAATTGCAACATTTAATTTCTGCAAAATTACATTGTTTTGTGTGATATAAGATCAAATAATCTTTTTACCCTTTTTAATTAACAATTTTTTATTTATTAATAAGTAGTTTAGATAATTGGAAATGTCCTATGTATGTGCAAGTGTGGGAATTTTTCTTTCAATTTTTAATTTTTTTGGTGCAATGGGCCAAAGCCCAAAAATAACACAGAGCTAACAAAGCATATTTATGGGCCTTTAAATCCCAGCTAAGTGTGAGATATGTATGTCCCAACACATTTTGGGCTTTGTTTTTTTAAACACATTTTTTTTAACAATGAGATTAGTTTTGAACTCATCATTACACTTAAATATGAGATGTTTTATTTATAAGTGGAGAAGATTACCAATAATTCCTCTTCACTTGTAAATAAGAGGTCTTAGGTTCAATTTTAGTAAGAGGCGAATTTGAACCACATTATTACTACTCCATTGTGAGACTTAACTTACCCTCTCCCCCTTAATGTAGATTATATCGTTTGTTCAAAAAAAAAAAAAAAACTAATGGCTTGTCTGTGACGACTTAGATGGTCCTTATATATTATTAGTGATCTAAATAATTGAGTACCATTTTTCTGTTCTACAGAGCGGGCTACTCTAAAATAGTCAATGCAAGATGATATTTCTAGTAATGCTAATAACAATTTTTTTTTCCTTGTTGATTATTTGTATATTCATGAGATGTGAATTCACGACTTTCTCCGTAGAACAGAGTGCCACCAAATTAAATGATCGTTTTTATTTATTTTGACACAACAAAAATGTGGGTGTGGGTTGAGGTAAATCACATAATGTACAAGTAATAATGTGTATTGAACTCGCCATTTATAGAAGTCAAATCTAAAAAAATGAAGGAAAAAAAAAACTCTAAATCAAATTAATGAAAAGGTAAATATGAAATGCAGCCCAAGAAGATACAATCCATTGCCATTGAGCCCAACTAAACCCTAGTTGATAAAGGACAATGAGCCGAAGGAGAAATGCATTAGTGTTCCGGACACGATGTAAGTGAGATGTCTTATATTCAATTATCATTAAATGCTAATTTGAACAAGATTATTACTAGTTTATTGTGAGGCTAAATTTACTTCCTTCTTTTAATGTAAATAATATCGATTGTTCAAAAAAACTGCTTGAATCAAACATTTAGTATATAGAACCGTCTTGACACACTGAAAATTTTCGGAGGCCCACGGTGACCCACATCTGCAGATTCGTATGGTGCTTCTGCGCTGCTGGCAAGTCTTCCGCATTGCAACAGCAGCAGCGGCAGAGGGTGGTGATTTAGAGGAAACTGAGGTATGCGTTACGCATTTCCAGATCAGATTTCAGTGGCATAAAGGACCTTTTGTATTCATGCGTTTAATGCATGGGAATGTTGTTTGTTGGCTTCTGTGTTCGAAACTTGAAACACAGGCCACACAAACAGTACACTATGTGGCATCGAATCTTATTTTTATCAAATAAAACCCTAATCTTATTCTTTTTAACTTGATATTATTTTGCTAATGTTTTTAAGAAAAATGGTAAGATGAGTCTTGTATGCACTAATTTTAATTGTTTATGCGTATAAGACTAATAAAACATGAATCTTCAAGTTTAGTATTTCAACTTATATGTATAAGTGCAATTGATGGTAGCGTTATTCTAAAAGAAAATTGAGGTTTCACTATAAAATCAATTAGCAATATGGGGAGTAGTTCAACTTACTTATAAGCTCATGCAAGGTCCTTCCTCTCATCAACGTATGATTCACTCTCAACAGGCCCCTCACATGTGGCGAATTTTCAAACCTAGCACGTGAACAACACAATAGGATTAAGTGGAGCGTATGTGGCCGTTTGGCTTCACAGTGGAACAACCTGCTCTGACACCATGAAGAAAGTTGAGGTTCTACCATGAAATCAATTGGCAATATGGGGAGCAGCCCAACTCATTATAAGATCATGCAAAGTTCATTCTCTTATCAATGTAGGATTCATACTTCACAATTCTATATTTAAAACAACCATAATTCTTGACCAAAAAAAAGAAAAGAAAAAACAACCATAATTCTACTTACTCCTTCTGCTAATGCCTAATGGTCCTTTTTCCAAACAAAATATTGCATTGCTACGGCCATGTGTTTTACCTAAACATCAGATGACCATGACTATTATAACAAAAATGAAAACCAGAAGCTCGTTTTTTCTGTGCATAAATATCAATTAATATGTTCTTGTTTTCTGTCAGATATTAATAATATATATATATATATATATATATATACATATGTACTTGTAAGGAAAAGATCTAACAAAACAAACCCGATTAACTTTAGGAAGTTTTAACGAAACACTCATGGTACTGTTCACTTATAACGAAAAATCACATTTTTACCTTTTTTTATACTATTCACTACATCTTTATTTGTCATTTTTCATGAAAACTAAAGTTTTTTTTTTAACTTTTCGTTAGTTTTCTTTTAATTTTAATGTCAATTGCACCTTCTTGCTCTTCAAGTTAAGCATAGAAAACTAAATGTGAAGAGTCAATCATTTTGTTGGATAATTGGAATAATAATTTTGTTGGATGAAGTTGCCCATGTTGGTATTAAAAAATAGGTAGCTACATATTTTGTCAAATAAAGATTTAAGAATAGTACCATTCAAGTTTTAGTTTGAATTAAGATAGGCTTATTAACTGATTTACTGCCTTAAACTAACATTTAGTCTCACTTTGCCCTATGAAACTATTATTTTCGTCTCATTTAGTCTCTGTTCATTGTATTTTTGCCGATTCGGTCAAATAAACGTTAAATTAAATAGTACTATGACAGTTTTATAGAGCAAAACGAGATAAATTAATTGCAGAAGGTAAAGTGAAACTAAATAGCAAATTCAAAGGACAAATCGCCTCAAGATAATTATCTAGAATGATTAGAATGTATACCTAACGTGTGTTTAGTCATGCTTTTTGTCAAGGATTGTAGCGATCACTACGTCATTCAGTTTTAGAATTTAGTTTAATGATTTGATTTGGGTTGGCAGTATTCAACCAATCCTCACTCAGTTTCTTATTATTCCACTTCCATCCATGAAAGTTCAACAAATATCTGGAATGTGCATCGGAATCTAAAGATGCCTCTGACTTTGAAACTTAAAAATAATGGTGATCTATGGTTGGAACCTGGACCAAGTATTGCATACCTACCTTTGCTGTATTTACGATTAAAAACAACTAACCAAGAAATTAAAAAAAAAAAAAAAAAAAAAAGAAGAAAAAAAGAAAAGTCTATCCTTCCTTTTTAGCAATGTGATATGATATTTGATTATAAACTACTCTAACTTTCGAGAACAGATTGAACGCAAGTGCGAGAAGACAAACATACTATTTTAATACAAAAAGAAACATCCTTATACACAATGCAAGGATTCAACTAAGTTTAAACCTTTATGGCTCTCCAACACGAAAGAACCTGTATCAGAAAACATAAGGTAAGGTTACATGCTATTGTGAGAAGTGTGTTGCAAATAGTAGCAGGTCCATGAAAAATATTTCGGAGGGTCACGTATAAAAGTTTACAAACATTTCATAGATATATAATAACCTTAAAAATTAAACTATAGTTCTATCATTCATAATTTATGGAACAAATAACAATACAAGTTACAATAGTTCCTGACGTGTTTTCATATTTTAAAAATGTTGCATTATAGCTTCATTGTTAATGGAAGAAAAACGTTGCTTTCAATATAAACCACCATGCTATCACTCAACCATTGATCTCCCATTCGGTTACATAATGGAGTCTTCACAATATTCATAGCGGGAAAAGCTTTCTCCACTAAGGCAGAAGCAATTGGTAGAACCAAAGCCAATGTAATTAGCAAATACACATGATTATATACTCTATTCCTCCCCGTGTCCATGTAACATCCTACATCGACCAACGGATAGGGGGTGATGTGCCTTATATGTACATGCTCACCTCTATATAGCACGAGGCCTTTTGGGAACTCACTGGCTTTAGGTTCCATCGAAACTCCGAAGTTAAGTGAGTTTGGTCATATCTCAGTCTCGACTTTGCCGTAGCACGATATTGTCCGTTTTGGGCCCCGACCACGTCCTCATGGTTTTGTTTCTGGGTACTTACACGAGAACTTCCTAGGGGGTCACCCATCTGGGAATGCTTTCGCCCGAACTCACTTAACTTCGGAGTTCCAATGGAACCTGAAGCCAGTGAGCTCCCAAAAGGCCTCATTCTATATGGAGGTAGACATGTACATATAAGGCACATCACCCCCTTTCCGTTGGTTGATGTGGGATGTTACAATCCACCTCCCTTAGGGGCCCGACGTCCTCGTCAACACGCTCGCACCACACGGCAGAGTGGCTCTGATATCATTCAATCACATCCCAGTCTCGACTCCGCTATAGCACGATATTGTCTGTTTTGGGCCCTGGCCACGCCCTCACGGTTTTGTTTCTGGGTACTCACACGAGAACTTCTCAGGGGGTCACCCATCCTGAGAATGCTCTTACCCGAACTCGCTTAACTTCAAAGTTCCGATGGAACCCGAAGCCAGTGAATTTCCAAAAGGCCTCGTGCTATATGGAGGTAGGCATGTACATATAAGGCACATCACCCCCTCTCCGTTGGTCGATGTGGGATGTTACAGTCCACCATTTTTTTTGCAAGGCAACCAATTCATTTCAATTGAGAAAATTCACTATTCGAACGCATATCAAGAATATAATGCCCAAGTTGATCTTCAAGTACCAAGAGTTGATAAGTAGTAAATTCATTCGGATAAAAATTGCGCAAAACATATTAGCTTTTGTTCATCAAAAGCCGAGAATGAATCATCCAGGCTCAAACTTGCCAAACAAAGAAGCGACTCTGTATTTACCTCATCAAAACGACTATTTAATTCCACAAGTTGCTTATCAAACAAAGAGCTCCACATGATAAGGATGGAAGTTTGTGATTCTTTAAGCCAATGTTCTAAAAAACACTAGGCTCTAGTCGAGCGGCGGGCATGAGTCTAGTGCCTAGGTGGCTAGGCGGATTTATGTAAATTTATTATATATCTTTTAAATAAGTGCCTATTTACACTAAAAAAATATACTTATATGGATAATAAAAGAATGATAAAATGCAAAAATAGAAGTAGAAGAATACACAAAGTACATCCATCCAACAAGTTCAATATTTAAAAAACAGTAAGCATATAATCATAATGAGGAGCATTCTTGGATAATAGACTGAATTCTTCTTGTTCATGATCTTTGCATTGGATTGGTTATAGATTAAACTATTTAACGTTGTTGTATCTAATTTTGTTTTTTTTTTTTTTTTGTATGTATCCCCTCAAAAGTTCTCCAATTCATTTCACAATTAGATGAACTTGTAGTCAATCCATCATTTGCAAATTAGGTACACGATTTCCATAGGTATACCACCATGAAACTAAAAAAAATAAAAAAGCACACAATTAATATAAAAATAAAAAAAAACAAATCCGCCTAGCTCCAGACCGATTTTTCGAAACGATTTGCCCTAAATCGCGGCGGGTCATCACCGCCTAGGTCGATTTTTAGAACACTACTTTGAGCTCCACGCCGTGATCTCCCTCGAGTAACCATCATCCATGCGTTTATTTATTTTTTTTGGCTCTTGGTGTTTTTTTTTTTTTTTATTAAACTAAGGGTCAAAAACTATGTTGTTTTGACAAAGTAATATTTATTAAAAAAAATAATAAGAAAAACCACTTTTATAATTGGAGGGCATGTATGAAGCTAACTCCAATCTTTAAAAGGGCACCACCCAAGTTATCCATGGACATTCACCGAAGTTCGGGGGATCAGAACTCAAGTTATCTATGGACATTCATCGATGTTCAGGGGTCAGCTGACCCTCTGCCCCTCAATGCATCAGCCTCTGGTTGCAAACGAAAAAATACTCAAATAAAACGCATTTCTTAGTCACTCTGCCGTTCCGAACTTTTAGTACAATATTATGTGTAAGATTTTATCCACATATGTTACATAACATTATACTGGTGACTTGAAATTCTACATTAGCAATGATCCCATCCGGCATAAAATGAAATGAACGAACAAAATAAAACAGAAATGTATAAAAGACTAAAACACGAGTGTTGCGATAATTTTCTCGCACAAAAGTCTCTCTAATGCAAATGATAAGGTCGAAATCCCCACCCAAGGTTCTTCACCAACCGGCATTTCTTTCAAACTTCACAGTCAAATCAACACAAAGAAATAAAGGAGAGAAATAAAAAAGATGGGAAGAGATGTAGGCTTTAATCATTATTTACCATCGTCACATGGAGAAGAAGCTAGAAAGGGGAAAAAGAGGTTCTGTGTCCCGCTTTCTTTGGAGAAACAACATGATGACCTGCGGTGGGTCGACCTTTACTTACTTCACGACCCCATGACAAGTGGTTGCACCGGTAAATCGAGCGATTGGATTCACCCACAACAATAACATGGACCAGTTAAAATTAAAGATGCATGGTTGACCCCGACTCAGATTGCAACGTTTTTCATCGTTACAGCAATTTTTTATCTTTAAAATGGAACTAGCCGGTAACTACACCATAACAATCATCTTTTCAGGAGTCGAGAAAACTTACAAAGTCATTTTAACCTCTTCTTGATCATCATTGTGTGGTTCATTAGTGTTATGAATCAAATCTAAAACATACCGTGTGAAATATAGGTCTAAAATTTGTCCCCAATTACTGACGATATTACTACTCTAGCCTCTAGGCTAGATTAAAGATAAAGGTATGTGTTTAAATCCAAAACACAATGGTTGAAGAAAAATACGATATTTACCAGGACAAGTCACCACTTGTAACAATTAGTAAACTAGTAAATAACCATCCAACTCTTTTGTTTTTTCTTATTATTTTTTCCTTTGGAAAGAGAAAAGGTATTCGCATGATAAATTTTTTAAGTGTTAATAACATTTACGATAAAGTTGAATAAAGTTGAAAATTTCATAAACAAGCTAAATTTCTCCGAATCTACAACGTGGACAAAGAGACAAACGGTGGGTGATTACCATTTTTCATTAAAACTAATAATTAAGCAATTTTATGTGTGGATATATATCAAACTCAACCAAATATTGGTTGACTATGTACTATTGTCCACGAACCGTAAATAAGCATCAAATGATTCATTCTGAACGGTACATTAATGCTTTAAATCTCAACATAATCAAAGTCACATGATTAATGGGTAATGCTTGTGTCCCCTCATCATGTGTTGTTTACTTGTTCCTTTATTTATGATCAATAGACTTTTACAGTGTGCAAAAATGATTTCTTAGATTAGTATAACTCTTCATTTTGATTTTTGAGATTTAAAATGGATAGAAGTTGCTCCTGAGTTTTTCTACATCAATCATTTTGGTCATTCTATAAAAATTTGTACTAAACAAGGATAAAATGAAATAAATACCCTCAATTTTTTTTAAAAATCATTTTGGCATATTGTTTATTAAATTGAGGGTACTTTGTCAATTTGGTCATTATTTAACAAATTTTTTCATAGAATGACCAAAATGATTGATAGTGGACAGACTCAGGGACTACTTCGATTGATTTCAAATATTAGGGACTAAAGTGATGAGTTACGCCAGTCTTAGAGACCATTTTAGCTAAAAAATCTTCTCTTTATCAACTAAAAGATTATATATGCAAAAAAAATTATTCAATTTTGAGATCTTTTTAGCCATTCATATGCATAAAATAAATAGACCGTTTATCCTGAGGATGCTATTTGTTATAAAAAAATGTTCATTGGTTTAAAGCATGGATGACTAAACAATCTTCAAATTAGACGATTTTTTGCAGATATGGTCTATAGATGATAATAAGGAGATTGAACAGTAACGATTATAATTTTCGAACAATAAATATTTATTAATCGTATGTGCAGAACAAATAAGTTCCTCAATATATATATATATATATATATATATATATATATAAGACAAAAGGACAATCACTGAAAGAATCTATGCTATATTTATTCTTCAACTTCAATCCACATCATTATTTGAATGAATGGGAGAATCGTTTTAATTGAGTTAATTGATAATGAACCTTGTGCATTTTGCAGACTGGTCCAAACTTTGCTTTAAAAATCAAAGACTACATTTAAGGCGAGGAAGCTTCACATTTGACTATCAAACATGTAGGTTACCTTTCATTGTTATGTTTATTGTTTCTTACCATGATGAAAAAAATTAACCAACCACCAACTATTCTATTAATCAGCCAGTAGTCAGTCGATATTTCTTGTCTCAATATTAAAAAAAAAAACTATTTAATATATTAATTTAATACAATTTAAGTTTATTTAAAAAAAAAAAACAGACGCACAGATTAGGTTAACAAGCTCAATTCATTTGTTCAAAAAAAAAAAAAAAAAAAAACTCAATTCATATATGCATATACTACAAATATATCTATACTATCTATTAACAAATTCTCTTTGTCAACAAATGAGAATGAAAAGACAATTTTAACCCTCAATTCACAATTCAATAAAAACATTCTTAAAAAAATGATGGGCATAAAGATAATTTCATATAAATTTTTTTCACTGTTTTTTCTCCCCCATCATCCACATATGGTCAAAAAATCTCTTTCTATTTTTTCTTTTCACATTTGTTCTAGTGAAAAAATCATAATTTTCTCACACGTGGGGTTTTTTCTAGTCATTGTAAAGAAAAGGCAAAAGAAAGCGTATTATTTATTGAAAATTTTAACGAAAAGTTTTTGGTGCTGTCTATTTTAATGAAATCATATTTTTACAATAAAAAATCAATTCTGATGCTATTCATTTTACCTTTTATTTTATCTTTATCATTAAAACTCAAAATTTTTAAATTTTTTTCATTAATTATCTTTCTTTTTTTGGATGGGATGGAAATGGTCCCATGAACGACAAAAAAGACTTCCCGACAAAAATAAAGAAATAAAGGGAAATACCAGAAAATCAATAAGACCAATTTCCACGTGGATATGTATGTACACGTCCACGGTTGTTGTGATGATAGAAAGGGGAGGACCCACAAAACCAAAACCCCCAAAACCCACGGCCCTCGCTTTTCAAAGTGGGTTGCACATCTCTCTCTCTCCTATTTCTCTTACTCTTTCTCTCTCCTCTTTTAGCTTCAGTTTTACAGCAGACACAGAAAGGAGAGGAGAGAGTGAGAGTGGATTCATCTCTCTTTCTCTCTCTATTACAAGCATGCAAGCCCTGAACCATGTCATAGTTTTCACTTTTACCCCTCCCAGCTCCCTTTATTCACACCCACTGGTCACCTCTCTCACCACTACTACTCCACTAGCTCTGAATTCCCACGTCCATGGAGGACTCGGCCGACGTCTCGGCGGTGCTCGAATTCCTGAGAGCAAACGGGTTTTCGGAGGCCGAATCCGCTCTCAAAGAGGACATGATTGAGAAAGGCGAACTGGGTTCTTTCGATTACGAGAAGTTCTTGTTTCCGATGGTTCCTCCGCTGCCGCCGGTCAGAATTCCGGCGAGTTTCCGACGACCTGAGGTTCAGGGCGGTGGAGAATGCTCGGGATCGAGCTCGGCGGAGGACGATGAGTTTGTGAGCTTAGGGTCTTCTACTTCTAACAAGTGCTCTTCAGGTAGTTAGAAACTTAAAGTTATTTACTTTCAATCAAAATTAAGCTTCTGATTTCTGGGTGATTTCAAATTAAGCATACACACACACACATGTATATACATATGTATAGATTAATAGTGTTAGGAGTAACTTAATGCTTAATGTATAAGTTGTATCTTGAGCTTGGGAACAGAGAAGAT
This sequence comes from Pyrus communis, assembly GCF_963583255.1. NCBI lineage: Eukaryota > Viridiplantae > Streptophyta > Magnoliopsida > Rosales > Rosaceae > Pyrus > Pyrus communis. Next base: position 5,226,468 of record NC_084818.1, read on the forward strand.
TTCCTGGCGATGATCGTGCCACTATTTGTTTCTGTTAGTTGATAGTGAATTGGAGAAGTCTCATCTTTTTCTCTGGTTCGCAGAATTTACAAATCCGTATGGAGTTCGATCAACATCTCCAAGCAGTTCCCAGGCTTCATCTGATAGGTTCTCTCAGTTTGGCACGGCACGCGATTACCACGATTTCGATATGCAAAATGACCTGTTCTGGCACGATGAGAAAGATGATGGAGGAGACTTCATGACTCCTTGCTTTGAAGGGCCAGACTTCTTCGCTTGTCCCACTGAAGATAAGTTCATCATGACTTCCGATACAGACAAGGGGAACGAGAAAGTGCTGGTTCTGAATTATAAATCCGAGGCATTTCAATCGGAAATAAGCCTCGATTGCCTGGACAAGAGTTGTCTTACTGATGTTTCTCCCGTGGATGATACAAGGGAGGTTTATGCGATGAATTATTATCATTTTGATAAGAAAAATCAGTTGGAAGAAGGCTTTGAGGAACATTCTGCAGAATGCTGCTATCCAAGTTTGAAAAAAACTGATTTCAACGATTGCCAATTAGATGTTTCGGGGGGTATCCTTCGTACGGATATTGATTCTGCTCCATATCACAAGTTAAGCAATAGTTCTAATTACTCAGCCAAAAGGAGTTCAAAAAATGGCCAGGGTGAAAAGTTTATGGGGTCCTCTGGTTTAGACGATAAGGTTGCAGTGAAAGATTTCATGCCAAAGGGAGTTAAGGGATATGAAGGAGTCGGTGAAGTAAAAGAAGGATCCCACGAGCCTGAGGTTGCTGCTGATGGAGATGGTGTTGCTCCCAGTGAGATTTTGATGTACAATAATGACGAGGATTTTGAAGTTTTCGAGTTGAGAATCGTACACAGGAAGAACAGGTTTGTTTCTCATAGTGTCCTTTCTATGGTTTTGACAACTTATTGATCCATCTTGACTGAGAAGATGCATTTACCATTGTGAGGATATTTTTGTATCTTTGTTTTGATGTAGGATTGAGCTCGTGTTTGCGTAAATTGATAAGTAGCTATCAGTTTTACTTATGTGTTCTGCCGTTTACAGGACCGGATTTGAAGAAAGCAAGGATTTCCCTATTGTGCTAAAGACTGTAATTGCAAGCAGATACTATGTAACAGAATATCTTGGTTCAGCAGCTTTCAGTAAGGTTGTACAGGCTCATGATCTTCACACAGGAGTCGATGTTTGCCTTAAGATCATAAAGAATGATAAAGAATTTTTCGATCAGAGTCTGGATGAGATTAAACTTCTAAAGTTTGCCAACAAAAATGACCCTGCAGACGAACACCACATTTTGCGACTTTATGACTACTTCTATCATCAGGTATTTCCTTCCGATCCAATATAAGAAACTTCAAAAACCGTTTTGATATTCTTTGTTTTGAGTGGGATGCCGTAGTTGTCAACTTGTCATTCACTGAGGCTAAGTTTTATAACCCTATGATGACTACCTTTATCTCTTTCGAGATGGTTGATTGAGATTCTTACAATAGCATGCATTGTTCATACTATTTAGTGTGCTCAAATTTATTTTTGCAAAACAGGAGCATCTCTTCATTGTTTGCGAACTCCTTCGGGCAAACTTGTATGAATTTCAGAAGTTCAGTCAAGAATCTGCTGGAGAAGCTTACTTCACAATAAGAAGGTTGCAGGTTCGTTTGTATTAACTCATAAATGCTTGCCCTACTAGATTCCATCAACCTATTAACATGGCTTTTCAGCTGCTTTAAAAATTAGTTACGAGTAACATAGCTTACACAGAACTTAAATGGTGCCCTTTTTTAACAGATCATAACCCGTCAATGTTTAGAGGCATTGGACTATTTGCATTGCTTGGGAATTATTCACTGTGATCTAAAGCCTGAAAACATTCTTATAAAAAGTTACAGAAGATGTGAAATAAAGATAATTGATCTTGGAAGCAGTTGCTTTCGCACGGACAACCTGTGTCTATATGTGCAATCTCGTTCCTATAGAGCTCCTGAAGTCATTCTTGGCCTCCCTTATGACGAGAAGATTGACATGTGGTCTCTTGGCTGTATATTGGCGGAGTTATGGTCCGGAGAAGTATGCCCTCTCTTTTGCTTGGTCTTATTCATTATGTTCGGCTCTGTTTTATTGTTCTTGTTGAAATTCGATTGCATTGTTACTGATTGACTATTATTTTTTCGGTACCCTGCAAACTCCTTACACTGTTTATGCCTCTCATATGATATTTTCTTTAGTTTCAACATCAACTTGAAGGAATAACTCCTCAGGTATAATGTTCATATATAAATACATTCATGCTCATAATATCTCTGTCTTGACCAGGTGCTCTTTCCAAATGACGGGGTTGTAATGATCCTTGCGCGCATGATTGGAATGCTTGGTCCTATTGATCTGGATATGTTAGTGAAAGGTCAGGAGACCGATAAGTACTTCACAAACGAGTTAGATCTTTACCACATAAATGAGGTGCATACTTCAAATCTTTCTCTTTAGATGTGAGTTGCATGCAGTCGGCTTTTTTCTGGATAATATGCAAGGAGAACGTATCTTGCGATAAAGTGTAGGATCTTTCTTTGATTTTAAGTTTCATTCGTTCCACGGAATCGAAAAACTTTTGTAGGTGTTTCCGGTTTCTCCTAATAGGAAATCATCAATTCTTTTCCCTTTTATAAGTCAATGTATAAATCATTCGGACTAAACACTTTGCCATCCCACATTCAGGAAACAAGCCAACTGGAATACATAATCCCAGAGGAGTCCTCCTTGGAGAATCACCTGCAAGTAACCGACATTGGGTTTATCGACTTTGTCAAAAGCCTGCTTGAAGTCAATCCTGAGAGACGCCCAACCGCAAGGGAAGCACTAGAGCACCCATGGCTTTCCTACACATATGAATGAACTCATGGGGTACGTAGCAGTTCTCCTTGTGGGTTCATTTGTAAATTGAGTTTTGAAGAGCAATTTTTGAACCACGATCTGCATCCGGTGAACACTGGACTGCGATGCGCTTGGGATTTCAGTTTTGGTTTCGTGTACATGGCCTTGTTTTGCATTGTCTATCGTATGTTCTCTCGTTCTGATTTAACATATTCATACTTTTCTTGTTCAAAAAATGTAATGTTTGAGTGGTTAGGTCATACAAATGTATAAAACGTTCTGCATTAATATGGTGTTGCTTTCTGATTCACTTATTCTAAAGAAATTCAATTTTTCTGATGCTTAAAATCTTTCCGTTAATGACGCTAGTCCGCTTGTAACTTCTTGGTTTTTTATTTTTTTATTGTCGGGTCTAGGTTTGACTCTCAAAATGTCTATTAGAGCTGAGAGTCATTCAATTGTATAACGTATCATTACTATTTGATACATACATATGATATATCACACAAAAGAGATTTTTCGATGTAATTAGTGATACGATATATCTACCTCATCACACGTCTATTGTTTTAACAGCAAAATCTTGTGAATCAACAAATGGAAGCAGTCAAGTGTCGTGTCATGTTTTGATGAGAAAAAAGGGTCTTCAAATTTGATTGGCGGAAATGAAACAAAAGAAAAATACTTTGACTTGAAAAGTAAATAGTATTTAATTTAAGGATCAGTGAATAAATTATTTGATTCAGTAGTGGTAGCGGTGATTTTGTAAACGACACCAACGTTGGTGTAACGGACAAAAGATTGTCTCTTCTGATTGGCGGGACTAGGTTTCACTTTCCCACCTTTCTCCAACGCCCACGCTCTCCTTTCCCGCGTGTAATTAAACTCTCTTACTCGACATAAACATTTATAATTTTATTAAAATTTTCATTAAACATTAAAGGAGATAACCTTTTTATTAACTTATTATAGTCTAATATAATATAATAGAGAATTGATGATAAACATATACTAATTTTCTCTTTGCAAAAATCCATGTTAAAAATAATTTGTGAAACTCAATTTCCATTTAATAATTGTGTCATATAGCTCTTAGTACTATAATCTGATATTTATCTCATTTAGAAGTAAGAATCTTAAGTTCAATTTTGGTCGATAACAAATTTGAAGCAAATTAATATGACTAGCCAATTGTGTGGTTTAGTTGAAGTCTCTCATCTTCGTATAAAATATATCGTTGTGTTAAAAAGTATATATAAAAAAAAAATCATGTCATATTCAAGTCATAGGAAATAACTTTGTGCAAGTAATGAATTGCCCTGTTAGTTTGGGCTTTTCTTTTCAACCCCTTGCATCTCGCATTCAAACTATCCTTCCTCCGCTTAGTATAAATTAATGTAATTATCACTTTTATCATCAAAAAGAAAAATCGTTAATTTCATGTTTTATTTTAAATTTTGGAAAAAATGATATATTTACACCAAATAGTAGGATTAAGCTACGAGTCACTTATTTTAATCGTTCAAATTTGTCTTCAACAAGAAATGAATCTTAAATTACTCACATACAAATAAAGAAAAATATTATCAAACCATAATGCTAAGCGACAATTAAGAATCAATTTTAGATAAACTCATATCCAAACCTAAAATCGCTCTCTTACAAATAAAGAAAAATATTACCAAACTCTATTGCTAAGTCACGATTAAGAATCTTTTTTTTTTTTTTTTTTTTGATAAACTCGAATCATGTTGTGTCGAACTGGTGTTAACCAATTGCCACTCTACTATTTTTTTTTTTTTGGTTAAACGATAAATTTTGTTAGATCAACCACCGATAGGATTCAAACCCATGCCGTCATGCAAGTGCTCAACTCCTTTCCATCACTATGGTAAAGATCCACTTGCAATTGCCACTCTACTATTCACCACCACCAAAACTCTCGCTCTCGCCTAAGCAGCGCGTCGGGCTCCCCATCCCCTCCCTCCTCTATCTCTCTAGGCTTTGTCGAAAGCGGCATCGCCAAGGAAACAAGGAACAAGAGAGAGAGAGAGAGAGAGAGAGAGAGAGAGAGAGAGAGTTTTATTGCAGAAAGGCTAATCAATCAGCTTCTTCTCTTCGGAGTCTGACAACCGAGATAATGGCTGAGTTGACTCAGGGCGAGGTGGTCTACTCGCCCAAGACTCTCCAAGTCTGGCGAGCTCTGCTCAACTGGTTCGGCTTCTTCTTCCAGATCTTCCTCCGAATCCTCCGAGCTCTCGGTCACCACCCCCTCCTCTCTTCCTCCTCCTCCTCTTCCGCTTCTTCCGCCGCCTTCAAATCACTGCCCGTCATCGAGCTGCCCGAGAACGACTCTCCCGCCGCCTCCGCCGTTGTAATCGCCGACACTCCCGATTCCGACTCCGACGACCCTTTTGAAAAGCTCACGGTGCGGTTTTCAAATTAAAAAACTTTCTATTTTTTAATCCTGTTTAAAATTTTATAATTTTCAGAATTTCGAATTGCTCACCGAAATTATTGTTCTTTTGTATTAATTCAAGAAAAAAAAAATTGATTTTTCTATATATAGATTGGGGAATAAGAATTTAATTAGCTGGAATTATACTCCAATTGAATTATCTTAATTAAGTGTTTGATAGAAACTTAGAAGCTTCTATGGTTCTGGTTTAGTTAATGCAGAATTAGTAAGGGCTAGTTTGGGAAGCATTTGTGCTCAAAAGCACTTTTGCTAGAAGTGTTTTTATTGTGAACATGTCGAATTTTTTGTTGAGAGTCCAAGTGCCTCATGAAAAAGCCTTGGTAGTGCTTCATGAAGAAGCACTTGGTTTCTTTGACCCAAAAGTGCTTTTGAGCTTTCTGCCAAATGAAATCAGAAGTGATTTTGCTTATCAGAGAGCAGTTTTAGCTCTTCCGTAAGCAATCCCACAAGGGACCTAGTAATGGATGAAAATGGAAATTCAGTAGAGGGAGGAAGAGAGTGGGTGTGCTGACAGCCTGACACTAAGATCTGCAGGTAGTTCTGGACCTGGATGAAACCCTAGTGTGTGCATATGAAACATCCAGCTTGCCGGCTGTAGTTCGAACTCAAGCAACTGAAGGTGGGATGAAGTGGTTTGAGCTTGAATGCGTATCTTCGGACAAGGTGCTTTTTTCTTATTTACGTTGATTATCTTGCATTCCCTTCGAAAGATGAAGGTTTCTTGACATGAGTGTGTTGGGTTTCGAAGGAATGTGATGGCAAACCGAAGGTCAATTATGTCACAGTCTTTGAGCGTCCGGGGTTGCATGACTTCCTAAAACAAGTTAGTCAGTTTGCAGAGCTTGTGTTATTCACTGCTGGTCTTGAAGGTTTGCTTATGACTTTTCGTTTCTTTGTTTCTATTTTCTCTTTGGCCGCTCCCTTTTCATGTAACTGTTTGGGATGCTTATGTTTTTGTATGGTTACAGGTTATGCTAGGCCACTTGTTGACAGAATAGATGTGGATAATCTGTTCAGTTGTCGACTTTATCGGCCTTCAACAACTAGCACGTAAGTTCTGCTGCTTGTATGTTTGATCTACTATAAATAAGTCTGGTCTCTTCTGTGAAGATTTATAGTAATTGACTCTGATACCGTCATATGTTACCATGGTTAGCACTTTACGGACACTGGAATCTTATGGTCTTTTGTCTCATGTCATCATAACTTACATACATAGCCACCCTATATGGGTTAGCTAATGAACCGCAGCACTCTGAGCATGAAATATTTATTCTCGTACACGTGTACCGTCACTGGACTTGGTTGAATGGTGGATCATAGGTCATTCTCAGTGAACTCACAATGCACGTAGAGGTCCTGCTCTCCCCCTGGCGGATGATTCATGTTGATGTTAAGCAATATGTATTTGTTCAGTTTAGGGATCACACATTTTATGAAGAGAGTGAACGGGTTTTTGTTTGGATATGATATTTTAGCTACTGATTCTTTGGAGTTTACATATTCAGTAAGATTCTGTATAGAATGTAAACATATCATACGATTCTCAACAGATGTGTATACACTTCCACACTCAATATGTTCCTTGGTTTTATTGTTTCAAGTCCTTATTCAAACGTGTTGATGTAGAGTTTTTGGGTGACCCATTGGCTCCATTAGTTTGTTTAAATAACCCAATACTGTTATTGGAGACTTTAAATCCTTAGTTTGGTAAAATCTCTAATGCCAGATGAATACAGGGAATACCGGGAGCATGTGAAGGATCTATCTGGTCTATCAAAGGATATGCGCCGAATTGTTATTGTTGACAACAATCCTTTCAGTTTCTTGTTGCAACCTTCGAATGGAATTCCATGCATTCCATTTTCTGCCGGGCAAACACACGACACACAGGTAAAAATTTCATTATCTTGCTACAACTTTTGAAATTTCAGTACCTCTTAAATTTATCTGTTTACCTCTTTAATCTCTTTTTCATTTCCTCTTACCTTGCTGCGCAGCTTTTGGATGTTCTTCTTCCACTCCTCAAGCAGCTCTCGCTGCAGAAAGACGTGAGACCTGCCCTTTATGAAAGGTTTCACATGCCCGAATGGTTTCAAAAGCAGGGGATTCCTTCAACTGCTTGGAAATAGTAGATTTTTCAAAATTGTACGCAATGGCGTTACCCATTCTTCTTTCACGCAATCCTCGATAGTTATTCTGTTCAAGCCTCAAGGCAGCGTCTCATCGTCGGACTCCAGGTTTCTGCACAGCAGGTGTGTTCACTGCAATTTGTTGATACAAGGCTGTGTTTTCGCCAGACGTCGAACTGCTGCGCCTCACTATCATACGAAAACCATTGATGTATTTAGATTTTTTAAGAAATCGATTATTCTCGTGTAACTATGTCTATATGCTTGCAGTTCTCTTCAGCGTCTGTATTTTGCTAGAATTTGTGAAATTGTTGCCAATAATTACTAGCATTTTGTACGTTCCTCATAGTGCATTGAGATTTATTTGTTGCTGATATGTCACACACCATGAATAAATAATATACATGTTAAGGGTTCCGAATCACGTAGTTCAAACCAGACCTTTATGACCAGACCTTTTGCAACTCTAACCCTGGCATGGAGGTTAAACAGTCTCTCCTAGTACGGTAGTACCCACCAGAAGGAACATGAATAGACCTAACTGCTGCCCAACTGCTAATCTCTTTGATCACTTAGGCAAAGGAAAAGGGTTCGAGCCAAACTAAACCGGCAGTTATTTGAGCGTTTATTGCTAGCACAACTCGGATACTTAAAACTAGAAGACGTTCTACCTTACAATTAGGGTCGTGTCCTATCATTCTATATCTATCATCACGTGATCAAGTCATATGAAAAGCGATATATCCTGGTTTACACTTGAGAACTGCCTGGAATCGGTGGTGAAGTTGATTTGCCGAAAAAGCCTTCACCATATCTTCACCTTGCCCTACCTTGATCTGAGATTATCTGGCACAACAAGGACACCCAGTTCATGGCCACATCTGACAGTTATATATAGGCTTCTTTTTAGTTTGTTTCGTTGTTAATGATGTCCTAATTGGGGATTAGCCAGCAATCCGACATCATGTTAGGCATTAATGTTCACTCAGTAACCAAAAGCAACGACAATTCGACATGCGGGTCTGCGTCGTTCACTTTCCAAACTCCATTGCAGCCTTTCGATCTCTTTGATTATTTGAATTTTTCTGTTAGTATTTTATGTTCATTTTCGCCTTGAATTTGGCTGCCCTAATTTTAACAATAAAAACCTACAAAATTATGACGCTGACACAATTCGCATCTACACCAAACGAGAAGGGGTAGGTTTAACCACATAATGAGCTAGCAATAATATGATTCAAACTTGCATTTGACAAGAATCGAATCTAAGACCTTTCACTTACAAGTGAAGAGGAATATCACTAAACTGTAGTACTAAATGTAAGCGTGTCAGTTTTGTGTATTTAAATAGTATCAATCTAATGTTAATTTCAAATTCAACACCTTACAACTAACATCACGGTTTAGTAAAACTCTTTTCAAACTCATAGTTGACATATTTCAGGATCCCTTCCTTCTAATTCACTAAGTCTAGAGGTCTGGACCGTTGAAATTTGATCAAACGGCTACAAATAGAAGCCCACTTTAAAAGTTATAATAACTTTAGCTGTTTGATCAAATTTCAATGGCCTGAATCCTCGGACTTGGTGGATTAGGAGGAAGGGATCCGGAGAGGATCCCCTTTCATATTTCAGATTTAGATTATTTGATTGACGTGTTCTTTGCTTAATCATTATAACTTAATCAAATCTCCGCTTATCAAATATGGTTAGGATTTGGGACACACGTTTTTACATACATTTTGACACTCATTTTGGAGAGTACCAATCCAAACGTTTAAGATTTTAGTACATCATTGATAGATCATCCTTACAAAAAATTAGACAAATACAAAACTATTAAGACATTCGTTTGTAGTGAAGAAAATTGACGAATATGATTCTACAAAGAAATACTAAATTTAATCCATCATTATGATTTCGAATTTGATTGATTTTTGGCAAACAGGATGTTTGAGACAAGATTTGAAAGATCGACTGTTTGAATTGCTGAAATTCATTACAAAGTGAGTATATGTCAAAAACATGTGTTCTCAAAATCTTATTCCTTGAAAATAATGCAACACTTTAAAAAGGGTTGTCGTCGCTGCTCGTCAGTGTCGTCGATAAAGTAAATACATGTTTACTCCACAAATTTCGGTGCCACGCCATGTTATACTTGCCAAACGCAGACAACATGAATCTTGATAACATGCCTGCAGTGCTGCCCCTTTATTCTGAGTTTCATCACCAACTTTTCTCCATCCTTATAAACCCCAAACTTCCACATCATCCTCATCATCACCACGTTGATTAAACAACTAATACATAAGAATGGGAAAGGGATCTTTTACGGATCCCTTCCACCAAATCCACTAATCTGGATTTTTGAAATTTAATCTAACGGCTAAAAATATTAAAACTTTTAAAGTGGATTCCTATTTTTAGCCGTTAGATCAAATTTCAAAGATTCAGACTGATGAATTTGGTGGATTTGATGGATTTGGTGGAAGAGATCCAGAGAGAATCCTTTTCCATAAGAATGTACATCACCCGAAAAGGCCAAATTTTTATCATTATGTTTATATGATTAATTATGTACAATGAGTGTTTTTTCTCGACAAGACTTCCATTCTTTCTTTCGTTCTATGAAACATCGGTTTGCAACCGATTTATCTCTTTTTACTTAATTTTTATCTTGGTTATCCACTTGGTTGATATTAAGGATAATCACCAAATAAACTGAAAAGTAGAAAAGAAACGCATTTATAGTATGAAAATAGGAATGGACTTTCGCAAAAAGAGAATTCCAATACTTCAAATTATGTTACATACATTAAAGGCTTGTAGCCTATCAGGTGACAAATTAACCATTTGGATTATTAATGAGTACTCGTTAAGTTCGTTTTCATCTTATAACATCATAATTATTACAACATCTTTATATTATGATGATATCAAATTAAACGGGTCTTAACGGTTATCAATTAACAATTCAATGAATTGATTTGCCACCTCTAGATCAAGGTTTGAATGTAAATCTAAGATTCAACAAGATGGGAATTCTTTGGCAAGTCTATGAGACTAATTGTAATATTTAAAAAAAAAAACATGATTAACTTAGATATATCTATTAGCCATGTCCTAATCTTGCGCAACAACTGTGATTATAAATAATAATAATAACGAAATTAATCATCGGGCCCAGATTTTATTTGTTGTTCAATTATTTCCCTTCCCATTTCACACTGTTTGACAACTATCTAGTCACTACAACTTTCCTTCAGAGTTCACACTATTTTTTTACTTATTATTTCTCTCTGCTGTTTCTAATGAAGCTATTGAGTTGTTTCCAATTTTAGTGTTTTAATAAATCAAGTCCCTTTTGAGCTGTTCATTTGGAGATGCCTAAGTTTATCTAATAAACAATAACAAAGAATATCGCGTCAAAACTCTTTGTTAGGTCAAAACTCCAAAGAACCTTTTTGCTACCTTATTTCATTTGTTTAGTTGATAGGTAATCATGATCCCATACCTTCCGCTGAAAGCAAATCCCACCACCCTTTAAACCTTTTTAGAAGGGTGCGTAGCTTATCATATTGTGGATAATCGTGGATGAAGAAATAACCAATCTGCAGAATATTCAAGCATGTGAAGAAAGTTGAGGTTTAATTATAAAATTAATTGATAATATGAGAAGTAGCTCAATTTTTTATAAGTTATTGTAAAGTTTTTTTTTTCTTCGATGTGAAACTCTTTTACCGTTACATCCTATCATTTTCAAACAAAATTTGCATTACGCACACAACGATCTTGAGAGCACTCCCAGAACCGCACACAAAGATCTGGAGAGCACTCCCAGAACCAACGTAATTAAAAGTCAGTCTCCTAAATTTGTTTGGTTATGTGAGGGGAAGACTCCGTCAATTTCACACGTCAAAGCGTGGAAATGTGATTAGACAAGAAAATAGAATGTTCTATCTTCATCTTCTATGGTTTATAATTTGTCAAAGATTCAAAAGAACAATGCAGTATTTAACTAATTAATTGTCATTAACTTACATCTTTTTCTTTGGTGATTAATTAGTTTATATCTTATTTATGCCATGAAATTATATTATATGTTCACGTGTAAAGATAATGTTTAATAAAATTTTCTAATTTCGTAATACTTAGGTCGTTTCTTACTTAACATTTTATGTTCAAACTTTTAATATATATATATATATATATATGCAGCCAAAACACGAATCACGGGTTTTCAATTCAGTTTCCTGTTCACATTAAACTTGTCGAATTTGGGTAGAAACCTTCATATGGGAAACCCTAAATAAGAAAAAAAGGAAGGAATACTTTCTTGGTGATGGAAGAAAAGAGTGGTTAAATTTGTAAAGTGAAGAAACCACCTGCCCACCTTTATATGGGGTCTCTATCAAACGTTGTAGCCTACAAAAAGTTCCAATTTCTCTTTCGTTTTTAATTCTTTTTGTTTTACAGGTAGTTTACTTTTATTTCCTTTTGTTTTGCAGGTAATTTATTTTTCTAAAAGTATGATTTTAATCCTTTAAACTTAATTTTTTTTTGATATAAAATTTGACTTTTTTTTTTTTACTTGAATAAAACCGAGTGACTAATGTCACATCCCGGTCCGGGTGGGACCACTTCCCGGGCCCGCTCCACCACCTTAGCACGATATTGTCCGCTTTGGGCTTACCATTCCCTCACGGTTTTGTTCTTAGGAACTCACGAGCAACTTCCCAGTGGGTCACCCATCATGGGATTGCTCTAGCCTCCTACTCGCTTAACTTCGGAGTTCCTACAGAACCCGAAGCCAGTGAGCTCCCAAAAGACCTCGTGCTAGGTAGGGATGGGAATATACATTTAAGGATCACTTCCCTAGGCGATGTGGGATGTCACAATCCACCCCCCTTAGGGGCCCGACGTCCTCGTCGGTACACCACGGCCAGGGTTAGGCTCTGATACCAAATTGTCACATCCCGGCCCGGGTGGGACCACTTCCCGGGCCCGCTCCACCACCTTAGCACGATATTGTCCGCTTTGCGCTAACCATTCCCTCACGGTTTTGTTTTTGGGAACTCACGAGCAACTTCCCAGTGGGTCACCCATCATGAGATTGCTCTAGCCTCCTACTCGCTTAACTTCGGAGTCCCTACGGAACCCGAAGCCAGTGAGCTCCCAAAAGGCCTCGTGCTAGGTAGGGATGGGAATATACATTTAAGGATTACTCCCCTGGGCGATGTGGGATGTCACAACTAAACTCCATATAAATTGATAATTATGTTAACTTTACATATTCTATCTTTTCAAATGCATAAATACTCCTATTTTATTCGGATTTTAAGGGGATTAATGATTTTATAAAAGAAAAAAGAAAAAAAAATGCACTAATATTCTAAATTCATTGTATGTTATATGAGAATTTTATGATTTTCACATTTGTAATTAATTTGGTTGTAATTGATCATGTGCATTATGTTGCCCTCACTGCATAAAATTTGGAGACGAATTTCATGTCTGTATTTTACACGGTATGTCCTGGGTTCAGTTTCTAGGATTGGTGAATCACACGATGGTGGTCAGGGAGATGCTGCAATGTATCTGTGAGTCTTTTCGGCCCCCGTAAAGGGAGAATGCAGTACATAAGTCACCAACATATCTCTTTTTTAAAAGAAAAGAAAAACAATATTTTTCAGTTTCAGTATACTTTTTAATGAAATAGTCTATCTACTAAATCGTTTATTACAAAAATAATGTACCTATAATTTTTTTTTAAATAATTTACCTACCATATAAAGTTTGTGAAACTAATAATGTACTTATTGGTATCTCTTAGTACTATGGTCTGGTGATATTCCTCTTCACTTATAAGTGAGAGGTTTTAAGTTCAAATCTCGTGAATAACGAATTCGATACCAAATTAAGTTGCCCAGTGTGTGGCTTAGCTGAACTCCCCCTCCTTTGGTGTAAAATGTCACATCCCGGCCCGGGGCCGACTCCATCGTAGCACGATATTGTCCGCTTTGGGCCCCCAGCACACCCTCACGGTTTTGTTTCTGGGAACTCACACGAGAACTTCCCGATGGGTCACCCATCTTGAGAATGCTCTCGCGCGCTACTCGCTTAACTTCGGAATATCCATGGAACCCGAAGCCAGTGAGCTCCCAAAAGGCCTCGTGCTAGGTAGGGATGAGAATATACATATAAGGATCACTCCCTTGGGTGATGTGGGATCTTACATAAAATATATCGTAGTACTGAAAAAAAAAAAAAAATGTACTTGTTGTTTAATTTTAACAAAACTAATGTACCTACGAAACTAATTTACTTATTGTTTAATTTGAGGAAAATAATTCTTTTTTTTTTTGTCAAAAAATAGATTTTGTTAAATTAGCCACAGAATTTGAACACACACTGTCATGCAAGGCTAACACTTTTCTACCACTGCGGTAAAGGCCACTTGCATATAATATACCTATTTTTCAATTTTTACAAAACTAACGTAGCTACAAAAATAATTTATCTAATGTTTAATAATTAGGAAAATAATTTACCTTTTTTTTACAACAATAACGTATCTAGAATTTTATTTTTGTATGACATAACGTATCTACTATTTTATGTTTTCTAAAGGAATAATTTTTTTTTTCCTCTTTTTTTTTTGGTTGGCTAACTTATTTTTGTTGTATTCCTCCTTCCTCTAACCCAATTACTAATTCTTTTTTACAGTTACTGAATCATTAATTATGTTTCTAATTTGAATTTTGAATTTTCAAATTCTTGTTAGTTTTGTTTTGTTTTCAGATAATAAATTTTTGCTAGCTTTGAAGATAGGAATTTGGGATAATCCTTAAAATTATATTTAAAATTTAAAATTACCTGATACCAGCCATAGATTATTAGATTTTGGTAAAAAAAGAATCACCACCTACTACCACTCTTACATTTTTTTTTTCTTCACTTTTTCAGAAATACCTTTTTTTGCATGGAACATGCACATTGCACGTGTTTCACCTCCCAGGCGCGCAATTCAAATTCACTTTGTCCACTCGTTTGACGCCCAGCTTCATAAAGAAAACTTCACAAAAAAATTAAAAATTCACATGATTTGTTTATTTTTCTTGGTTAAATCTTTTTTTTTTTTTAAATTAGGGTTATAACTTATATCACCGATTCACCTACAAAGATTAATTTTATGTTTTATCAGTTAGGATTAACTCAATCAGTGAGAGAAGTGGGAAAAGTACTGTAAAATTAAGTTAGGTCAAATGTTCGATTATTCTCATTATAACAAAAGAACCTAATTATCGGAATATTGCTTCTCAATGTTTGACAACACCAAATCTAAAAAAATGTAAGTTATTTCATTTTTACAGTTTTGCCTGACAACACCACGTATCAAAAAGGTGCAATTTCTTTTCGTTCCAACAAGAAGCTGTAATGTAATTTGCGCCCGCAGAAATGTCTACTAAGCATAACTGAAATACAAATTTACTGCCCTTATCTTAACAGAATTACAAAATTTTGACCATTGGACCGTCATACTTGTATAGTAACTTATATTTGAAAAAACCACAAGAATTTACTTATCATCTATTTTTTCTCTCCTCAAAAGTAACAACCAAAAAAAGGATAAAAAAAAAAAAAAGAAAAAAAAAAGAGAGGAATTATATATTAGGATAATGTTTCCGTCATAGGATATATCAATGCTGCGAAACAACATCAAGAGTCTTTTAACAGTTTCTGAACTCCCCAAAATCTACTTGGAATATCTCCCTCTTCGTCTCTCTCTTTCCTCTCTTTCTCTCTCTTCCTCCGTGTCTATGCACATGCAAACTCCAAAAGAGCGCCTCCAATGAAACACACCAGAGCACGGCAACCCACCACCCATGCCGTCAGTCCTCACTCTTTTCTATGACGAAACTACCCTTCTCCTCCCTCCCCACCACCACCTTCATCATCACCGCCGCCATCCTCTTCGCCGTTATCCCACCACCAGTTCATGCCCTCGGCTCCGGCTCAACCCTCGCCGTAATATCCGCTACCGGCACCGTCTGTGGTGTCGTTTCGGACCAACCGCGGCTGCGCATCGTCTGCTACCGCCGCGGCCAAACCGTCGCGGTCGAGCCCAACATCTCATTCTTAGCCATCTCCGGCGGCCGAACCTCCCTCTGCGGCATCCGCTCCGGCGGATACAGCCTCCTCTGCTGGGACAACATCACCTCCCAAAACTCCACCTTCAAATCCAAACGCCTTTACTTCAACAGAACCGTTCCGTTAGAAAATCTCGCAGTCGGCGACGACCATATCTGCGCCAGAACTGTCGACACAGACACCGTAGAATGCTGGCGGCCCAACGACGTGCCCAACTTGCCATCTGGGTCGGACAAATTCTCCTCGATTTCATCTGGATCGAACTTCTCTTGCGGAATTCTGAAACCCAGCCTCCAGGTTCGATGCTGGGGCACAGCAACTGCAATGGCGGTAGAAATAGAACACGGGTTCGGAAACATGTCAATGGCGACCATCGCAGCTGGAGGCTCGCATGTGTGCGGGATCAACACCACCGGGCTTCTGGTCTGCAGGGGAAGCAATGGCGGCGGTCAGTTGAACGCCCCTTCTGGCTCGCCTTTTGAGTACTCCGCTCTGTCACTCGGAGCAAATCACAGCTGTGCAATCAGAACTCACAATCAAACAGTCGTCTGCTGGGGAGGAATGGGCCAGTTTTCAATCAACAAAACAAATGGAGTGTCTTTTCAAATTTTAGCTTCTGGGTCGGATTTCATATGTGGATTAACCACCAGGAATTTTTCGATTGTTTGTTGGGGTCCGGGCTGGCCCATTCTCTCCGGTTCAGAATCAGGGGTGGAGCTCGAATTGCCCGAAATTCTCCCCGGTTCTTGTGTTAATTCCTCCTGCAGTGAATGTGGAATTTACCCTCAGTCTCAAAGACTCTGTTTTGGTACTGGTAACATTTGCAAACCCTGTTTTCCTCCGATTTCAGTGCCCCCACCAGCATTACCACCGCCGCCATCAACACCGCCACCGACGTCAACGCGGCGGTCTGCGACGTTGACTACTGGTTTATTGGTGTTTGCCATTGTGGGTTCTGTCGGAGGATTTGCAGGTATTTGTACAGTTATTTATTGTTTGTGGATTGGCGGTTGTTTTGGGAACAAGAAGATTCATAATTCAGTTCAGCCGACAATTACTAGAGCTGCAAGCTCAAACAATGGCAATGGGACAACGTCAAACAATAGTCCTCCGTCGAGATCGTCCACCATCCCCCGCCAGGGCTCGAGGATCATGCGGCGGCAGAGGAGCGGAACATCCTCGAAGCACCCTGACAGGGCGGAGGAGTTTTCACTGTCCGAGCTCGCGGCCGCCACGAATGACTTCTCAACGGAGAACAAGATTGGCTCCGGAAGCTTCGGAGTTGTATATAGGGGCAAACTGCAAGACGGCCGGGAAGTTGCGATCAAGCGAGGCGAAACCGCCTCGAAGATGAAGAAGTTTCAGGAGAAGGAGAGGGCATTCGATTCGGAAGTTGCCTTCTTGTCGAGAGTTCATCACAAGCACCTCGTGAGGCTTGTCGGATATTGCGAAGAGAGGGATGAGAGGCTTTTGGTATATGAGTACATGAAAAACGGTGCGCTTTTCAATCACTTGCATGACAAGAACAATGTGGAGAGGAGTAGCAGTTTGTTGAATTCGTGGAGAGTGAGGATCAAGGTTGCATTGGATGCTTCAAGAGGCATTGAGTATCTGCACAATTACGCCGTGCCGCCTATCATTCATCGAGATATAAAATCATCGAATATATTGCTCGACGCGAATTGGACCGGGAGGGTGTCTGATTTCGGGTTGTCGTTGATGGGGCCGGACTCAGAGGCGGATTTTAGGCCAACGAAGGCGGCAGGGACGGTTGGCTACATTGATCCGGAGTACTATGGACTCAACTTGTTGACAGCAAAGAGCGATGTCTATGGATTTGGTGTGGTGCTATTGGAGCTTCTGACGGGGAAGAGGGCCATATTTAAGGATGCGGAGAACGAGGGGACGCCTATAAGCGTGGTTGATTTCGCAGTGCCGGCGATTATGAGCGGGGAGTTGGTGAGGGTTTTGGACAGGAGGGTTGGGCCTCCGGAGGTGAATGAATCGGAGGCGATTGAGCTGATGGCGTATACCGCAATGCATTGCGTGAATTTGGAAGGGAAAGATAGGCCGACGATGGCGGACATTGTGGCGAATTTGGAGAGGGCGTTTGCTCTCTGCGATGAAAGCCCCGGCAACATCTCTAGTGGTGGAAACTCCATTGTGTCTGCAGAGTAAGAGTGAGTAAAATGTGCTTCCTTCCCATTAAAGAAAGAATTGAATTATTTCTTCAAATTTTGTCAAATTTTTAGGGGATAAATTGAATGGATTTAATTAAGATTTTTAGCATTGGGGGTTGTAAAAAGACTAGAGATTTAGGGGGTTCTATCTAACCTTGCTGTAGTGTAACATTTTGTAAGCACTAACAGCTACAAAAATATAGCCCTTGGTTGCAATTTTCAAGTGATGCCTAATTTTTTTTTGTTTTTTTACTTTTAAATGTGTATGCCAAAGCATTCAACTAGGGTCATACCATAAAATGAGCCAATTAGATAATATCACGTCGTCAGTTACTTGCTATATAAGTTTCGACAGTGTAATATGAATAACATATCAATGATTGATATGCTTATTAATATTAAATGATCGGACCAGTCAACTGGCCAAGCAATTGAGTATTTGTGGTGTGATTTAAACAAGGCACGATTCATTTGGGTGGGTGTCCTCATTCACAGAAAGGTGCATGACAATACTGTCTTGGCAGATGAGGGAGTCAAAGATTGTGACACAAAAGTTTGGCTTTCCAAAAACCTTAGGGATTTCTCTTAATAAATGTGTTTTCTTTCTTCTTCTTCTGCTTTTTGCGAAGTCAGCCGAAGATTACAAAGCCTGCGGTTTGTACTTGAGAGCGGTAGCCAGTAGCAGTATGTTTTGTGGCACACAAAAAAAGAGAATTTTCCAATGTCATGAGTCATGAGGTATGGTCCATCACGAAAGGGGAAGGAAAAGTACCAGTCTAGAACTTTGAATCTCAGATTAGTTTACACGTCCAACACTTTGACTCGGAAATTCTAACAAGGCTGCCAAATTGGTTAAGCCCATGTGTTCTCTTAATCAATCGACACGTGTAGGATCAAGATCCATTCTCCGAGGAAACAGGATTATCTCCTCTCACATTCTCATCTTCATCCATTTCCTCATCTCGCACATTACTTTTTGTCTTATTGTCTCTATAAATAAATTAATATAAGATGTTGATGTGAAATAGGAGGAGAAAGAAGGGGAGAGAGATTAGAAGTGAAGAGAATCATCCTCCTTCTCCAAGAGATTTTCTAAGTGACGGAAAAACGGCCTGGTGCATCAAGTTATAACATATGTGGTTGGAAATTTGAAAAAAATTCAACCAATTATATAATACTTGGTGTACTAAACCATATCATTATTTTTTTTTCATTCCCTACACAGAAAGGGCGTATACTTATGACTACGAACAAAAGTTCTAAGGCGTTTTGGAGTATGAGATATAGTATATATGCTCAGGTTGTTTAACCATTATATCTTCTTCTTCTTTTTTGAACAAAAATCTAACGGCTAAAACACCCCGGTCAGACATAAGTTTCTCTCATATAAAAGGTCTGCCTAGTCGCTCAGTACTATGGTTTAGTAATATTTCTCTTCACTTATAAGTGAGATGTCTTAGGTTCGAATTTTGTGAATGACGAATTTGATACCAAATTAAGTTGTCCATCATGTTGTTTAGCTAAACTCTCCTTCACATAATTATTGTAAAAATATCGATTTGCTAAAAAAAACAACAACAAAAAAACCCTGGTTAGTACGTGTCCATAAATTAAAGCGGTGCCTCATTGAGTAATGAGAGACTTTAATATGAAAGCATAACATTTATAGATTAATATATGCATGCTGCTGTTATTTTTGTATAGTAGTATGAACGCAATGTATGGATTGTGGACTGGGGGTGGCCGGTGACCACCTCTACTGCGTGGATTATATATTTATTGAGACGCTTGTGGAAGACCGTCGACAATTATAATTGTGGCTTCAATGCTTTAAATATTACGCAAACATGCATGATCATGTAACGTCTTCGTCGATGGTCCCGTTACAATACGAGATAGCAATTTTCCTTCTTGTATTAGTGTGTATCAAAGATGGCTCATATTTCTTAATGTATGTATTGTGGAGGAGAAAGGGAAGGAAACTGTTGAAATAATAACCAGATTTTTGGTAGCTCGGAATTCAGGCTAAATTAATTAGAAATGCAGCACAAAACATTAGACAGATGATTTGAAATAACTACATGCAAACTACTTGAAATGAGTAGTTTGGGTTTATGTGTCTTTTTTTATATTGTTTATGTTTTGATGTGAGAATAAACATATGTGGAAAACTTTTTTGAGAAGTATGTGTAAAGCTGCTTCTGCTTTTTGTTGTTTTGGTTTTGGATCCATGATTTCAAAAGTAAAAAATAAAAAATAAAAAATAAAAAAAAACACCTTTTCTTTATTTACCAAACACAATTAAACTCCCAACTTTTTTGAGAAGCTACTTTTAAGAAGTTTAAGCAACCCAAAATCAACCCTAAAAATTTGTTACTTATTAGCTTCGTAATGCTTATGTAAGTCAGTAAGTGCATCTTTAATCATCTTCTAATGTTTTGAAGGGAATTTCTACCTGATTTATTATGAATCTGGATTTGAAATTTCTAGCCCAAACACATTATTTGGGAAAATGATTTTTGCATCGATATATTTTTTTGCCCCATCCTTTTGTTTATATTCTTTCAATTTTCCTCTCATTTGTTTTGGCTAAAAAAATGAAAAAGTGTGGGAAAATAAACATGAGTAACTCAATTGCGTTACAAATTTGAAAGATTGATCAAACACTTGGAATAATGAATTAGCCACCTGAATATGGAGTTGAAAGGGTTAAAAAAGTCAATATCTACTAACTCTTTAGAACTTTATAGGGCCCTGGTTGTTCCAGGGTAGGACCAGTTGGACTAAAATTAGTCAATCGTTGTTGGTGATGGTGACACACACTTAAACGTAATTAAGTAAAGTCATTAGGCCCACTGAGGGGGCAAGGAAAATTCCATAAAATTCACTCCTCTTTTCATCATGATTTAATTCATACAAAAGGGAAATATTTAATAAGCTTTTGTTATGTGAAAATGGTAGTAGGAGGACTTTGTTGACCTTAATTTCTTGCATGCTCTTTTGCCTTGTAATTTGGTGTCACAATTCACAAACCCTTTCACACGGCCTAGTTTCTTTCTCCTCCTCCTTTTGTCTATTCAATTTATGCTTAAACAAAAAGCCAAAAATGGACCATCGATTCCTAAACTATGACCTAATTGATGAGCATTATTTCTTAAACATGCTATAATGTGGGGTGATGATCATTTTTGATAAAAACAAGGATAAGAAGTTTCAAACCCAAAAAGATCATCGCAAAATATCATAATAAGTTCAAAGATCTATACTCGTAAATTCTTAATTTAAAGACCAAAGCTCCAATTTAGTCAACATCGAAAAACCAATTCCTCAATTTCTCGAATAAAAAAGAGGTTCATTATACATTCCACATGACGTAGGAAGGGTAATTTCTTCTTTGTAATTTTTATTTGGTAAGAAACAAAGGCCCAAGTCAAGCATGTACAAAATGTTCAAATAAATTTCAACGAGCCATCACGCAAAAATTTTGTTTGAACGTTGTCTCGCCTTCGAAATTGTTAAATTTTGTCGGCTTGAAGAAGTCTGTGCTAAAGAAGTCATGCGCAGAATAACATTTCAAGGAAGTTGCAACCAACTGTAAGGACTAACTGGTCTTCGATTTGCTAGTCATACTAGTATAGGGTGCAAGGGGCCGAGCTTTGACGCAACGAAAATGTTGCTTTTTTGTGACAAAAAAGTCACGGGTTTGAGTCATGGAAACAACCTCTTTGTAAAGTGGGGAGCCTTATTGAATTAGGATTGCCTTTTACTATATTAGGGTACAAACAAGGCCGAAATTCCGGCTACATTCTGCAGAAAGCTCTTGGTGACACCATTTTCTTGATCGTGAAAAAAAAAAGAACCTCAAATCGGTATCGGGTGTATAATGTATTACCTTGGTCAAGGTTTTCATCGGTTACAGTCGAGGGTATCTTCTTTCTCATTTCTCTTCAACTTCGTTCAATCAATCATTAAGTCGGAGAAGATAAATGTATCCGTAGTATGATAAGGCGACTAAAACCACCAAGAGGATGTTCAAAGTGCTCAAGTTTTTCTTTCCAGGAAAGGAAATACGTACTTGCAACATCGAAACTTCACTCCTTAAACTAAATATTTGTGAGTATTATTTTATAAACATGCTGAAATGTGGAGTAATGATCATTTTGGATAACAATGTTAAACTCTTGTCCAAAACAAAGGGTTTTAAGTTGTAAATAAAGATCATAAGTTTCAACAGTTTTACCGAAAAAGATCACTGCTCCACATAATAAATTCAAGGACCAGTACTCACAAATTCTTAGTTTAAGGATCAAAACTCCAATTCAGTCAACATTCAGAAACCAATTTCTAGTTTTCTCAAACAAAAAGAATGTTCAACATACATTTCACATGACGTTGGAAAGATCATTTTTTTTCTTTTTAATTTTTATTTTGTAAAACAGAGGACCAAGTCAAGCATGTAGTTCAAATAAATTTCAATGAGACATCACCCCAAAAACTTGTTTGAATGTGTCTCGCGGTCGAAATTGGTAAACTTTATCGGCTTGAAGAAGTCATGCACATACTAACATTTCGAGGGTGTTGCAGTTGTAAGGACCAACTGGTCTTTGATTTGCTAGTCCTACGAGTATAGGGCACAAACGAGGCCAGACATTCCGGCTACATTCTGCAGAAAGCACTTGGTGACACCATTTTCTTGATCGTGAGGAAAAAAGAACCTCAAATAGGTATTGCTGTATAATGTACTACCTTGGTCGTCGAGGTTTACATTGGTTATATTCGGGGGTATCTTCTTTCTCGTTTCCCTTCAACTTCGTTTCATCCAATCATCAAGCCGGAGGAGACAATTGTGTTCATAGTATGATACAGCAACTAAAACCACCAGGAGGCAGTTCAAAGTGCTGAGTCTTTCTTTCCAGGAAAGGAACTACGTACTTGCAACGTCGAAATTTGCGTCAGTTGTTGCACCCTGTCGCGCCCGTTCTTCCGCTTTGGTCCTTGCTTATCATTTAACTGTTTGAACTTCAAGATCTTACCTCCACAGTTTTTAGAGCACTTCTGGGGTGATGAGCGAGCGCTGACCACCAGGATGACAAATCTCTGGGCACGCATGAGTACAATCAGTGCGATACTATCAATATTTTCGTGAAACTATCTGAAAAATCAAAGAAAGATATGGAAAGATATGAAGTCTAAATTTCATTACATATCGGAGAAATTCTCAAATTTCGGCTACAATCGACAGTTTCATCGATATTGTCGACATATCGGTTAAATATTGAAAAAACTCTTATATTTCATCTAAACCAATGTTTGACATTCTCTAAAGTTTAAATTTTTATAATTTCCATCGAAAACAACCAATATCGAAATCGACATCGATATGTCCACTAATTTTCATATTGATATTTTCACTAATACCGATATTTTAAACACTGAGTACTAAGGCAATGAACAACAACTCTTAAGATTTCGGAGTCGACTGAGATTTTGAGCGACCCGGCACGTCGGCTCTTGGAAATTTTCTATTATTTGGATGTTTGATGGGCCTCACAATAACTAAAGCCCATTTATTATTTGGTCCGACCAATAAGGCCCAAATAAAATAAAATAAAACACTACTAGATAACTTTTAGTAAACTGTTGCTGTTCTCAATCACTTCAATCTTACAAATTTACATAAAGTTCCAGGCACACGACGTCGTATTACATATATCAAACAGAGAACCAGTAGATAACGTGTAACCAAATACATATAATCACACAAAAACATGTACACACAAATGCAACACAACAAAAGGCTTTACATTATTGTGGCGTTTTCTTCTTCTCTGCCCACACAACGTGCAAACCTGGGTTTTTATTCAAACAAAATCGAAGTGCATGAGAAGCTTTACGGATTTGTACTTCTCTCCCTTCTGGCTGTGTAAGGGAACTGCTCGAATCCCTCTTCTGAGCTCAGACACCGGTAGGCATGTTTGGCCTCCAAAATCATCCTTTTCTGACATGTCATACTCGTGAACTTCAATGCGGAGCACGGCTAGTTCTGGAACAGTTAATGGGAATTCAAATTCTTCGTTCCACGCTGGAATCCAGTCGTCCTCTAGGGTCTTCGTCTTCTTCATCACACTATCAGCAGCAACTCCAGCAATTCCTACCTGAATTGTTATAAAGTTCAAATCACATTTTCAATTCTTTGGTATACATGATCACGAGTTTCTAAACACGCTAGTAAAAGGATGCAGACAAAACCAAGCAAACAGCAAACCACAGGACAGTAACAGTGTACTCAAACATTCCCAAATGTGAGAAATGATAACGCCGATGTAGGCTGTTCCAACTTACCCTTGCATAAAAATCTGGAGGAGAATATGCATCGAAGTGTGTATGCTTGAAATCATAGTACCATCCTTCTCCCATATATACTTTTACCTAGAAAACAGAATAATTACCGTTAGCTATGACTCAGCATATGACAAAACAAGGAACGAAAGTCAAAAGCCTAGCATAAGGCGCTCACCTTCAAAGTTTGTTTCACTGGTAAATCATATTTAGGATCAAAGACCTCATTATGTGGACCACTCTTCAAAAGAAAATCCGGTTTTTTCACATATCCGCACCCACCATTGGCTCTAAACATTCCCTGCATCAACCACAATGATCTTCCATATCCCTGTCACAAGCAAACCCATTCTAAGTATTTGCAAGCTGTAAGCCAAGAATTATTTATTTCTTTATCTCCATTTCAAAAGCCATAGAATCAAGAGTGATATTCCATTGACCCTAAAACAAATATTAGGACCAACAGAACACACCAACCATTTCCCATTAGTGGCTACATCACAAATATATATAATCCAATCTTCACACAAAATTGTTCAATTAATTATTATACACAGATAACATAAGCCTAATTAGGACACATTGATTATAGTTCACTCCAAACAAGAATAATATTTATTTAGCACAATGGATACCATTAAGCACTACGGATATGGAAAATTAGAACTTTTTGACAAGACGATATTGTAAATGACTCTAATTTAAAGGGAGGGGGATTCAAAATCAGGTGCAAGGGGGCAGGCAGTGTGCCTGGGCCAACTGGCTTAACCCACAGCTGGTGGAAAATAGACTTTTATATGCAAATACATTTTACCTGCATATTGAATGCAACCATTTGAGCCCCATGCGACCACCCAATCATTGGGTTATAATTTGATGAGTCAACACGTATGCCCTTTGGGTACACCCTCAAAATATTCCTCTGAGTAAACCTACACAAAAACAATCATCAGAGCAGAAATTTTGTCTTCTAATGCACAGGATTAATAATGGATCTGAATTTGAGTCTGCCCTCGAAGATCTATCCAGGACAATAATGTAAAGCCTATCAAATATTGTAATGTAATTTAGCACTGAACACTAGATGCGTTGACTTGAGGTTAACGAGTACTGAAATGAAACTTGAACTACAATGACTGGATATGATTGTCTCACTAGTGCTACATTCTTATTTTAGTACGAGTTAATGGCATGTGAGCATCATATTAAAGATGGATAAAATACCTGACAATTTCCTTTCCATAGGTTACTACTGCCTTCTCGAGCTGTTGCTCACTTAAGCTAAGACGCCGCACTTTATTGGGATCTACTTTGAGACACTCCACTAATCCACCTTTGGGTTTCCCAGCATGAATGGCAATTAAACGCTTATATTCAGGTGCAACGGACTTGGAACCACCATTATCAACATCTTCCTCCTCATTGCTATCTTCTTCATCCAATTCATTGTGCTAAAAACACAAAAATGTTAAACATAAACAAAATAAACTAAAAGATTTTGGTCTCACCAAATCAGCAATGCAGCAAGTTATACTAAAAAAGTCTCCATACCTTGTCATCTACCGCAATTGCAACTTTGGCATCCGGGACTTCTTTACCCCATGCTTCCTCATCAGCTGGAGTTTTTCCACTCTTCGGATCACTTTCACTTTGCAGAGCATCCTTTGCCTCACGATATTCCTGAGGCGGTTTGGTCGAGATAATAATCCTTTTCTTTAGTGACGCTGGGGATGGAAATTCTTTCAGACATTCCGGGCCAGGAGAAAACAGTACCTCTCCAAATGTTTCAGTGACCATCTTGAAAATGGTTGACAAAACAATTAATACCAGACCATTCAAGTTTAAAATCCTAACAAGGAAATTGCAAATACCAACCTTAGCGACTTTAGTTTGAAGATCCGGGGTCAGGTGGTCTTCCAAAGTGATTACAACAGGGTATTCAGAGGCAACAAACGCATGTTCCTTAATAGACTTCAAACACTTGATAAGTTCCACCGGTGTAGTCAATGTCCTATGGTATAACAAACCCAAATTTCATCTCAATTCGGTACAAAATCAAACTATACAGTTTTAGTATTCCATTACTAGTAGCATATTTGTCCAATTAGGTGACAAATTTACAGCACAAAGATAAGTTTCACCGGTCTTGTCATCATCCTAATAAAACAAAATCGATTTTCGTCTTAAATTAGGCACAAAACTGAACCACTTATACAATGTTACTATTCCCTTACTAGCTTTAACATATTTATCGAAATGGGTAACAAAATTACATAACAAAGATTGCAAATTGAAAAGCAAACATACAATCCAGTATTCCACTACTAGTTTTAGCATATTTTTCCAAATGGGTAACAAAATTAAAGCATAAAGATGGCAAATTTAACAGAAAATATACCCTCCATGAAGCACATCGACATCGTCTTTATTCGAATTCGGCCAAATATCCAGCTCAATCACCCTCACTCCTCTGTGAAGCGCTTGAATAATAGGAACGTCACTGCAGTCACTGCTCAGCTGGTTCCCAGTCAGATACGAATTGTGCCCTGTGTATATGAAATAATGCGACAATGGCGCATTCATATCATGGTGCACCTACCAAAAAATCAAACAAAAATTCAAAATTCATACAAAAACAAAAAATTCATAAAAATTACCAAACTTAATTAAAATTAAAATTAAAATAATATGTACCTCGAGAGATGGAGAGTTTGGGGGGTTGAAGTCGCCAAAGAGGTACTTGAAGAATGCTTCGAGATCGAGGACCTTGCGGTGGAAGATGTTGAGGTGTTTGAGCTCGGAGAGGCTCTGTTCGATGAGGGCCTGAGCTTCCTCCTTGGTGGCGTTCTCCTCCTTCTGGACTTCCGTCAGGAATCGGTGGAAGTGATCGGCGGTCATGATGCCGTTCTCCGAGTACTGATCGAACAAGGCCTTGATCTCCGGCGGTGCTTCCTTGACGGCGAGCTTGAAGCGCCGCCGGAAGCAGAAGCACACTCTGTAGGTCTGCTTCGACATGGAGAATCGCCTTGTTCGGATCGGAATTCGGAGCCGGAGGATTTGGAGGAGATTCGCCCGCGTCGGTGTCCGGTTGCTTGGGGAATTTGGGAGATGGGTGGGAGAGTGAAGTAACTCCAGAAGGAAAGGAACGGAATATGATGGGGTGGTGGGGTGGGACCCACCACACCAATACTATTTACTTTTTACGTTACACGTGGCTTATTGGTGGGTAATTTAATAAGGTGGCTGTACAATCTGACATTTTATCGTCATTCGTTATGTATTGTGGTGACGATAATTGTCTACTTTCTAATTTATTTTGAAATATGAACTCTTTCTAATTTATTTTGAAATATGAACTTAAAATCGTTTAACTGCTGAATGGATGAGGTCAGAATTTGGACAAGGATCATCTCTAATGAGGATCCAGAGATTAATCAATCTTATCCGTTTATCGTATATTGTGAGGATAATTTTTGTTAGGTGCTATTTATATTCAATTTTAAATTAAAAATTTTAAATTATTTATAATTGCACAATATACGATGAACGAACACGAATGATTAATCCTCCGAACCTTCAGAAAGAAGATCCGGAGATGATCCTATTCCTCAGAATTTGATTGTTGAGCATCTTCAGAGTAAAAGTCAAAATACCTGTATCAACAGTTATAGTAAGAAAGGTCGTTTTAGTACTGTTGAATCGAAATGTTAATTTTTATGTGACATGAAATTGAATGGCAGAAAGGCTAATTACGGTTAAATTTGACAACAGCTTCAAATAATATATATATAACAGAAATTAAGAAAATAAAATAATGTAATAAAATAAAATAATACTTTAATTTTATATATCGCATGAAGATTGAAACTTTAAAAGATGTCAAAATGTCATGTTGAGTGTCAAATTTCTGTTGAAGATGATTTGACTTTTTAAAACGATATGACAATATATTTTAAAGATTATATTAAAAAAATACAATATTTACTATGTATTTACAAGCACAGTAGTTTAATCAACTTGACGAAATTTGCTCCAGATCCCTTTCACCAAATCTTCTCTATCAAACAATATAGGCTCTTAAAATTTGATCTAACGGCCAAAGTTATTATAACTTTTAAAGTGGACCCTTATTTGTAATCGTTGGATCAAATTTCAATAGTCCGAATTAGTTGATAGGAAGAATTTGATAGAAGGGATTCGGAAAAGATCCCTTTGCCATTATGTGGATGACTAACAATGTTGATGTGTATTAATCATAGGTGAGACACGGTGGCTTTGGGGACCAAAAATAATAAGTGGATAAACATTGTGTGTTATTTTACTGGGATGTATTTGTCTATCCCTATTTTGTCTTTACGGTTGAAAGAATAATATCCGAAAGATCCAACATTATCCTTTCCCTTAATTAGAAATGTTTTTTTTATCAGTTTCTTGTCTTCATATTTCATGTGGATTTTATACTTGAAAAGTGTAATTTGCACTTTGAAAATAGAGAAAAATAATCTTATTGTCTTACTTGCAAGTTATAAATAGTACAGAGATCGGGCATCCAATCTTATTGTCTTACTTGCAAGTTATAAACAGTACAGAAATCGACTGTGTTTTGGACTAGAATTATTTCCCCCTTTCTTTCCATCCCCTTCTTTCACATTCTGTATTTTGTCTTTCTCTTTCTATAAAAAAATTGATATAAGATGTTAACATGCCTTAACCGTGACTGTTCAAATAGAAGTGAAAGAAAATGGAGGGGAAAAAAAGAGGGGAGATAATCATTCTCCCGTGTTTTAGACTGCTTTTAAAATGACTAGTATTCTTATTACAAAAATATTTAACCTTAATCTTAAATTTCGAAAGCCAAAAGCACTTAGGCGCTTTATGTTTATGTTCGGTGTTTCTTCAGCTAGCACTAACAAGTGTTAGTCGTAAGGTAGTGATATTCACACCTATTTTTTTTCCTTCATATAAACTTCTCAATTTTTTACCATTAAATCGAATAAATTGAAGAAAATTAATAAAAAAAAATTAATAAAAGCGTGTAAAAAATAAAAAACTGGTGTACTTCTTTGTAAAGCATTTTGTTGTGCTCACAATCCCAAATGTGGTTAAAACTATCCATTCCTGCACTCAAGGTCTTGTCTACTATTCTCTCCAATGGGAACATTATAGCTGGATTAGGATAATAACAAATCATTACCGTAATCTCATGAGTAATATTTGGAGCTGTTAATACATGATTAAATAGTAATAATTCCGTTTTAATGAAAAACAATCTGGATTCTCTTAAAAAAAAAAAAAAAAAAAAAAAAAAACAGTCTGGGTTATGCTAAATACAGCCATTTTACATGATGGGAGGGGAGCAGTAGTGGATTCGTGATGCCATAAAAATACTTAAATGAGACAGAAAAATGTGCATGGGTCCCATGTCCCGTGGACCGTGCAGAAAGGAACGGAGGCAGATTGTCTGCCCTTTGGATGCTCTTTTTATTTTAATATTTTTTTTTATTTATGCGGTTACGGTTAAATAATGTTAATATTTTATATTTTATTATTTTTTATCTTATTATTTTTATAAAAAAATTAATATCAAATATTTACGTGATTTAATCGTGATCGCATAAAATAAGAGAAAATAAAAAAACATCCGAACAAGTAGGCAGACAATCTGCCTCTGAAAGAAACGACATCACCATTAATGTCGACGTGGATGGATCCAACCAAGTCATCAACTTTTGAAATATTGTGGAGTAATCCATAAACTTCCATGGCCCTCCAATTATAATTACTGTTTACTGTCATTTTTTTGTCGGCGCATTTTTTTTTTTCTTTTGTCAACCATCTCTAAATCAAAACCTAAATGAAATGTCATGTAATCAAATTTGAAATTAAGAGCAAACTCTAACCGCTATATCAATCTTATGTGGATTAACATATGAGTTTTTATATTTTAAATTTGACATATGAGAAAAGGTGATGTCAAATCATTTTTAATTATTTTATTGTGTGGGTCTCATTAATGTACCAATTATAAATTTTTGAAATTTATTTTAATTGATTTCTTTTTAAAATGGGTCCTACAAATATCATTTATAACAAAAAAACGTATTGGTTGAAAGTATAGAAAATCTGACATTGACACGTCAGTCATCAAATTAACATTTAACATTTATCTTTTGACATCTCCTTTGAAGATGATGCTCATCATCTCATATTTTTAGCATAATATTTTATAATATCAACATAGAATTAATGTAAAATTACAAGATAAAAATAGTTTATAGAAAGTTCGATTTTTAATTTCTCTTACATTAGTTTTGTGTCCTCCCCCCCCCCCCCCCCACTTTTTTTTTTTATGAAATTCTATTTTTAATTTCGACAAAAAGGGGAAAAATCATTTTTTTCAATAGTTTAAATTATGGCAAATAAATTTATGTAGTTTGATTAAAATTTCTATCCAGGATAATCTGCACTAATAGGAATTAGCGTCTTTGTCAAATGATAAGCATGCAGAGGGGAAACATTTATCATTTGCGGCTAATAACGATTTTTTAGACTCTGAAGCGTTGTTTGGAGAATTTTCGCAATAAAATCATGATTTTAAGCGTTTGAGTGTAATTTGGTAATCTAAGGTGCAAATCTTAGAAAGTTGGACCTACTAAGTTTCAAAAGGCGGATTTCTCCTCTCTGTAGGTTTATCACACGAAAAGAAGATCAAATTATATAACTACGTTAATTGATTTTACGAATTATTCTAAAAATATAAATTTTCTCTTGTTCACTTATCCTTGGCATGAATACCAAGGGTGGATACTGATCAATATGTTTTAGCGCTTTAATCTTCGGCCTTAATATCAAATTCAACGGTAGGTGAAAATAAAATAAGACTAACTATAACCATATAATGTAGTATGATCTTATCTTATATTTTTCTGCTTAATTTAAAGGGTCACATGTTGAGCATGTCGTATAATTTATAACTCTTGCTTTCGTGGAAGCTCGTTGTACAGCCACATTTCACATTTCACGGATCAAGCAATGACAAGTCAAAAATTACCCAACTGAGTTGACTTGAAAACTTGATTGAGCATTAAACAATATCATCAGATGATTAGCAAGCAAGTGATGATTAAAACATTTATAATAATATTATTATTATCTTTTATATTATGATCACAATAGCAAAACTCATGAGTCAAAGTCACGGCTTCAATACAAATCAAAAGCTAAAACATAATTAACATTTTCACTAATTACACATACACCTGCGCAAAGATAGCTTATCTTTTGCCACATATAATGATATTTTAGACTCTGAAGCATTGTTTGAAGAATTTTCGCAATACAGTCGTAAATTTCAGTGTTTTAGTGTAATTTGGTGATCTTGAGATTCAAGTTTAAGAAAGCTGAATAGTACTACGTTATTTTCACAATACAGTCGTAAAATTTCAATGTTTTAGTGTAATTTGATGATCTTGAGGTTCAAGTTTAAGAAAGTTGACTAGTATGGTCTATAGTATTCTTCTTTACTTGTAAGTGAGAGGTTTTAAGTTCGACTATTGCCATAAGCAAATTTAAACCACATTATTATGACTAGCCTATTGTAAGGCTAAACTCACCTCCTCCCCCTTGTTTGTTAAAAAAATAAAATAAAAAATAAAGACCGATTTTTCTTCTCTGCATGTTTATCACATGACAAAAATGCTAAATTATGTAATTATGTTGGCTGATTTAACAGATTGTCTAAATTGAAATTTAAGCAAACTATGAAACTCCAATGACCAAATTTATGCAAATGACCTTTTATCACAGTAGTAGAAAGGAGTCGAGGCCTTGCATGACGCCATGGGTTCGAACCCTATCGGCGGCTACTCTAACATCAAACAAAATCTATCATTTGACAGGAAAAAAAAAAATTACAACAAGTATTTTATTAAAAGATCTCAAAAATGACAATACGTAAATGTCTCTTAGTCAATTGTCCTTGGATTGGATACCAAGGTGGAAAATGATGAATATGTTTTAGTACTTTAATCCTCAACCTTGATATCAAATTCAACAACGATAGGTGACCAAAAAATGGGACTTGTTAACTATATAACGTAGTATAATGATAATTATCTTTTCATTACTGCTTAATTAAAAGGGTCACATGTTGAGCATGTCAAATAAACAATCTCATCTGATGATTAGCAGCAAGCAAGTGATGATTAAAAGTTAGTAAGATCCCACTAGCGAAAATAATGAGTCAAAGTCACGGCTTCAATCGAAATCAAAAGCTAAAAACATAATTAACATTCTCGCTAATTACACATACCACCTGCATACAGCTTAATCATGCTGTAAGGGGAAGTGCTTTTGTCCTGATGTGATGCTATCGACATTGTTCTGACTTTTCACTCAAAATGAAACCTTATTAGAAGCCTTACAGATTTGTATTTCTCCCCCTTTTTATCATACAGGGGGACTGCCCTGATTCCGGGCTTCAGCTCGGAAACGGGCAGACACGTCTGCCCGCCAAAATCATCTTTCTCTGACCTGTCATACTCCCGGACTTCTAACCGGAGTATGGCAAGCTCCGGAACAGTCATAGGGAATGTAAACTCTTCGTCCCATACAGGTATCCAATCATCCTCAATTATCTTTGTTTTGAATTTACCACAATCTGCTGGCACTCCAACAATATAGACCTGCCATAATCCATAAAATACTCTCAGTTTTCGAGTTGAACATTCGTATTAAACAAATCAATGCGTAATTAGCTTAATAGACAGCATAATTGATCTAACCTTTGTGTAGAAGTCGGGTGGGGAGAAGGAATCAAAGTGCGTTCGGCTAAAATCCAAGTGCCATCCATTTCCCATGTATATTTTCACCTGTCAATTAACATTCATGTTATCATGAGACCATTTCGGAACTGCATACAATGAACTTCACTTTTTAAGTTGAAACAAATATGCTCACCTTCAATGTCTTTTTCACTTTCAAGGCGTTTTTAGGATCGAATACCTCACCTTTCGGACCCTTGCACATCAAAAAGTCCGGCTTTTTTAAGTAACCACACCCTCCGTTGGCTTTAAACATCCCATGCATCAGCCAATTGTACTTGTCCTTTCCCTGTTAAATATTTTCAACATTTTAGCAGGTTTCTATATATATTAGCACAGATCGAATTGTGTTTGTTTCAAAAACAAATTCCCTTTTCTTTGGATCTTGAGACTTTGAACTCAAAGTTAACATCTGAGAAAAATAAAAACTTGAAACTGACCTGCATATTAAATGCAACCATTTGAGCTCCATGCATCCAGCCAACATGTGGTTCGTAATTTGAGGAGTTGAATCGTGTTCCTTTCGGGTACACCCTTAGAACATTCTTCTGTGTGAACCTAGAGAGCATAACAAGAAGTAACAGAACTATTAGTACTGAGAAGAACACGGATAACTAAAAAATGAGTTAACTTCTTGTAGGTATTACCTTACGACATCAGTTCCATGATCTTCAGCCACCTTTTCAAGTTTTCCTTCACTCAAACTAAGACGTCTAACCTTATCACCGACTGCTAGAGCATCCTTTAATTCACCAGATGGTTTTCCAGCGCGGATTGTTATGAGACGCTTGTACTCGGGCGCTGATTGTTGGTATGATTTGGCTTCAGCTGCATTGGCACTGTTGATAGCGTCGCCATCTTGATCACTGCCACTCTGAACCCAGTAAAATAAGTAACGTAAACTAAGCAGACCCCAGACCAAACTGGGAGATAAATTAATTGCAATTGTCAGCTGACCTCTTCAGATGAAGACCTTCCACTACCCTTGCCCTTTGAACTCTTTGATCCGCTGCTTTCTTTTGGCGGTTTTGTTGAGATAATAATTCGCTTTTTTAAGGATTCGGGTGATGGGAATTCTACCATTTGGTCTTCTGCCTCCGGATAATACAGCGTGTCTCCAAATGTTTTGATAACCAACTGTATTATGCAAGATCATAAACTCGAGGTCCGAAAACAAGAATGTGAAAGCAACAGATGCATAATTCAAACATGAAAGCTAACCTCTGCAACTTTAGCCTGAAGCTTGGGAGTAAGGTGATCTTCAAAAGTTATAACAACGGGGTATGGTGATTTATCAAAAGCATGTTCTTTTATCGACTTCAAGCATTTGATTAGCGTCACAGGAGCGGTCAAGGTCCTGCAAAATACATTCTGTATTTAATTTCGTTTCAATCTGTCATCGTTAACTGTAAGTCTATAAGCGAAATACAATTTAAGATGAGACGGATTTTGTAATGAACTGAGCTAACTGCAAGTTAGTACCTTCCATGATAAACTTGAACATCATCTTTTGCAGAGTTTGGCCACAGATCAAGTTCAATTACTTTAACACCCTTTTGCAATGCCTTGATGATTGGGACATCGCTGCAATCACTGCTCAGTTGATTCCCAGTAAGGTAGGAATTATGCCCTGTATATATGAAGTAATGTGATACTGGAGCATTCATATCATGGTGTACCTGCAATTGCAAAATCACTTACATATTAGCCAACAACGACGCTTTATTTCGAGAAAAATCTTAAGCAAAGCGGCCCGACTACGTCATCTGTAGAGCAACTCTCACAAAAACATCAAACCTACCGGTAATTTGATCTCATCTGGTGTGAGAGTCACCCTAATTAGACAACACTGCCGAAATTTCTCGTCTCTATTTCACTTGTTCAAAACCTCCCTATATCATCTATATTATTAAGCGAGAAGCCCTTATCATCTGTACTCGCTTTCAAAGTATCTAGATTCAAGTAATACTTCGAAAACACTTCAAATCGTCACTATATCATTTATTATTTAAAAATTTAATAAAACAAACTTTATAAGCAAAAAATATGTTTTCTCGCCGGACTTATGTTTACCAAATTGTAAACTTAGAGCATGCATCAACATGATAACTCCGATAACAATGTTCACAGTATAAACACATTTTTGAAGTGTCAATAACATTTAACAAAAATAAATAAAGATTCATGGGGTGGCGGCGATAAAGTTTGACCTGACTTCTGATTGGGGCGTTGAACTCTTCAAGGAACAAGAAATGAAAGAAATCCTCGAGAGAGAGTCCCCCCGCGTGCTTCTTGTGCTGCGCGGCCTCGCCCGGGTGGCGGGTCGTGAACTGGTGGAGGATAGTATGGGCG
This sequence comes from Pyrus communis, assembly GCF_963583255.1. Lineage (NCBI taxonomy): Eukaryota > Viridiplantae > Streptophyta > Magnoliopsida > Rosales > Rosaceae > Pyrus > Pyrus communis. The sequence continues at coordinate 5,261,824 of NC_084818.1, forward strand.
TCGGAGATAGTGAGGGCCGACTCGCCCTGGTGCTCGACCAGAAAGCTCCGGAACTGGTCGACGGACATCCGGTCCCCACCCTGCGCGTACTCGGCGAACACCGCCTTGACGTCGGGCGGCGGGCCGGCCTCGCTGGCCTTGAACTTCCGGTTGAAGCACTTGAACATCTTGTAATTGTGGTGCGGTGCATTGCTGTCCCCCATCGAAAGTTCCCGCCTCCGAGTCCGACCGATCTTCGTTTCGGTTTCCTGAGTTTCCTGTTTGGTCACCGGGAAAGTGAATCGAGAAAAAAGAGGGAGAAGAGGGAGAGGGAGGAAGTGATGAAGGAGGAGAGGGGCCCCTAGAAATCAGCTGGATCGTTGGAGGTTAACCGACTAATCAACTGTTCGTTCCAATACCAAAAACTTGTCTTACCTTTTTTATATTATTTTTTTTGGTTTTTTGAAAAGTTGGCGTGAGAGCAATTGGCATTGACGTGCCAAGTCAAAAACAAGTTAGAAAACAAAGACCGGGGGAGGAGAGATTTTTCCAAGACGGCGGATGGTAAATCATGTCTTACTATATAAATGTGGAATATATATGTTAAAAAATAAGTAATTATATTTGTGACTGCCCTTTTATTACTAGGCTACAACTACATTTGTGACTGCCCTTTACAAGTTGGTCATGAAAGAATTATTTCCCATTGCGATATTTTTAACAGAACTTAATGAAAAGTTTCCGGTATTGTTCATTTTAACGAAAAATCATATATTTACACTAAAAAGTCAATCATGGTACTATTCACTTTATCATTTATTTTGTTCTTATTGTTAAAACTTAAAGTTTTCAAGTCTTTTTTATTATTATTTCTTATTTTTAAAAAGCAATATTATTTTGACTTATTTGGATAAGGATTTTAATAAATACATCGTTGTGTGATTGATTTATATTGGTCTTCTAGAGTGCAATATCGTTATATGAAACTACGCAACGATATGTGATGTAATATTTTAGTAGATAGAGTGTTGAGTTTTTATACATACTTCGTGAGTTCGAAACTTCTTCTTCTCTTGATCCTTGTATAGTTTCAAACCTCTCCCTCCGTTAATAATAAAATTTTATTTTAATAATAAATAAACTGATCAACGAAATTGATGAAATGACCAATGGTAGAAATCAAAATTGACATAATATAAATCAACCGTAAAAAGGGGAAGCTCAAAGCAAAATAAACATTTGAAACTGATGAAGGATTTGCAAGTTGAACTAGACATAATCTTTTGATTATTCAGGGTAAACATTTGAAAATTACGTGTCTAATATCATAGTGGATAGTATATTAAGTTTCTAATGCGCGTCCTAGATTTGAAACTCTCACTTCTTAAATTAGTTTTGAACTCACTCCCTTTCTCTTACAAATAGTCAATTTTTCTTAAAAAAAAATTACACATAAAAACTTGATCGTTGGATTACACCATAAAATCCTTACTCTCTTCTCGCAAAAAAATAAAGATTCCCACGTCAATTGAGTAGGTTACTTTATTGTTTTCCAAATAAAGAAATAGAGTAGGCTACTTTACCTTGCTTGTAGCAAATAGAAAGAGCCAAAAGCCTCGTAGAGTGGCATCGTCCCTGTAAACACCTACCCAGGTTAAATTAAAAATTGGATCGTTAAACGTAACAACTAGACCATTGTATCCATCAAATTAAAAAACTTAAAAAAAAAAAAAAAAAAAAAAAAAAAAAAAAAAAAAAGCTTCATCAGATTAAACTCACTGGAACTTCTTCAGATTAAATAAAGGAGGGGGAAAAAAATGACAAAAACATGGTACATCTTTGGTAATTGGTATCACCATGGGCGCTGGTGAGAGATGGATTATAAGTCTGTATTATACACGGTATATCTTTGGTTTAATTTTTGACATCTGTAAATCATACGATGATGGTCAGTAAGACACTTAAATATTTTTGTGAGTCTTTATAGTTTTTGAAATAATAGATTGTTGTGGTTAAGCCACCGGTTACACTTTTTTTTTAAAAAAAAATTTATGCAATTGGAATTAAAGTAACGAAGTTGACATGTTACTGAATACCAAATAAAACGTAAAGTCTTTCTTTATATATTAGAATTAGCATTGGTGAGTGTGTGAGTATATTTTATAGTAGCAAGTGTGAATACAATAACAATGGTACACGATAAAGCTGCCTATTACAGCTACCAATTCACAAAGACTTTGGATATATAAATCTAATAATTCTTAGGTGCTCAACATAGTATTTCTGATATTTTAAGACTTTCTCAAAAATGAAATTCTTCATAAATATTTTGTCAAAAATATGAGCAGTAGATATAAAATTATCAGAGAGTGAGATTTTATCACAAAAAAATTTAGTAATAGTTAGAATGATGTTAAGATATTTAAACTTTTTGTTTTCCCGTAAATACAATCAATGTATATTATTTCAACAACAAAAGTTCATAAAAAGTTTAGAGAGTCTCTTTGTCATTAATCTTTCTCATAAATCATACCTAACACTCAACGGGGAAGAGGCAGAATCTGAACAATGCAGAAGTTGACAATGACTTGGTCTTGGATCCACTTAAAGTTGGAAGCATTGAACAAATCCACACACGTATGTGAAAACTGAAAACAAGGGAAGAAAAGTGACACCCTGTCCGTACACTGCATTCAATATTTCTAATGAATAATTAAATTATATGGAATTTCTTAGTATTCTTCGGGGTAATGAATTTTTAATCGTTAAATTCGTGATAAAAAATGCAATGAACATATTTAATAGCTAAAAATTTCGTCAATAACACTACAAAATTTCGTGTATTTTGGGAAATTCAATTTGATTATGGAGAAAAAGTTACCTATCATGTTTTTCATACTCTCTTGTGTATGTTAACGACTTATATAACACGTTTCACAAGAGTTTCTTTCATCTGGAATATTAGAATAATGTTACATATAAATCACATGATGTGAGATGATGAAAGAGAGAGAGAGAGTAGGAAACATGCGTAGGAAAACTTTCCTAAACGAAACTTATCTCCAAATTAACAATGTTACTGTCTACATCTCTCAATTTTCGATTGTCAGATCAAACAAATCGAAGAAGATTAATGATAAAAACTAATAAGAGTGCGTGGAAGGTAAAATTATTATCGAAAGGATAAAATTGACATGTTTGGACATGTTGGGTGGCCGGCCATGGAATTGGAATCCCTCAAATACAAACAAAGTGATAATGTTTGCTAGTTGGGCCCAAACAAACATTTAGTCCAGTCGACAGGCCCACACACAGTCCACTCACGGTTACAGACTCACATCTCAGCTTACTAGTCCGCAGCTGCGGAGGAAGCACTGGGAAAAAAGAAACCCGAGATGACGACCGGAAGAAGGCTGTTTTCGGCGGCTGTTTTGTGGGTCCTTCTCCTCTTCGGCACCTTAGCATTCATCCTGGTACAAACTCCATCACCTCTTTCTTCCAATTGCATAACTCAATTTCTGCAATCTTCCCTTCTCTCCGAATTGTTTTTAGGAATTGTTTTGCGATTCGATTTCAGACCCGATTCGGCGGCGACGGAGCTCTGAACGAGCCGAATGTTGTCAAAAGCGAGCTCCGTGAGGTGGGTATTTGATATTTTCACCCGCCAGTTTTCTTTGGGAACCAACGGAGCTGCTTACGTTTGTTGGGTGTTTCTGTGTTTTGGCAGGAAAGCGATTTGGAGCAAGTGACTCACAAAGTTTACTTCGATATCGAAATAAATGGAAAACCCATTGGTATGACATGAATTCTTAATCTGCTAGTTTAATTGTCGATTTCATCAATTTATGAACAAACATTTTCTGGGTATTTGTTGATTTCTTCCAATAAGTTATAAAAATATAATAAAGTTAGGAACCTTTGTGTTTGTAAATTCCTTGGCAGAGCAATGTTGTTTAAATGAACTTTTAGTTGTTAATTTCCTCCACCAAGTGATCACATTAAATTAAAGTTAAGAAGATTGTGTGTTGTTCCATCAGCTGGTGTAAATTATTTGGCAGAGAAAATGTTGTTACCTTGATAGTGTTCATGTTCCTCAATTACTCATGAGCAAACATTTTCGGGTAGTCGTTAATTTCCTCCAATAATTGATAAGATTAAATTAAAGCTTAAAGTTAAGAACTTTGTGTTTTGTGTATCAGTATTCAGCTGTTGTAAATGATTTGGCAGAGAAGTGCGGTTTAACTGAAATTATTGATATTTTGTTTTCTTGAAGGTCGCATTGTGATGGGTCTCTTTGGAAAAACAGTCCCTAAAACCATAGGTTGGTACTCCCACAGCCCACTACTAAAGTTTCTGTTGAGATATACTACTGTGGAAAGAATTAACCAAAGTTTCTGTTGTAAATGCAGAGAATTTCCGAGCGCTTTGCACGGGTAGACAAGTAACTTCAGCTCCCTTATCTGTAATCTTGTGATTATTTGCATGGAAGCTACAAATTTTGTGTAGTTTTCAAATTTAATGAGCCCTCGGGTCTCAGGGGAAAAAGGAACTGGAACAAGTAGGAAGCCTCTTCACTACAAGGGCAGTACATTTCACAGGATTATTCCCAGCTTTATGATACAGGGAGGTGATTTCACTCTCGGTGATGGGCGAGGTGGTGAGTCAATTTACGGTGATAAGTTTGCAGATGAAAACTTCAAACTACAGCACACAGGGCCAGGCAAGTAAAATCTGCCTTGTATTTGAGTAGTTTGTTCGTGCAAAAGTTCTCCTTTAAGTGAAGTTTAACTGTAAATGTTGGAAACGTACTACTACTCATCTGAATTCGACTCTCTGCCTGAAAAACAGGTATTCTTTCTATGGCAAATGCTGGGCCAGACACCAATGGATCACAATTCTTCATTACAACAGTCAAAACTGGTTGGTAGGTTTCTTGGAATACCTGTAGTTTTAGTGGAGTTTCTCAAATAAGTCGGGGTAGGAGATATCAATTCTGTTAAGTTGTTTATCTCAAACGCCGACTTGTCTCAATTCCCATTTGAACAATCCTTTCCTAGAACTGAAACTAGATCAATCCAGTCGTATGATTACGAACTAGGTTATGATTTTGGCATGCATATTTCGATTTGGGAACCGAACATGTATCCGAATGAAATGTTTATAAAACTTACATGCCTGAATTTCGCTATGCTTTTCTTGAAAGGTTGGATGGGCGGCACGTCGTATTTGGCAAGGTGATTTCCGGGATGGACGTAGTGTACAAAGTCGAAGAAGTTGGAGACGCGAACGGGGTACCTAGGAGCAAGGTTGTCATCACCGACAGCGGCGAACTTCCAATGTAACTACACTAACCTTTCAGACAAGCTGCGAACGAGCGGCGAACGAGATGTAAAAAAAGCTGTACAACTACTATATGCTTATGCTGCACAAGACTGATACATGTATCACTAAAGAGTTTCGAATCTTGGCTCCTCACATGTAAGGATCAATGACTCCGTGTTTGCAAATTGTAGCTTGACGCATGTACATGTGTAACTCGTTAGAATTACAAAAAGAAAAGTTTATGCTTATGTGACAAAGTGGATATGTCGTGTAACGCGCTAAGTATTATCCGTTATATATGCTAAATTTGCAGTTCCAAAAAAAAAAATTCATAGAAATTGCCAACAAATATTCATAAAATTAAACACGTTAATATTTCGCTGATTTATTGACCAAATGGGGAAAATAAACTTTAAAAATAAGAACACTAATAACACTGTAAAAACCTAGCTGGGATTTATTAGATTCAACTCAAATTTCAAGTGGCCGGGATTGGAGTAAATTCTACTGAAAAACGACACTAGTTATCGGGCTCGGCACCGCCGTCCTCGGCATTTTTGCCGGCGTTGTGGTGGTGGAAGAAGGTGGAGAAATTTGATGAGAGGTCGGAGTAAAGAGAAACGACCTTGGAGATGTTGCCGTTGATCTCCTGGATAAGCGCCACGTTCTTGACCATGTTGTCGGCGACCCGAGACCGGTGGTTGTCGTTGACCTGCTGGATCAGGGAGCGGTTGCGATCCAGTAAGGACTGGACCTCGCTGAACCTGCGGTTGAACTGGTCCCACAGCTCCGAATCGTCCGCTTCCACGTCTTGATCGAAGACGGCGGTGGCCGGAACGGTGCGTTTGGTTGGTGATTCGTGGCTGAAGTAGTCCATGCTCGACTCGGCTCCGGACGATGAATCGCGGGAGGTCATGTGCGTGAAAAATGCGGGCGTACCGGTCGGTTCTGTGTTTTGTCGTTTGTTGTTTCCTGTTTTGCGTTTTGGGGACAAGGTAAATTTTCAGGAAAATGATCCGGCGAAGACTCTTTTCCCCTAGTAAACTGCCTCTCCTATGTAGCCCAATAAAATGCTTACACCTGTCATATTAAACTCTCACCCAAAACCATATTATCTTTCTACCCAAACAGCAGCCAGCTCACTTTAAATCCATATCCAAACATACATCTTCTTCCTTCCATTGCCTTTGCCATCAGAAAATCCCACCCTCGTCACCTTCCAGTTAGACGAACTCACGAGACTTGTAGCGGGAAATTGAGAGGTCGAGAGCATCAGTGGGGATGATTACGTCGGACCGACGATGGTCAGATCTGCTGTGAATGGGGATGGTTGTGGGTTCGACGGCGAATCAGACGGAGGAGAGAGGTCGGAGGAGGGATTGGACTGGATTCAACGGAGGAGGGACTGGGGCTGGGTTCGACGGACGAGGGGTGAAGGACGGGGGCTAATGGTGGTGGAAGATGATGGTTTCTTCTGGTGATGGTGGGTGAAGATGTATGTTTGTGTCTTTGACGTGGGAGAAGAAGTATGTTTGATTAAGGTTGAAAGGAGAAAATTGCTGTTTGGGTAGCAAGATAATGAGTTTGGAATTTATATGAATATAAAATCCATTAAATATTTTTAAATTTATTAAAAACGCTTCTCGTAAAAATGACTTTTGAATTTAATTCTTAATAAAAATACATGATTCATGCAAAAACGGTGAACTTTCAGTTATTTTAAAATCAAACCCATAAAATACAATGATTGTTCTCATTTTGCATGTCAATGAACTTATAAATTGACAAAAACATTACATACAAGTAAACTCAAACACAATCCATTGCTACCCGCCGTAAGTTAGGAACCGTGAAATAAATTTCATACAAAAACGATGTGCTTTCAATCATTTTAAATAAAAACAAACCCATAAAACACAATGCCTTTTCTCACCTTGCATGTCAATAACCTCGTAAATTGACAAAAACATGACATACAATTAAACTCGAAGACAATTCATTGCTACCCGTCGTGAGTTAGCGACCGCGAAATAAATTTCATAAATTATAAAATGGTGTTTGGAGAAAACTATAAGAACTGATGCATTTCGGGAAAAATTACAAACTGAGGCAACGATTCAGAAAAAAGATGGATCAACTAGTCAGTTGATTTCCTCTTCCTCCCAAGAACAGAAGCTCTTTCGAATCGGGGGCCACCGATCCGCCACTTCTTGAAGGCTGCCATTGAGGATTGAGCTGCCTCATACACTGCAATTGTAAACACATTCTGTGTCAACTGACTAAAGAGATACACATAGGTCAAGCGTTCGATTCCCTCCGGCGTAACCCAAAAAAAGAAAAACAAATGTAATATAAATCTTACAGTTGGTTTCTTCTTTTGTTAAGAAACTCAACAACTTCGAAGGTGCCGTAAATGCTGCATTATGTGCCTTTGCCAGGATTTGCTGGTACCTGGTTCTGAATGCAGATAATAGGAAAGACCCCATGTCCCTGTCACCAATCCTGTCCATCCAAATGATTGCACAAAATAAAGAAAATATTAGTCACATTTACCAGTGATGTTCTAATCTAATCTAAATTACGGGAGTGTTAAGTTCATGACCGGAAATTTCTCAACCCTCTACCCCAATAAGAGTGATTTTTATTAAAAATATGCCCATTAGAAGATAGCTTACATCAAGAGAACATACCGATCGAATTATGTATACAGGAAATCAGTAGGAGAGAGACTCACAATGGTGCTATCTTGCATCCAAATTCATAGAAGTATAGACATCGAGATCTCAAATCTACAGCTGCACCATCAGCCCCAAGTTCCAGCTTTGTTCTGATAAAAACAAAATGTACAAGAGTTAGATATATAGTAGCAATCGCTAGTTTTGAACTTGAACTTGAATCACGTGAGTTGTTCTTCATGCTTTCAGAAAATTTAACACATCCCACGGAATGGCAGCAATTGTAATTGGTCAGTGGCAACTAAGCACATTCAAAGATATGACGAATAAACATAATATCTTGAATACCAAAGACAAGAAATGTACGGATATCAGATTTCGAGACTGAGAACAAATTGAATCTCAATGACCATGGCCAGAAACTGTTGAATGAACCAAACTGGCCATTAAACTCAGCCCTAACCAAATTGGCCATTTAAAAATGTTAAACGAACTTATAATATGATATAATACCTGTGATTGAAACAGGCAGGAACCTTCATCTTTACTACTTGTTTGAGGTGTAACTCATAAGCAAGCCATAAAGGCAGCTCTACCTTTGAACCGGCTTCAACCTGAAATACAAACCCAAGAAGATATAAGAACACATCCTTTTCAACCAAGGGCCATCCGCTCCAAACCCACTCTGATCACTTACATAATCAGTTTCAGCACTAGGATCAATCTCCACCCCATTTACTGCTTTCTGGAAAACAACCGGGACGAGCTGCTTGGAAACAGAAATAATGCTTAGAATACAAATTTAAATAAACGTAGCAGATGGAATTTAGATTTCAAGGATATGAAGAGACGGGAACTAACCTGTTGCTCCATAATAATATCATCAATGTCATAGTAGTTTGCCATTTTCAGGAAAGATCCCACTTTCCTTGTAACGTCCCCTGCTTCTCCAAAACAGATTCCTGAAGCAACAAAGACCAATTTTAAAAACCTTACTAATTGAACCTTCCAATCTTATCATCTCTCGAGCCACCAAAACCCAAAATGACAAACAAATCATAGGCATAAAATTGCCACATTCTTGTTTAATAAACGATCTTCGACTTTGCAAAAGCATAAATCTTTGAACCATCTGAACCGCTCAGGAATAGGATTTCCCATATTCCAGTGCCATAAGTACTTGGGATGTATTTGAAAACCAAAATTTGGGGTTAGAATGCCTATTTGGGTTCTACAGATATATTGAACCAACAGATTCAAGATTTCCTATTTCGACAATTGCCGAAACGAGAGGATTCCAGATACCAACAATATATGAAATCTTTGAAGCATTTTGACAAACACGTTACAAGCAACAAACCCATCTTACTGATTTCATGGAAGAAGTACAGATAATTTAGGAAAAGACGGAAAATTTTGAAAGAAAAAACGAAACCCACAAATACCCAGTTGGTCGAAAATACAAATCCAACTAACGCTAGGTTCAAAAGCAAGAATCAGATGAGGCCACCCATGAATCTACAGCTTCACATAGCGAGACAAATATTCGGAAATAAAATTATCTAAAATCCAATAAAAAAGAGAGCATAATTCGCAGCGGAAATAAAGAACAGAGTTAAAAATACTAGCATTTACCTGGGTTGTTGTTTCGCTCTCTGTTTCAGGGGTGAAATCTGAGGCCGATGAGTGAGTGAGAGAGAGAGAGAGAGAGAGACTGAACTAAACGGGAGGGAAGAAGACAATCCAAAAAATAAAAAGGAGGGAAACTCAAAAATATTGAGATATGAAATGCTCCAGTGTGATGCGGTGTACCATTATGTAGAATGTTGATAGACTTTACCATTTTATTACGGGTTAAACTATGTTTACTACCTTTATGTTTCGTGGTTTTTAACACTTAGTATATCAAGTTTTTTTCATCCCAGAGTCATACCTAAAGTGTTAATTTTGGGACAGTCTCATACATCCGTTAGTCAAACTGTTAGTTCTCCCGTTAAATGATAACGTGGCGTCCAGGTAGACAATGACTAGAACACCACGTGTCATTAAAAAATTAATTAAATTTAAATAATAATAAAAAAACCCCATCCCTTCTTCCCCCTGTGCTCCCAATCCAAAAGAACAAGAACAAGAATAAGAACCTAGAAGAAGAAGAAGGAAAAAAAAACAAAAACCCTGTCCCGCGCCAACCCAGAAAAAGGAAGAAAAAAAAACCCAGTTCATGGTCTGGGTTCGCGGGGCGGGGGAGGAAGGCAGGTGGGTCACCGGGGGGGGGGGGGGGGTGGGGGGGGAGGACAAACTAGGTTTGGGTTGCTGCTTTTTTTCTTCTTCCTCCTTCTTCCTTCTTCTTCCTCTTCTTCTTCTTCTGGGCTGCAGATTCGGTTTTTTTTTTTTTTTTTTTTTTCTTCTTCTTCTTCTTCTTCTTCTGGGTTGCAGATTCGGAATGCGGGGCGGGGCCGGGAGGGGGGACGAACTGGGTTTGGCTAACGGATGAATTTGACTTTTTTTTAATGACATGGCTCCCAATCATTGTCCACATGGGCGCCACACCATCACTTAACGGGAGAACTAACAATTTGACTAACGGATGTATGAGACTGTCCCAAAATTAACACTTTAGTTATGACTTTGGGATGAAAAAAACTTGATATACTAAATGTTGAAAACCATAAAACATGAGGGTAGTAAATAGAGTTTAACCCTTTTATTATCTAGTCTCTTGGCACACGCAGTGCAAATTCCATGAGGATCCTCGCCGGATCATCTTTGTGAGGATTTTGGGGATTCTTTTATCACATCCGTTCATCGTACATCGTGCAGTAAGAAATCATTGTAAAATTTTTTATTTAAAATTGAATATAAACGGTACCTGAAAAAAATTGGTCGTACAATATACGATGAACGAATGTGATTGGAGGATCTGGCGAGGATCCCCTCTCTCTCGTGCAAATTGACCTTTTTATGTTAAACCAAAAATGATTTTTTTTTTTAAACAAAAAAAATTTTGACTTTTTTTCTTCTTTTTTTTTTTAAAATAAAAAATAAAAACATATAAAATAACAAATGAACGTAACAAGTGGGTTTGTGCCACTTAGTATTATAGTCTGGTGATATTCCTATTCACTTGTAAGTGAGAGGTCTTATGTTCGAATCTCATGGATGACGAATTTGATACCAAATTAGGTTGCTCACAGTGTGGCTTAGCCGAACTCCCTCTCTTCTTAATGTAAAATATATCGTTGTACTAAAAAAACAACTGGGTTTGTGTTAAAATTACTATTTCAACCCTAACTGAGCAATTTAAATATTTTAGAGTTTGAGTTAAGGTAATGGTAAAATATATGTTGAATGTTTCACAATTTCTGTCCTCTCTCTTTTTGATAAAATAAGGAATTAAACACTCAAACAAAATTAAGAAACAACATTGAGCTCAAAAAAAAAAAAAAAAAAAACTATAAAACAACATCATAACAGAAAAACCGAGCCTCGGACATTCCTAAAACAATCATCCATCAACACCATCCCAATCCACATCGGAGGATCACGAAAATGCAACCCCAAATCCATCGTATTTTTGCAGCTGCTCAAAATTGTATGGAGAGGTGAAAATCATGTGCCATATTTTGCTTAATCCAATATCGGGAGGCTCCCAAGCAAGAAAGATACGAATTTATTTATAGAGATTATGTGTATTTTCCGAAATTTATTTATTTAGACTTCATTTTCTTAAAAAGACAAATGAAATTAGGGTTTTGTTTTTAATTTTCACGATTGAGTTTTAAATAAATCTTTTGGGCTATTTTTATTAACTTCACAATGCTTCAACAAAAGAAGTTATAACAAAGTATTCACCAATGGTTCCAATATCTCAATATCATCACCAATGTGCACAAAATACTTCCAACCCGTCTTTTATTTTTGGCTCTTTCATTACATACTTCAACCTTCAATTGCAAAGCTCCGGCGTGGGAACACCGGTGAAACACGATTCCGCAAGGGTGGTGATTTTCGCACTCCCGTTGTGTCCTTCTGCCTCCACTTGTTGCTGTCAATTGATTCTAAAGGCGGGAGGAAAAGGAAAGAGTGCGGAAATCATTCCCCTTCTGCAAACTAGTCCCACTGAATCTCCCTGTAATAAGTCCAGCCGGAAGGATTTAACGTTGTCTTTCCGTCAGCAGCAACGAGATCATACGGTGAATCCTCGGAAAATTCTATCGGCATCGATTTCCAGTGTAAACTTGGCTTCCAGTCAGCTTCTCTCAGTACCTTGAGTATCTCTTCCACCACTACTTTGCTCCCTTCAGCTGAAAAATGAATCCCATCCCTGGAAACAGATAAGCGGGAGATACGTTAAACAATTAAGAGAGATTTATTTCAATGCTAAACTACTTTAAGGGCGGAGTTCGGTATAAAGGTGCAGAATGACACCGTACTCTCCTCCGGGAAAAAGCGGAAGGAATACATCTCAAAGAGATATCTGAACGGTGATCATGATATTTCATCCCTACTTTGAATTGGTTCCCGACGACTACCATACGACAAAAATCATCTAGACATTTACTCGTGATGGATGGAGGAAGGAAACCCTCTCCGAGGAGAGGATATTAAGCGTTTTCTTCCCGAATACATGGATTTAATAGTGTATGAGCTATTAACTGAAAAAACAAAATCTTCACAACTGAATCAACGAGGGGCTTGAATATGTGTGCTGAAAAGCAAACATGTAGCAAGAAAAGAATGCAAGATGCATGAACGTGTAAATTTGTAATAGCAAATCAACTGTACAGGTTATGGCTAATCGTCTATATAAATCATCGCTCCATTACATATTACAATATGACCATACTAGCTAAAATATTATACGCAAGGTATACAGGGGACCGAGCAAATGATGATTCAAAAGTATATATATAACTTATCCGGTACATGAGGACGCTAAGATATTAGGCAGGGAAATTGATGATTTAAACTAAATGATACAAATGTCAAAACAGATGGTATTAACAAAAATGAGAGAGTGAAGGGGCCAAGTTAACATACGTAAAACAAGCATTCCTCCAGTCATCTTTTCTCTGACATGCAGTGAAAAGATCAACAAATGGGACATTGATTTCCTGGCACAGCTTTATACAAGCTTCTGAATACTGTTGGCATAACTCGTTGGTTCTTATAATCTCGCTGAAAATCCCGCCGCTTTTAAAGAGGAGAAAAATGATATAAGGGACACAGCCATAGACATATGATAAGGTTAACTACAAACACAAGAGTTGCAGCTGAGTACCTTGACCCTCCATTGATTACGGCCTCATTCACTGGAGGACAACTAAGAAAGATGATCCTCGTTGAATCTGAAAGGCTCTGGTCATCAAATATACCGTGTTAGAATGCATCAAAATTTTCACATAGATATGCAAGCACAATATTCTCTCGTATGAGGATGACCCTACAGGAAACACATATGCAACAAAACCAGAATCGAATTACTTCAACCACATAAAAAGATACATGATTCTGGATAATTATCGTTCTCAAGTGTTCAAAAATCGACATCTTTCGTTTCCTGAAAACAAATTTGGCTACTTGTTTATGCTTCCATTCGCATTAGAGACTTGTGATATGCTAAATAAACAGTTGATTCCGTTATGTCTTACTTCCGAGCAATGCAAACAACAATTTCGGTGGAGCCTAGGAAAAACAACAGATGGGGGAAATGGAATTCATGTAACAGATGGTTCAGTAATTCAAAGGCATGTATCTTAACATAGATGAAGAAACTACCTTCAGATGAATTGCAATCTTTCTCATGTTCTCGACGTATTCAGGAAGCGGGACATGAGGGCCAAGGCCGGATGGATGAGGCCCCATAGAATCATTACCACCAAAATAAACTATCACCAAAGAAGGTTTAACAGCAGCATCCTAGAACAAAAACAGAAATGCAAGTATGCAACCTTGGAGTCAGACCACTGTGTACTTTATTGAAGCATAAATATTTGACCCAAAAAACAAATAAAAGTATAAACAATGAAATATCTAAGTTTGCAAGTTTGCAATCTTATAATAGTAACACCCAAAAACATGCCATTTATACAAGCAGTATAGTCTTTGTCACACATGTTCCTTTTCACGAGACGATATTTTAAATTACTTTAATATACAAAGAACGGGATAATCTACTCCTCAACACAAACCAACCCAACATTTAACAAAGAATTTTGTTGATTTATCATTATTCTTAAAGGATAATGATTTTCGCACTCCACTTTTAACCGCGTACACTCCAAATCGAATATTTTAGAATTTTTCTCTGCACTCGCACTCACAACGAGTGCCGGGACTAAACAAGGCGCGTTCAAATCACTAAATTACTTTTCCTTGACAAGCACATACTGAAAAGACAAGAACTTTTCAGCTAAAAAAGCACAATTACCTTGGGAAAGACTTGATCAAGGACATTTACAGCACGCCGTGAATTCCAACCAAAGTAACCACGCACCAGTATGTCTGCCTACAAAAACTCACAAACCCAATAAGCAAAAGCAACCCAAAGATTGCAACTTTAGACTTGTTTCTTGATTTTCGCAGCGAAAAATGACGACCCAAATTAGAAAGAACAAAAAAAAACAGGTGGGGAGAGTGAGAGAAACAGAACTCTACGAGAGTAGATATCGGCAAGAATTGCGCCCCAACCGCCGACGTCGTAGCTCATCTGAACAATGGAGGATCCGAACAGAACAAACAAGGGCCTTGCCGGTCCGACCATCTCTCTCCCTCTCTCTAAAGAAGAGGAGGAAGAATACGAGGAATTGGTCGGAAGAGTAGAGAGCAGAAGGAGGACTACGACGACCTCGGAGTTTACTCTGAAATAGTTTGGTTTAGTGGGCAGCTGGGTGCAAGCAAATGATGTTATGTAAGGAGGTGGATTGTCTGCCTCCGTTTCTATACTCTTGCATACCTGATGTTGTGATGTGTGGTTACAGTTAAATCACGTTAATATTTTATATTAATTTTTTTTATAGAAATAATAAAACAAAAAGTAATAAGAATATAAAATATTGATATGGCTTAACCGTGACCACACAAACATAAGAGCATAAAGAGAGTATAGAAATAAGAGGGCAGACAATCCATCTCTGTCATGTAATGAGTGGGTTGTCGCAATTAGGGTTGGGCAATGGTTATGGCGGGCGGGTAACCACGGTTATTTACCCATAACCGTTTATGTTCATACCCGCATAGCCGTTTACCCGTTGGATAATTGCATAAACGGTTATACCTCTATACCCATAACCGTGTACCCATTTAACCATAACCATTTATCCGTTCACTCGTTTTTAAACCCGTTTATCCTTTTTTTTACCCATTTACCTATTTTTTCACTCGTCTACATGTTTTTTTTTTAACAACTTGAAAATTACAGGAGAAAAATTTTCCGAAACTAAACACTTTCGAACACATTCAATGGCAAACTATCATCAACTCGTTATAACCGCGGGTAATACCTATATAACCGTATAACCTAACAGTAAATGTTTTCATGTATTAAAAGCCATATAAAAAAAACTGACGGACTGAATTAAAAGCCCAACTAACAGTAAATATTTTTTTCCCAAATTTACCCCTATAGAACCTAACCAAACCCGTTCACTGTCTTTGCCTTTTTCTATCGCATATCCCTTTTGGTGTTGCCTCATTTTTCACACCCACCACCGTCAGTTAGTTTTTTTTTTTTTTTTTTTTAAATTTTTTTATTTTATTTATTATTATTTTTTTTGTTGTTTTGTGTATGTGTGTCTGTGTTTTCAAAGTTCCTGAGTAATTGTAGGTTCTGTCAGGGGTAAATTTGGAAAAAAAAACATTTATGCTATCAAGTCTTTTTTTTTTTTTTTTTTTTTTTTTTTTATTTATAATTTCGAACACTTGCGATAATAATTTTTTTAATTTTTACATATATTAAGTTAAATGGGTCAATAGATATCCGTATAACTGTGGGTCATACCCATAACCGATGGATACCCGTTCTAACCATAGATAATACCCATAATCGTCCATTTAAATTTCACGGATAAACAGTTATACCCATAACTGTTTATTTGTTTAAACAGTTACCCATAACCGTAACCGTGAACTTTAAATGGACAGGTAACCGCGGTTATCCAAACTCATGGATATTTTGTCTATCTCTAGTCACAATCAATGTACCTCGTAATTTTGTTTTTTATTTGGGGTTGTATTGTTTGTATATAAAAGGAGTAACGACATGACGAGTCATGACAAAACCGTTTTGGTAAATTATGTTGTGGGGAGGAACGGAGTTACAACCAAAGAATGAGGAACAAGGTTAATTCCGTCAGGCCATCTCCCGTCATGAAAGGCTATACATAGCCCTTGGTTAATTCCAATAGGCATCTCCGGTCAAGACACATCGGTGTAGGCATCTTGGCTTCTCAAGACGGTGTTTCGTGTTGTTTCCCGGTGTCGTAATGAGGCCACACATTTGGTGGGTGCTTATGTTTCTAAGGAAGGTGCAGGTATCAATGGGATCGTTTCGAACCCGGTTGGTTATTCAATGTATTGGCCGCTGAGGTGGGTGGCGATGTTCGACTTTGATTACCTTTGGCTAAATTTAAGCCTGGTTCTTGATCGGATATGAGTTTTGTATAAATATGGGCTAAAAGTAGCCTACATACTTGTTACAAAAGTACTCGAAGTATTTTATAACCGATAAACACTTCTAACTCTTTTGAAAGATTACCAAATCATAACGTTTTGCAAAAAAAGAATATTGAATAGAGAGAAACTTACAATACAGTTCCAGTCCTCGTAACAGTGTAATGTGGTTGAAATGAAGTTCACGAGGTGATTATTGAATTTAGAACTCTGAATGCCAAAAATAAAATATTTTTAACCAAGTTTTAAATTAAAAAGTTTCAACTCAAGCTCTCCCTCCCTAATTTTTTTCCCGTTATTGTTTTTAGCGTAGTTTTCTCACGAAAATAATCGACTAGTATTCACATTATGCCACAAAATTATAGAAATGGAGGATAAGTTCCCTCATAATTGACTAGTATTCACCTTTTTAATTTTCGGTTGTCAAATCGGATGAATTGAAGAAAATCAACAGACATACATTCTCCTCGATCGACTTTTATAAAAAGAACTACACAAACCTCAAAATAGAGCATTGCAAACAAACAATTATTAAGATGAAAGCTTCTCATTGTTTGCTAATTAGTGTGTTAATATGATTCCACCTACTTATTATTTATAGAGGCAGGTCAGCACTTTAGGATATAGCCTTTAACTAAATTAAAAAGTGCTTTTAAAATAACTTAACGCACTTTTGATAAAAGTATTTTTGAAACTGATTATTAACAAAAATGCAAGTGAGTTTAGGAGAAACACTTGAAATGCTTCCGGCAAAAAGCATATAACTAATGTTTCTTCCAAAACGCACTTCAAATGCTTTTGAAACGCACGTCCACCTAAAACCCTTCCCCACCCAGGAGCTACTTTACCATATTCTAAATTCAATGGTTTCAATAAACTCCCCGCATTAGTTCGTTTTGGGCGGCCAGATCTAGAACTACCTTCAACGGTTTGTGTAGCCATAATATTTTATATTCAGTAAGATCTGTTGACTTTGTATACCATTCCGTTGTAAATAAATGATCTTATCATAGATCCATCGAGGTCTTAAAACTTTATAATGTCTTAAAACTATATAATCATGGAAACAGCAACCCTAGTTGCCATCTTTTTATCTGGTTTACTTGTAAGTTTTACTGGGTACGCCTTATATACTGCTTTTGGGCAACCCTCTCAACAACTAAGAGATCCATTCGAGGAACACGGGGACTAGTTGAAGTATGGATCCGTACTTCAATTGAGATAATGACAAATCATTTCACCTTTTTAGTTGGAACTTTAGGCGGGTCTCGAAAAAAGAGAGCGAAAAAATTTATTCCTAGAGTTGAGACTAAAAGGAATGTATAGCCCATACTTTTTTAGAAAGTGCTTTTAATAGCCGGAACACGTCTAAAGTTCTAACACATTCAATAGTGATTTTAGTTGTCAAAAAACGCTTATAGTTAGAATAAATCTCATATCAATGAAAATTAAAAGAAATCTGACGCAGGTACGTAAAAGAAGGTGAAGCTGGTAAATGCTAAATAGGCCACCAAACTTGGCCGACCATCCAGCCCTTCCCATTTATGACCTGTTTTATCTTCTTTACTATCATCTGTTTTTTGATGGGGACTTGGGTATGTAGTTGTATTATAAAATTTCAAACAAATACGAACCACCAACCAGCCAATCAACCAAAGATTTCAATACCCACCGTCCGATATCAACCAGGCACTGACCTTGTACTTCTCTGCTAGGTAAATGTTAGATGGAAACAACCAGGGTCCAAATTGGAAATGGAACGTTTCCAAATGTTTTCGAAATGACTAAAAACGCTTTTAGATACTGAAAAACCCTTATAGCGGTGCCTGACATAAGGAAAAGTGCTTCCTACCAAAGCAATTCCAACTGACCTAAGTATAGCACGGACCGATCAAGGTTGCGGTCGTTTTCTTTGGAGGTTACACTTCCATGGAAGGGTGAAGCAAAAGAGTGCACTTGTTGTTGCCGATGTTCACAATCCCAAAAGGGTCTATAATTCACTCAACCAAAAAATTTATAAGCAAAGAAAAGTAGCAATTGACAATAGTTTAGTTGAAGTTTAGTCGACAACAATCGGAAAAAGGGGGTAATAAGGCAATAACACCTACCGGAATTAATAAACCAACTACTACCATAAGTGGCATTTATTCACATCCATTCCCTATCGTTACCATTCCTAAATAACAAGGACATTGAAAATTAAATAAAACCAGCAACTTATTCCAGCAATGGACATGGTCAATATTAGGATGCGGACTGTTACTGTGCTAAGATCAGTCACGTATGTGCGTTGATTCTGGCCGTTCCTGCTTTGTGGGCTCCACAGGCATGAATGACCAAGTTTGGGCGCACGCAAAGTCGACTGATCCTAGCATTGCCAAATCCAAGCACTACTCACATGCATGCGAAGCATTCAAGAGGCTTACCTCAGTCAGCAGCCTATCAAGCCCTTGCCATGGAGCCTTCACGTTGAAGAAGCATGTTGTGAAGCAAGGGATTTGGGCACACTGCATAGAACACCTGGTTCATGTGTCTTTTCGACAACCAGAATACGGATGAGGTCAAGATATAACTCATATGAGTAACTCAAGAAGCTTTATTATCCAAATAACAATGTAATGTACAACTCATTTGTGAAAGAATTGGTTCAAAAGTTTAAAATCTCTCTGTGCATATAAGTTTATAACTAATATCTCTAGCAAATAATCTGCTTCCGATATACAGTTCTCCCATCAAAGGGTTTCTAAACATAGATCAGATCCCAGAGGACATTGAGAATAATTACGTATAAAACGAAAAAGATACAGTACAAATCATTTATTCCTTCCGTTGCCATAAAAAATCACCTGTCAATCCATTTTCAGAGGATGAAGCGGCTTGATCTATGGAGACAAAGAATGTGTATGCCCATTTTTGGGTAACGAACAAAGAAGTAACTATAGTTTCACCAAACTTTGGGTTTCCTGAGTTTGCAAGTCAAATAAATTGTGTTTGTGCAGTATCTTCTCAGATTTCCCAAGATAAAGCTCTCCTTCCCCGTATAAGCCACAATGCTACTTGCATTGTAAAAAGTCGAACTTCTAATATGATTCTGTCTAACCAAGCACTCAACCAACGTAGGAAGGATCTCTTTTGTGATAGTTTTGCCTCAATGATGGCTTCAGAAGAAACCCTTCCAATGATCATGAATGTCTCAAGAGAAGGTACCTGCAACTGTTTGAGAAGCATTTCAGGGTCGAGCTCAAAAATTAAAAATTAAAAAACTAGAAAACAGCTCCCTTAGGATAGATGCTTAAGTTAATTTTTCTGCAACAACTGAAATCTGACTCACATAATTTGACAAATTTATGATTACAAAGCTATATAGTTAAACTCAATGGGTGCATGGTAAGGATGTTTGACATACAGCTTATGAGAAGGCAAAAAATGCTACGTGTATTCAACAGCAGTATAAGTAAAACATGCTCATCTTACTATAACCAGGTTTTCAATGGTATCAGCAAAAGAAATAACAGCAAAGCAATACCAGAGCATTGCTAACTGATCGCAAACAATCATTTGTCTTCAGCATTAAAAGAATCTCACGCGGCAACCTCCTCAAAAGCTCTGAGATTTGAGAAAAATACTGAGAAGCATACATCTGAAAATGAAACGGAGGGACATTCAAGCAGTGAGAGAAGTAAATTATGATTATATACCAACAACATCAATCACATAACAAAAGAACATATTTGCAAGTACAAATCTCCACAGTAAGTTGCTTTTTGTCAGTGAAAAAAGTCCCAATACACAAAAGAACTTATCAGCAACACAGTAACAGCATATAAATCAGGCGAAAGCTCTTATATAACTGCAAGAGCTCACCTGCAGTTCTGAACGGTCGGCTTCAGTGCCTTGTACAATCAAATGATCAATGGCTGGGTCAATGACCCTATTCCAAGGCCTCATGGTAAGAATCCCTGCAAATAATGCATACAAGTCCTCTCCAGCACCTAATTTTGCACTATATTCTTTTATTGCATTGGCATCAGAAAAAATCAACGCCTGCAACAATCATAATAACTTAGAGAACACGGCAAAGTAAGTTGCTACGATATGGAAGAAAACTAACTCAAGAAAAGCAACAGTGTACCTTCCATAGTGCAGCATAGTTAGTTCTGGTCTCGGAGTCAAGAACTTTATACAGACCATGGTCTAGAAGTATCAATTGTGGTTCTTTCTTTCCTGTAGATGAGAAGTTGGGGAAAATAATTAAGTGAGTCTTGAAGGTCTGCATGTATTGTGCTTTACTATTACAACCACAAGTACACAGCAACTTGTGGCAACTTATGGACAACAGTGAGTCTTGAAGACCCCAAATATGATTGAGAAATACACAAATATACTACCAAACAGTTTATCAGCAGCATTACAATCATCCTTGTGACCCACAAGCATAGCATGATAAGATATCATGAAGATGACCGGCCAACTAGCTCTCAAGCAAATGGAGCGGAGTATCATAATACTATAGAACTAGGTCATGGTTTACTTCTAGTTGTGGTTACCATAGAAAGAAAAGTACTATAAAAATTCTCAAATGATAGCCTCTACAACAAAGTAGATTCTCACCTAGAAAGCTCTTTCCACTACCAGGCCGAGGACGAACTAACAAGTTGGCAGCATGGGGGTCACAATGCACAAACCCGTGTTTGAACATCATTTCTGCAAAAGATTCACTAACCTGCAAAAAGTACATCCAATCTTACTTCTTTTTTTCTCACTAAATTGCACATCTTTATAAGGGAGATGAAGCATAAGTTATTTTCCTTTTTGTGGTCCATTGTTTGATATCCTTAACATGTAATCAAATAATGAATCACACAGGGGAACAGGCATCCAAAACCAGCCCTTATGGACGGTCTATGTTTTAGCTTCAACCTTAAACCATAGACCCAAAGCTGTGGTTCCAATGTCCTAAAATCTTAATTCATTTGCAGTCAAATCAATATGCAGTCATATTACGGACCTACTTCTGTGGTCAACTTATGGTCAATGGGATCGTTTAGAAGAAAGAGTATGTAATTTTGAATGGGCAATCAATATTTTTACAACATGATTGTCTAACATAGATTGTAAAAACATGACATGAAACTCATGGACTTACTAGTCTTGCAACTTCATCAGGGCGCATTCCGAGTCTTTTGACGGTCTTCACATCATTTACTTGTGCGCCATCTATATATTCCATGGTCAACAACTTTGAGGTACTTAAACTCCAATGCACCTTTGGCGCATATACATAAGCTGCAATATGAGGAGAGAACTTCTGAAAGTTTTCCAAGCATTTCTCACTGTTCTTGGCCTCGTTTATAAAATCCAGTTCCTGATTTCCACAATCACATGCAAACAAATGACAACACATCTATTGAAAGTTGAAACTACTAGGCAGCACATATTTGTATGATAGAGAATTATTACACGCGTCAAGCTAAGGTCCAAACTCCAAGTGTTTTTCTGTCGCTACAGTGGCATATATGGAAGGAAACAAACATTTTGTGCCAAAAAGATTTTATGGACATATAAAAGTTACTAATAGACAATTAGACATATTGTAGACATATATTTCTACAAGGTTATGGAGGAGCCAATCAAGGGTTAGAGAAATTGAAACAAATTACCTTGGGTAAACTTTCCCGCATCTCCTCAATCAACCACCTGTTCATGAAAGCAAGAATGAAAATACAGCAATTAGAACCATAACATATATGCTTGTCAGCAAGATTAGCATGGTGTTCATTATCTTATCAACTAGTAACTAGACAAGAAAATAAACAGGTACAACAGGTTTCGTAGAACTACCTGTAATCAAAAGAAGGAAAAATCTCGTGCAGGGTGTTCACAATAAAGTTCACAGTAGCACAGTCCGCAGCTGCAGTATCTGTCATGTGAGTGTGCTGAACCTGAAAATTGAAAATTATTTGGGCCAAGAAAGAAAATTCTGATAAGAAAGATGCATGTTTTAAAACTTGAATAAATCCGAAAGACTACTTGATTGCACCTAGCAGTAAAACCCTTATAAAATTGACAACGGTGACCTTCACAGCCACTTTTTCACCATTGTGATCGCGAGCAATATGGACTTGTGCAAGGGAAGCACTTGCTATTGGAACAGGATCAAATTCAGAAAATATCTGCATTCATCAAAGAAAATAATGATCAAAACCTATAAGTAAGCTAATAAAATATTGAGCATTTGCGAGAGCTTAATCATAAACCCATACAACCAATATCACATACTTTATCGGGAGTATCTCCGAGCTCTTTCTTGATGACTTCACACACTTGTTCATACGAAGAAACCGGACATTTGTTCAACATGGACTCCCTCATTGTCTGGACATACTCCTGAGGTACCAAGTATTCCTGTACAAAATCGAATTAACGCAAAAATAATCAGCTCCCATTGCTCTCAATCAACACATACTGTTCCAAATTCCGATTGATCGTTTCAAATTTGAATTCGAAAGCTTACCAGCTGCCCGAGATGCTGACCAAGCTTGATATATATTCCTCCATTTTTGAAGCACAATTCTTGAAGTTTAAGCGCAGACCTGAGGTGAACTTCATGCTTAGCTTTTTCCCTCTCATTGCTTCCTTCAGGAAGCCCCAACAGTGAATACTCATAATCTGATTACGTACAAGCAATTTCAGAACTCCATTAGAATCGATTTTTCACTTAAATTTAACCAATCTGATTAATTAAGCTAAAGCTGAGTTATTAATGCTCGATTGACTGATTACAACTTCGAAACGGCGACGTATTGTAAGCCCTAAACCCTAGAATTGACATTGCTTGGAGAAAACGCAGAGGTTATGAGGAGGAGTGGGACTTACCGAAGGCGATGGCAGCGGCTGTCATGGCGCCGCGAACAAGGCGTGGGGGAACAGTGGTGTAGAGCTTGTAAGTCATGGCGGGGTCGTCGGAGGTGGCGACATTCGCCGCCGCCGCGCCGCCGCCGATGAGGGCGGTTGCCGACAGCGCGAGCTTCGTGGCTCTCCATAAGGATCGCGTGGCCATGTTTTTGGCAAAGGTGCGTTGCCAAAAAGGAGCGAAAGGTGCGAGGGAAACCAATAAATAGGTGGTACGCAACGGTGACGTTTCGAGGTCTTTCTAAAGTCTAAATTTTTTATTATTTTATTGGTTTGATGACATGGTTATTTAAATGAATGTGCCACTTAGAACTACGGTCTACTGATATTTCTTTTACTTGTAAATGAAAGGTTTTAGATTCGATTTTCTTCAAATGCGAATTTGAATCACATTGCTGGTTCGTTGTGAAGTTAAGCTCATCTCCTCATCCTCTCTTTTGTTAAAAAAAAAAAAAAAAAAAGGGGCTATTGGGTTGGGCCGGTTTGGTTTGACATAATCCGAAGTTAGTGGGCTGGGTTGGTTGACTGGGGTTTTAAGGGTCTATTTGGGCTGGGGTTGGTTCATTTTGTCTAAATACTTCTTTTCTTCTCTTCCATTTTTTTCCCCAATTTATGGACACAACTAGTGAAATTCTCAAAACTAAGAAACAATGATGCTAGACTGGTCAAATTTATTGGTAAAATATGTTTACCAAATGATGCATCAATGTATATGTGAACTCATTTATTATTAGTAATATATATTGTTTAAACTGCACTCAAGTTAAATTAATTAAACACTGTCACGTCATTTGGTGAACAAATTTACTATTTATATAACATTACACTTTCTTCTGAATTATGCTTAGTTTTGCTTTGAAGTGTGATGAGATACGCTTATCTGGACGGACAAGGCTCTCCTCATTAGTTTTTTTTTTTTTTTTTTTGCCAAAAGCTCCTCATTAGTTGGATGAGTCTTTGTTCTCTCTTGTTGAACAAACAATACAAAATTACACACAATATATTTTAAAAATATTATCTTTGCCATTATATTTTAAAAATAGTAATTTTGGAAAATAATTAAAATTTAGACCCCATATAGAATTATAGCTACTATTATAAGTTTCTGATAGTTATAATCCAAAGTAAAAACAAAATGAAAATGAGGATCCGGTGTCAATTTGAAGAATTCATCTCTATTTTTGCAAACGTGGTGAAACACACTTGCAATAGCAAGCCGACTCTGCCCTTTAGCAGTTCATAGCTCTTCTTCATGGCGGGGAACCCGTTGACAGGCTCAAGCACAAAGACCACGCGAACCAAGTGCCGAGCACGGTGGGATGTAGACATAGACGACCAAGAAGAGGAGGAAAATGACAATGTCAAAGAACACTGCGGAACTAATCTTTATTTTTAGAGAAGGAGACAAGCTTAAGGGGGTGTATTCAATTGGGATTTCGAGAGATTTAAATTATTTCAATAAATCTAGGGGAATTATATCATGATTTTAAGCGATTCTCTGAAATTCAATGGGTATTCAATCAGGATTTTAAGATAGTTTATTAAAATCCTTAGAAATTCGGATGTATTCAATTATAATTTTAAATAAGTTTATAACATTCCAGGTGTATTTAATTAGAATTAGAATTTAAAGAATTTGGAAAAGTTGACGAATTGGAGGGAATTAGAGAGATTTTGTAGTGTATTTTAAGCATCTACAAATCTCACATCTCCTATGAGATTTATAGGGAATTGAATCAAAATTTTACATGGAATTCCTACAAATCAGTTGAACTCCATAAAAGCCCATTGATTTATAAATCCATTAAAATATCTCAAATTCCCAATTGAATACACTGTAGAGGGAGGCGATCCTCATTTTCATTTTAATTAGGAAACGTCATTTTTAAGGATATATTAAGGGAAATGTTATTAACACTCTCAAAATCTCATTCTACACTCTTCACAAATGTATTTTTTGTTTCCTAATATATAAAGTTTGAAGTGTAGAATGAGATTTTTGGAGTGCTAATAACAATTCCTTATATTAATACTTCCAAATCAACTTTTAGTTATAATTATCATAAACTTAAAATGATGACTATAATTATATATAGTTACACATTTTTATTATTTTTCCAAATTTCTCTTTAAAAATACAAAAAGTTCACATGATTGCATAGCATGCCACACATTTTCATTATTTGTTAATTGGATAACAGCTTACATTGTACGAGTATACAGTCACCTAATGTTATATTAAGAGAAACTTACATATGCATTCATACTATTAACATAAAGAGAAAACTGTAGCAATGGTCTCTCAAGGTTTAACCCAATTGAAGTAATAGCCCATCAACTAAAATTTCATGATCATTTGTCCATTAACTCATCAAAACGTGCATCTATGTTCGTTTTCATCAACTCCGTTAGAATTCCATCAAATAAGTCATGTTGGAATGACCATTGCTACGATTGGGTTAAAGTTGAGTAATCATTACTCTAATAGAGTTAAAATTAAGGTACTATTTCTCCAATTAAGTTTAAACTTGAGAGACTATTACTACATTTTCTTCTGACATAAAACGTCACAATACCAATATTTTTGTATTATAAATTGCTAGTCTATTGAGATTGTATTTCAACGAGTCATGCACGTTCATAACCATGATCAGAATCCATGTCCCATGCGTGTCAATGCCATGGCCTCTTCCATAATAAATTAACAACAAATGTTTGAAGAAGAGAAGTTAAATTGTGTGACAATTCATCCACATCACCTACCTTGCTTTCTAGATAGTTTCTAAAATTAATCAATTTATACCGCGTGCTGTACGCCGTATGCGCATAAATACATGCCCATATTTGTTCCCTTCAATACCAAGTGAAGGGCCACACTAATCCTTCCAGGGGGAGGCAATGTTCCCTTCTACTTTTCCTTCTGTTGCGTGTTTGTACACATTTCCGAGTTTGGTACGTGTCGGATGACACACACATGATAAGGACTTGCATAAAACAACCATGTGTATTCAGTTTTTCTCCATGACGTTGTATGTTTGATTTTTTAACACAACCACATAAATCAATGATTGACATTCAGCCACAGAATTATGAATGACCGATGCTTGTATCACTAAATATACTGTTCTCAAAATTATTGCATAGGGCCTAGGCGCTTGATGGATGAGACACACAATAGATAAGGATTTACATAAAACGACGATGTGTATTTAATTTTTATATGTGACGTTGTATGTTTGATTTTTGAACACAAACACATAAATTAATGATTGACATTCGGTCACATAACTATGCACGACTGATTCTCGTATCACTAAATATATTGTTTTAAAGTTTGCGTTGCAGCGTTAAGCGGCGGGCCACCGCCTTAATTAATCCATGAGCGTTTGTAAACTAAGAAATGACACTTAGACTTGCTTAGGCATCCGCCTAGGTCGCGACTCTCACATGAACAAAAAATAAATAACTTTCGTTCGACATTTTATTCTTTCAATAAATTGTAAGAGACTTGTTTAATACTTGAATGAACACTCATTATATGCTTGTTCCCCATATTTTCAATATGTTGTAATACTTCATAGTCTATATGTCAATCAATTTTGCAATTTATGTATTCCAATACAATATGTACTTATTTAAGTACTAGCATATGGGCACACATAAAGTGTGTGTGAAATTTTTTATTTTTGTTTTTGAATTAGAAGGAGAGTGGAAAAGAGTGATAGAGAATGTGAGAGTGGGAAGTTTATTTTTTTTTTTTATTTTTTATTTTTAATTAAAGATATGTTAGGATTACATGTAGGTGAAGCTTTGAAAAAAAAAACAACAAAATTTGGTTGTGTGAAATTACATTTCTGCCCATATTTTTTATTCATGTTCTATTTTAATTAGAGGGTTAAACTTGTAAGTTCATAGGATTTTGGTTGACAATGAGTGTTTTATTAATTAGTAGAGATAAGTAAACATTTATTTATATATCATACAACAAATTTAATTAAAATTAAAAAACCACCCAGGCCCCTAAAAATCTAAGCCCTAAACACCTGAATGCCGCCTGACTAACGTATAACTGTTTTTAGAATATAATCACAGTGTTAAAAGCCTAAAGAACCATACAATTGTGATTTGGCTAAGAATCTTAAGGCCCCCACCAAAGTCAATTTTACTGTTCTTGCTCATGGTATAATTTGTACGGTAACCCATGACAATTGCCTGCGTTGTGGTTCCTTGTGGAACAAGGTTGATCCTGTGATCTATCCTGTCTCTCTCAATCTCATTCACCCGTTCATTTCATTGTAATTGTGGCAATACGATTCAATTCCCAATCTTAGGTGGAAAGTCCCCGTTTTGTTTCATAGTGCTTAACCATGGAGTTTTTTGGAATCGGATTCCATGCGTTGTCCCACGCATTTTCATGAAATGTCAATGGAAAGGTTAAAAAGCGGTTATGTAACTAACAAGTAACAGCTCGATTGTACAAAGTAAAAGTTCGATGAATGCCTAGGTGAGTCGCTCATGTGTGATGTTTTATCTCAAAATGAATCTGTAATGGGTGGAGTGGCTCGACCTATTACATGAAGAGTTTAATTTTGTATGTGCCGAACTTGCTCTGATATTATAAAAACAGTTAAGGTTCGACTCAAAAACCAATTTATTATTAGTACTACAGTTAAGTTGTATTCATCTTTACTTGTAACGAGAGGCTTTTTGTTCAAATCTTGTAATGACAACTTCGATACTAAATTATTGTTGCTAGGCTATTGTGAAGCTTAGTTTAAAATTTATGAGAGAGGGAAGGCGAGGTTTCTGAGAGAGAAGTCGTAATGGAACCATAATTCATGTTCGAAGTAGTCCCAATTCGGCTGCCAGGATAAATACGGGTAACCTAGTGGCAAAATAGTAATTCAATTGTGCAATACCAAAAGGAAATTGGAGATGGCCAACTGTTGAGGAGCATTTTCGTCAAAAATACATTAATGAATAGTAATTCTGAACTGAATTTTAGTATATATAAAATGTCATTATATATCAAAAACACTGTTTGTGTACTAATTGAGTTGGAAGGATTAGTTCAACACTATAAATAACCCAAAATTGAATACAGAATAATTCGAAAATTTTAGTACAACCTTATAATTTAGCATTAGTTTCAACATCATAAACACTTGAAAATGCAAATAATATGAAAAACCTTTTAATTAAGCACCAAATGTCACAATACCATGTTGTTTTCACGGGCCTCTCATGATGTAGTTCTAGAATCACGGCCTTTGATTTTTCTGACATTTGACTCACTAATTATAATTAACAAAAGGCGGCTCCAAATACAAATGTTGATAATTCATAATTCTAGTAATACTTGACTACTTCCCATTAGACACCAAGTTAAATATCTCCTTCTCCTCAACGAACCCAAAAGACTTTTTTTTTTTTTGTTCTTTTAAAAATGACAAGTTAGTGACTTCGCCACGGTAGTTTACTTCTTTAAGAATAAGGAAGACTCAAAAAGACATTTTAACATTTATCGGCCACCATCATGTGATTCAATAGCACTATAAATCAAACCAGAACATGTCATGTGGAATACGGATCTAGAATTCATCTTTAACCACTGAGACACCCGTAATGTCCTAAAGACTTGGATTTTATTAAATTTGAACCAACTTTTTACGCATTTGACAAAATACAAGATTGAGGCTGCTTATGCTTAGTCCTCCAAAGCAAAAGACATATTTTGTTCAATTTTAATTTGGCTTATGACGTAAAAGGGGTTTGGTCTTATCCAAGATTCACAGTTTTCACACATACACAGATTATATAATAATATTATTCTATGTAAATATAATCGCCATCCCATCTATGTCAAAAGGTAATGACGAAGATATATGGATTCCTTTTGACCATAATGTAAGCCGACTGCGCCGTGGGAGTGCAACCGGACGTGCCTCCACGCATCCAAAAGGTCTTACGATAAATGTTCTGTCAGCTGGATAAGTGGATGTCAAGATAAAAAGTGCAAGAGTTCTTTTGCCATGGTTATGTTCTCGTTCGTATAAACTATTCACGTCCAATATTATCGAATTAACTTTGGAATGTACGTTAAATTGACGAATCTCTAGCTGTGTATGATATAACAACATAAGTGTATATTGTTCACAAAACAAAATACTTATATTTTTTAACGGAGAAAAATTTGCATGCAACTTGTTTCATATTCTCCTCATCATTCATAAATTCTAACTTAAGAAAAGATGGTAAGAAACAGTTTGTATGTAAGTTTTCTTCGTTCCAACACACCTAAACATACAACGCTACTATAATTACATGCAATCGTGAATTTTAACAATGTTTTAACTTGTAATTTCTAGGTTTTGCGTACTTTTTGTGCCACATTACAAGCTAAGCCTTGGTTTTAGTTTTCATATTGCGTTTTGATGCAAAATATAGTTGGTTGATCATACACCCTGTTGTTTCATGTGATGAATCAAAATGACCGAAATCTCAAAAAAATTTCAAACCTCAAATACCAAAACAACGTCAAGTATTGGGAAGAACTTTCTGCATGCAGTGAAACACCATTTAACAAAAAGAACCTATAAATAGCACTCATGACTAAGGCCTCATTTGGAAGAGTTTTTAAAACGACTGAAAGGGTTTTTTGAGAAAAATATGTTTTTGGTTCCAAAAGCACTTGAAGTACTTTCTACAAAGAAGCACATAACTGGTGCTTCTTAGATGAAGTACTTCAAGTGTTTTTTCAAGTTTCACTTGCATTTTACTAAAGATTGATTGATCCCAAAATTGCTTTTAACCATTTTAAAAGAATTTCCAAACGAGCCCTAATTAATCATGCCGTAAAACACCAATAAATAGTAGTATTACCACTAATTAAGATTAAGCCACCAAATTCGAAACAATTAAGCACGTTGTAGTAGTTGTTGTATTTGTAGTTATTGGTGGTGGTGTTGGGTTGCTCTCACGCACATTTTGGATCCTGTTGATAAAGAAATCTCAAAGCTGGCATAGCCTGGCATATATAGTCTGTTTCATAACACAAAGCTGCCGGAGAAGCACGCAGGCATCTTTACAAGCAGCTGGAGGACAAAAATTCACCTAATCTCGGTGGCTTCTCCACCTTTGCAGGCCATATATTTATAGGCTCGTCTACAAGAGATGATTATATACAATTCGGTCATTAATATTATCCTTTTCTATCAACAACTCTTGTAACGTGATTAAAGTTGTATACGAGAGTATTGCCATTTACACCGAAAAATTTTGGACAAAATCATTTGACCGCGTAATTTGTATGACAAACTATACAACGACCTCGTGTGTTTTAGTCTTATCAGATAAGACAACCGTACTGAATCCAATTACACACATAATCTCCCAAACCTGAAATTGCAAAGGTTTGACGCGATGACATGTGATTCTTGGAGCTTCGAGTGAAGCTTTGGTTGTGCCCTTCGCGTTGCGCCTCATTCGAGAGGAAGAGAAAGGAGAAACAGGAAAGAAAGGGAGAAAATGGAGAAGGACAATGTTTTATGGCATATTTAATTTCAGCCGCACAACCTCAATAAACCGATCAAACGGATCAGTGTACAATCTTCGTTTTTTTGTTTTTGTGTAGCCCACTTCGTATTGTATTTTTAATAAACAGAATCGTCTATCTTTTATAACATTATTCATGTATCACCCTTGCAAAAACTTAGCTAGGTCCAAAATCATGACATTCATATATATATATATATATATTTTTTTTTTTTTTTGAAAGAGACGATAGTAGATTTCATTTCATCAAAGTAGTAACAACATACAACTTTTACATTAGTGCTTAGCACCTTCTTCTACAGGTAGATCAATCACAATACTTGGAGGAGAACCATGCCATTCACATCTTTGGCTCAAAGAGAAACCGGTCCGGGCAAGGCGATGAGCGGCCGAGTTTGCATTGCAGCAGGTGTGGGTGGCAGTAGCTCAATGATTAATTGGATTAGTGCTTTGATATCCTCCACAACTTGTTCAATTGTTGACAAATTTAGAATATGATTTTTCACCGCCTTCACAATCTGAAGTGAATCACTCTCAAAAGACAAATTTTGAAAACCCCTGTTCACTGCCTAATGCAAGCTCTCCCTAAAAGGGAGTGCTTCTGCCTGTAAGGGAGAGTAGACTCCCTCAATACTTCCACAAGTTGCAGCCACAAAATCACCTGAATCATTTCGAACAACAACCCTGTGAAAAAAACGGACGAATACAACACTACAAAGAAATTCTGAACCCTTTACTGATCATATGGTTTTAGATTTGAGTAGTTTTTGGTAGACATGATTTTTGGAAAAAGACCTAAAAGATATATAGTTAGTTCGGATCGTTGAAGTACATTACAAAATGAGTCTTACAAAAAACATGTGTAAAAAATTATGTAAAAAATAGTAATATCACGGATCTCTCCTTATAACATTTGAGTATATACTTCACTAGCCGTTGAATGAGGAATCTCATTAGTATCACCAACATGCCAGGCCACATAGGGTCCTCTTATAACTACTCACCGCACACAGATTAGGTGCATGATTGCTGCCAATGGATATCTTATCTTCCCAGATGGATCTTGAATTTATTCACCAAAGTTTCCAATGCCAACGTAACAATTCCATATTTTATTCCTCAATTTGCACAACTTTTTAGAACAGATTAGATTGGATTAATTATTTTTTAATTAGATTAAAGATCAGATTAAGTTGGATAATTATCTGCATGACCCATAACGGTTTATAAATTCAACAACCAAAGAATCTAACCACCACGTCATTAGAAAATGTAAAGTATTTAGCCCCCAAATATACACAAACCAAAAATTGATTTAAAACCCACAAATTGATTCGCAAAGGTGAATTGTTCCATGTGGCCACATGGTCTCGAATCGGTCGGTTCCACCATTCCTGGTTCATTGATTGGCAGTTCTTTTAATAGTGAAGTGAACCAAATTTTTGCAAAAAGAAATACAGCAGCTTTGCCCATTTGATAAGATTCATGTACAATGTACAGCCTAAATATTCCTGGTCGATTGACCCACAAACGAGACATTTGCCAGAACTCTATAGCAATATAAACTTTAAAGTTGTGAGTGAAAAATATTGAGTGAAAAGTACGTTACAGCTAGTCGTTTATGAGGGTATTGTTGACTTTTTATCGTTGATTTATATATGACTTACAATACATTAAGAATCATGCATGCTTGCGAGACAGATTATGACAGAGCTATTAAATAGGCATACACACAAATTCGAAAGATTAAAGACTCATCATGCCTAAAAGATCAATACTTAATCACGAACATTGACGAATGTCCTTGATCAAGTTATTGCGTAGACACGCATGCAAATCTAGATGATTTAACACATGGTATCAACGATTACGATTCATTCATGTGCGTAGAAAATTGTCCTTAACAAAGTTATTGCATAGACACACACCCAAGTCCAGATTTGAAACCCACGATTCATCTACTATCAGAATTAACATGAGCAAGAGATTGTCCTTGACAAAGTTATTCTGTGCTCAATCCTGAATGATTTGATCCACGATTATTGACGATCATAATTCGTTCACGCAATTAGTGACAAAGTTATTGTGTAATTCACTTAAATCTACGCATATTTAGGTAATTCAGAATTCGAAAATCTCAATGCATCAACAATCAAAATTCACTCACAAACGAACCCTTTCTTAATAAAATAGAAAAGTAAAATATGTCGTTTGTTTTGTCGAAAAAAGTAAAATATGTCGTTGATGGTCGTTTCTAGGCATTTAGGTACTGCCGTTAACCTTGCGACGAGTAAAATACCGAGAAAGGGAGTACTCATCCGTTTGACCGGCAGACTGCGCGTATAAAGTCCCAGTCTTTGTCATCACTAACCCCGCAAGGAAGATATCCAAGAACCGAGTCCAGTCAAAACATTACACCTCACCCGTGCACTGCACCTTCCCCTCCCTTCCCACCCTTTCTTAATTGCCTTCTTTCTCCCTTTCGGTACCAGTTCAAGAGCCTCCGATCATTCTTCGAGACCCAAAACTCGAAACCGAAGATTAAGACATGGGTTTTTTGAAGGAGGAGAAATCGAAGAGGGTTCTGAGGGGGGTTAAGACTCTGTTTTTCTTGATTACTATGTTGATTTCTCTGCTGCTGTTTTCGGCCCCGATTCTGCTTGTGATTGCCGATACGCTTGTTCCTTCGGCTATACTTTCTGCCTCTTCGTCTTCTTCTTTGATTTCTCTTGAAACGCTGTCGTCCCATTTCAATAACTACGATTTTCGATCTTCCCTCGTCGATATTCCGTTGATTTCCATCATAAGATCAGCTGTCATATTTTGTAAGCCTTAATCCTTACTCTTTTCGTTGCTTGTTTTTTTCGTACTACTTGTTTTTCTTTCACTTTCTGAGCACAAAATTAGGTGAGTCAGGTCAATCGGCCTGCCGTAAGATATGAGTTATTTCAGTTGGTCTGCCGTTCAATGATCACGCTTGTATTGGGATTGCAGAAGTGAGTTAGGTTAGATGGCTAGGACGGCAGAACACGCTTGTATTGGGATTGCAGAATTGAGTTAGGTTAGCTGGCTATGACGGCAGAACATGTGTCCCGTCGCTTTGCACCCGAATTTGATTCGCAAAAAGCATAAGTCTCGGGATTGCAGCCGTGAGTTAGGTCATTTGATCAGAACAGTTGATCATGCTGCTTTAGAATCCTAATCCAAAAAGCATATCTTTTTAGATTGGATACATATGTTAGGTTAGTTGGTGACGTAAGTGTGTCATCTCTCATGATCTATGTTTTAGGATCGTAGACATGAGTCAGGTCAGCTAGCCAGAATAGCGTGTTTTGCCACCTCCCGAGTTTGAATCACCTCCCCGTAGATTAGATTGTTTTTCGACTAATCTAATCATGGTGAAACTAATCTGAATTGGGTTTTTCTTTTATCTGCAGGCGTTTACAGCTTCTGTGATGGACCAAGGCTATCACACGGACCGTATTTGGGGATCACAAGCATGTGTTCTGTTGTGTCCCTGGTGTTTGTTTCATTGAAGGCTTCGTATGTGTTTGGGGCTTCCGGTGTGGAGAGGGCAGAGTATGTGAGAGCAACAGATATTGCTTTGTTCGTCTGCTCGCTGGTTTTGGCCGTTGGGCATATTGTGGTGGCGTATAGAACAAGTTGCAGAGAAAGAAGGAAGCTTTGGGTGTACAAAATTGACATTGAAGCTGTAAGTCCTTTCACTCTCTGTCTAATCTCCATTTTCTCAGATGAAATCGTGTCAATTTTGGGCTGTAAGTTTTGACTTTAATTGGAAGAAATGGAGTTCTTAAATCAAATGACAGACAAAAGTTAAGCTAGTTGGTTAGGTTTGTGTGAGCGCCTCCTTAACGCAAGTTCAAATCATCTTATGACGAGTTAGCATAACATAGAATATCGCTCCCTGAAAAGAAGGGCAAATCTTGCTCCCACTTGTCAGTGAGAAACGCTTGAAAACCAAAAGTTTCCTTCTTTTCTAAAATGGTGTTTCAAGTGTTTTTGATGATAAAATAGGTATTTTAAATGGCATGTTCGTGAATAAGCGTATCAATAAATTGAGCTGTCTGTTGTTCAACCACTACCGTTGAAATTCGCTTGAAAGTTTCAATTCAATTGGTGTTTTTTGTTTTGGTCAATAATTTAATTGCTGATCGTGAAAGGGTTGAGTACTTGGATTCTAAATTTCTAATCTTCTGCAAGGTCGAAATTCATTTTCCATTTTTCTTAAGGCAACATCGAAAACGTTTACGATGCTTGCTTCTTACCGTATTAATATTAATCTTTGTCCATAATCCCTGCTTTCCATTGTTTTTCTCTTTTCTTGGTGAATTGTCAAAATATATCGGCTTTTTAAACGAAATGGTTGACACAACTTCTCACTTTGGTCCCTAACATTGAAACTCGATAGAAGTTGTCACTGAGTCTATCCACTGTCAATTCATTGGTCATTTTTGTGAAAAATCTTCGTTAAATGGATAAAAAAAAAAAAAAAAGAGGTAATGATTTGACAAAAATACCTTCAATTTTAACAGAGATTTTTCAAAGAATGACCAAAATGAATGACGATGGACAAGCTCAAAACTACTTGTATCAATTTTTCATCTCAAGAATCAAAATGGAGATTTATATCAAGCATTTTAACTAATAAAGCCAAATATATCACTGAGTCCTGTATTAGAGGAAGAATCCGTGATGGGTGGCCGTCTACAGAGATGGGTAGCTCTGCCTTTATATTCGAATTGTTGACCACATGCCATTTGCAGCAACGCTGCCAAATATTTTGTCACATCAGAATAAACTACTTTCTGCCATGAGAATCTTCCCCAAATCATGTGCTTTCTGCAAATCCCCAGTTAACCATAATTAAACATGATTAAGCATAAAAAAGTTCATGATTTATCAAATGCTGATGTGAAAATTGCCGTCTGTTTGCAGGTTTCAGCTTGCAAAAATGGGTTCCCTAGGTACCAGAAGCTTCTGAAAGAAGAAAGAGTGAAGTAAACTCACACGAACCAACCCCAATCTTAAGGGTCTACAGGTAATTTTGATTTTGCAGCAGTTAATTTTCGGTTTTGTTTGGAAGTGTTTTTATAATGGTTAGCAGCGTTTTGAGATAACAAAAAACGCTTATAACAAAAAGGCATTTTAACCAAAATGGTTCATGACATTGACATAACTCGTCCCTGCTACTTTCGTTCTTGAGATTTGAAATCGATGAGTGGTACCTAAGTTTGTCTACCGTCAATTATTTTGATCATTCAGTGAAAAAATATGTTAAATAAGGACAAAAATGACAAAAATATTTTCAATTTCATACACAATGGGCCAAAATTAACACAAATTGATGGTATTTTGGTCATTTTCTCATTATTTAATGAAGATTTTTTACTGAATGACCAAAATGATTGACGGTGGACAAACTCAGAGATTAATCTGTCGATTTTAAATCTCAAAGACCAAAGCAAAGGGTTATGTTAATCTCACGAACCATTATAGCTAAAAAGCCTAACAAAAACACGTACCAAAAGTGCTTTCATTTCCATTTCCCTATCTTATGTTCTCTTCTCATCTCGGTGGCTTTTATTTTGGTGCAGATTTGTTAAAAGTATATAGAAGAAGCTATAGAAGCAGCCCCTTCAATCAACATCATGTTGTGCAAATGGAGGTTGTGTATATATTTGTTCATCATAGAGAGAGAGAGTATAGAGGTTGTTACCACTACGGCAAATACCATCATTTTTTGTTCTTCTTCTTTATATTCATCAAGTGTACAGTTTAATTTGTATGTAAAAGGCATAATATTTATGAAACTAACCCAAGCTAGGGTTTTTTCAAACTTGTGATTGAAGTTAATGAAATTATTGTTCTCAGAACTATCCGTACGAGCAACTTAGCGTAATATATGTAGAACACTAAATTGACATGATATTAAAACTCGGTTATGTAATATTTTTTTTTTTGAAAGTGTTGAAAGAGATTTTAGATTGACATTTTGAACTTCGACTGAATGTATTGTATGTTGTGTCATTTATTTTAGACAAAAAACGTCTTTCTTTTGTCAAATAGACATAAAACGTTTTAAAATATCGATAAATTTTTAATGTCCCGAAACACGTATAATCATTACCACCAATGTTACGGACACTCTAAAAATTCTCTACCAAATAGCAACGTTGGTGTCACGCTCGGCTCGTGTGGCGGGAGCGTTGGTAAAACGCAATGCGAGCTTCTAAATTGCCCCCACGTGCAATACAAAACTCAATGAAACGACGTCGTCCCGCTGTTTAACCCCCGCATCGTTTAAAGAAAAAGAAAATTAATGAAAAAAATTGAAAA
Organism: Pyrus communis; assembly: GCF_963583255.1. Lineage (NCBI taxonomy): Eukaryota > Viridiplantae > Streptophyta > Magnoliopsida > Rosales > Rosaceae > Pyrus > Pyrus communis. The sequence goes on from NC_084818.1 coordinate 5,299,293, forward strand.
TTAAAATTTTTAATGATAATGATAAAATAAAAAGTAAAATATATAATAACAGAATTAATATTTTAACATAAAAATATAATTTTTCGTTAAAATAAACAGTACCACAACTTTTCGTTAAAGCTAAAAGAAAAAACTACCGTGCGAAAAGAAGCCTCCACAAACTTCATTAAAGAAAAGCAAAACCACAGTGCGAAAAGAAGCCTCCACAAACTCCAGAGCTCGGAAGAGAAAGTGATAGAAAATGAGGTACAACTTCGACCTGCAGGCAACGGAACCGGAGCCGGGGCGGTCTCCGACGCCCCAAAGAGACGAAGTGGAGTGGGTCCAGCTGCAGAACCACCCGGTCTTCTCCTGCTCCGCCGCCGGTCCGGTCCACGACTCGACCGCGGCTCGAGCGCCCAGAAATCTCTTGGCCTGGGACGGAGCCTCTCGGCTTTACTTCTGGGACTCCGATAAGCTCTGCCTTCACCGGATCTCCATCCGGCTGGGCGAACCCGACCCGACTTCCGTCATCGCTTCTTCACCTTCCAAGGTTTCCTCTCTTTCCCTCATTTTTTTTTTTTTGAAATTTCAATTTCTTTGGTTCTGTTTGGTTGCTGAGAAAATTGAAGGATAAGAAAGTAAATGCACTCGAATGGTACTCAGCTGAGCTTAATGTAGTTAGTTGCATAGCTTGGAGTTTTATGGTAACAAAAAGTGATTATTGAAGCGATACTTTGTATAAGAATTGAAAATTATACTGTGAATTGAATTTTCGGGCATAGTGTGGTTATGATTATCGACTAATCCTGGAGTGTACTATCTATGTCAGTTGTACTTATCTTGTTGATGATGCCTGTAATTCGATAGGTATTGCAAACTGATGTAAAGCTCGACTTTGCGGTTCACAAAATCTCAATCAATAGGAATGGATCAGCATTGCTTCTTTCTGGTTCGGGTGGTCTCTGCGTTATGTATCTTTATGGGCGGACTTCCAACAAAGACAATGCAACCATTTGCAGGTATGATTGGAAAAATGGAAATACGTTATCAATTTTTGTTTTCATCTTAAACATGTTTTGCTGGGGTGTCTTAGAGAGCAACCTGAGTGATGAATCGTAATGATGGTTTAGATTATACGCTTTTTTTTTGGGGAGGGGTGGTGGTTATTCCTCTGCTGATCTTTCTCTCTGAGCACAATATGATTATTTAGTTCCCCTCTCCCCTTCCCTCGTTATCTAGCATCATGATTTTGTATTCATGTACTAGCCTGTGTTCTCTTTCTGAAAATGTACTTGTGGATATGACCGTATGAGCTTTATGGAGATTGTGTTGCAAATTAAATAGTTTTGATGTTCCAGAGTAAAGATTCTTAATGTATCCGTTATTTTTTAAATTAAACCTTACAGGACTGTAACTGTTGGTTCACAAATCTACTTAAGAGGAAACAATCTCATACGTGTACTGCAAGTTTCATGGCATCCTAACAGTGACACCCACCTGGGAATTCTTTCTTCTGATTCAGTTTTCAGGTATGAAATCTTTTTCAAATGTAAAAGAAATTCTTTGAGGTCTTCTTAGGTTTCATCAGATCGAGCATTAGCTTGTATAAATGGTGTTTCTTATTCATATTGTGTTTGATTTAGACAAAAAAAAAAAAAAAAACATTGTGTCCGGTTTAGTGTATCTCTGAATTTATTTTAATTTTTGTGTTTTGAACAATTAATGTCCTTGTATCTTCATTTACCTTCGCTTTTTTTTGTAGAATATTTGATTTGTCTTCAGATCTTATTCAACCAGAGCAAGAATACTATCTACAGCCTGTGCAACCAGGTCGATCCAGGAATGCGACATCAATTTGCCCAGTTGACTTTTCATTTGGGAGTGAACACCTGTGGGATTCGTTTAGTGTAAGTTCATTTTAAAAAAATTGACTTTGGTAATTTATTTTGTCATGCTTTTTTTTTTGTTCAAACATTGATGCAATAGATTGGAATGCTCTTGGTCTTTTGTTTCCTGTGGCGTCATTTATTGTTCATCTGTAATATGATTTTTCCTTGAAATATTGTCTGTTTCTATCATTTAAGTCATGAAGATATAAGCTATTCTATTAAGATTTTTCAAAGCTTACGTTTGTTTTAGCATAACACATGTTTCAACTGTTTGATCATCTATTTTGTTACTATGGTCATTCATATTAGGCAAGTTGAGTTTTACATTTTGACCGTTTTAACTGTTTTATCACGTAATTTACTTAAATTCTCATTCATATGCTATTGTACAGGTTTTCATTTTGTTCAACGATGGTTCAATTTACATCCTTTGTCCCGTTGTACCATTTGGAAGGTATTTTATTCTTCATGTCGTGCCCTTTTGTAAGGCTTATAGTTTTTTCTTAAGAGGAACTACAGGTAGGCCTAGTTGATCAACTAGAGATCAACTAGGCCTGGTGACCAAGATATTTTTAATTTGTTTAAAAGCATAAAGATTCGGGATACCTAAAGCAAGAGGATTGTATGGTTTCAACTATCATTTGCCAGGACATGTGCCATGTACTATAAAGCTGGATGCCTCAGTTAGTCCTTTTAGGAACCTTTCAGAAATGTTTAATTTACAGAGAAGACTTAAAGTTGTCCTAATACGTTTTTGTTGGAACTATGACATAATATTCCTCCATGTAAATCTGGTGCTTCTGTGTCACTTAAAGGTTGTGAAGTATTTAACTGAAAGGCTAATGTTATAAATCAAAGCGAAATATTTAACTGATAGTCTTTTCCCCTTGCATCACTGCCTTGAGTTTTTACCATTATATAGGCTGTAGCATCTTGGGGTGTTAGAAGTATTTATACCTTGTAGCCATCGTATGCTAACTGATCTTTGTATTGGGTGCTGAGCATAATAAATTGTTTTCTTTTGAACAGTGCCTACAAATGGGAATCCATTGTAGAGATACATAATGATGCTCAGACATTTGGCCTGAAGTCAGCCAATTCAGTGGCTGTTAGTAACTCGAATCTAGCTATTTCTTGGTTGGAAGCAACATTTCCAGCAATCACAAACCAAGAAACAGAAGGATCAGATCCATATGTGATAAAAGCTCATCCGTATGCTATATTTGATGCCTCACTCTCACTGCAGGTATCTGTGCTCTCTTACCTATAAGCGTGCAGTAGTTACTATAGCTCTATCTATGCTCCTGAGTAAATTATGTGTCGGCACTAGCTACAATTCCTTGATAATTTCATTTACTTCAAAGTTGCTGCCCTTTATCTGTTTGAATCTCTCCAAGTAAATTTGAACGAATGGCTTAAAGCCTACTCTCTTTCAGTGTTGGGTGTCTTAAGTTGGCAATCTGTAGAAGTCCACAGTATGACCTACATTGTAATTTCGCAGGGACCTCTGAGGAAAGTGTGTCATGGTGAGGATGAAGAAGATTTGGCCTTCCGGGGTGCAGAATGTGAAGGTGGAGCAGTCAGTCTTCTTTATAATTTAGTCTTCAAAGACTCAATTCTGGTGACTGCCTGGAGTGGTGGGCAATTGCAAATAGATGCTATGGCTGATGAAATCCAACCGTTGTGGAATGCTGGCAGCCCACCTCGACTTCGTGTTGATTCCCACGATCATATTCTTGGTCTTGCAATGATTTGTGAGCCAACCCCAGGCAAGCTTTCACCTGTGAAGCTTGATCAACCTCTTGATAGTACTCTTTGGTTGGGACTTCCTCCCCCTCTTTTGAGGTTGGCTATTGTGGATCTGGCTTTGCCTAGGAAAGCAAAGGGTGGTTCTCTTATTATGATGTTTACTGATCCGCTGATGCCGGAAAGAATATACACCCTTCATGATGGAGGGTTAGATTCAATAGTGTTGCATTATCTTCCATTTACAAGTCAGATCAGTGGCAAGAACGAGACTATGAGAACTCCTTCTGTGCATCCTGTTCTAAGCACATGCCAGGGAGAAGTCCCCTCACAATCTCCACTTTCCGGTTTTGTGTCATTATCAGATTCATTTGGGTGTTCCTGGATTGTGGGACTCACTGTTTCGCGAGAATGTATAGTGCTGGAGATGAAGACTTGGAACCTGTTACTGCCTCATCAAGTTGATACGGAGAACAAATCTCTTTGCCTGGAAGAACCAAAAGAAAAAGATATGCCAGATCTTATAAGCAAAGAACTACTAGTTGGACCTAAGGTGGTTCTTCTTCCTCAGAGCTCACCAAGTTTACGTTCTCTTTCTGCTGATTCTATTGAAGGTCGATCAATGCTTCATGAGTACTTCAGAAGCTTTCATGAAAATTATGCGGAGTATGCATATAAGGTAACAATGCCAAGAAATACAACAAATTATGTTTACTTGTGTCAAATCTACCTTATTAAGGGAAATGGTTCCTTTTGTTCCTTTATGAATTTTTCCTCCACCCTCTAGGTTTACTTTGAACTCAAGCATCATGGACCCATCTTGAAGAGGATAATTGATGACCAGCATGCTCGCCTAGGTAATGCACAACAGAGGCTTTTGCAAGTTGAGGAGAAACAATCAAAATTGGAGGACAGAATTGACAGTGCGTTCAAGATGCAAAATCTTCTGCAGGAGCGCTTGAAATGTTTGAGGGACTTGCCAGGGCCTCATAAGAAACCACTGTCCAGAGCTGAGCGAGAGTTCAAGTCGGAGCTTGGTAATGACCATTTTTCAATAATAAGTGTACTAATGTAGCTTTTTCCATAATAAATGAGCTTAGGAGTTATGCCCTAGTTCGTAGTCAGTAATTTTCCGTTTTCCTAATTTACCGGTTCCCTAAATCGTCATAATTCACACCTGCTTAGGTTACTAGCCTGTACATTTTTGGTCAGGAGTTATGCCCAGCACTACTTTTTCACTTCTAACATACATTTTTGTTGCTAAGCAGACCACTTCTCCGAAGTTGAATTGGATGCATTGCGTTCTTCCATTAATGCTGTAACTGCAAGGTTAAAAAGGCACACACAATCGCCAAAGGGCAATGCATCAAACCAACGTAGGCTGATGGCAAAGGGGAAAGATCCTGTGCAAGAATCTCAAGTCTCCCAGCTGAAATCCTCACTTGAGAAACTTTCACTGCTCAATGGTGAAAATTCGAAAAAGGTTAAGCTTGTTGAATCTGCATTGAAAAGTCGGGAAACCAGCAGATGTTAAGACCTACTTTGTTTCTGAATGTGCGATTAAGTTATGGTAACTCGGATTTAAGTTTTGAACCTGGGGCGGTGCACAATGTGTCATTCCATCAAGATGGTGCCATTTTGAACGGTATGGCCCAGCAGATGTGCAAGTCGAGCGGAAGCTTCTAGCAATTCAAGCCGGGGGGCACCAACAGCTCTACTGCTGTAGTTATTCTGGCATGCTTGTAGTGGCAGATGCTCTCCTTGAGAGACGACGAATTGTGTACAAAATAATTGTAGCTTTTTGTTACCCAATTTCGGCTTCTTTCATTTTACAAGATGAGAAATGTTGAATCTGTCGGAACATTATTGAATGTGTTGCACTTGTAATGTATTTTTGGTCGATTCATTTTCTCTTCGGAATTATATGTTTCTGTTGTAATTGGTAACGTGAGTTGAACTAATCAAAATCAAATACAAACGGCAAATTGATTAAAAACTAGAGAGTAATCATTTCAACAGTTAAAGGTTTAAGACATTCTTAGATGCAACCGAGAACGTATCCCAACGACGGCCCGCCGGAATGATGATGTGGACCAGGGCCATAAACGCACGCAGAAGAAGGGCTCGAGGAGGAAAAGTTTTTCAGGTGGATTTCCTTTTTAATAATTAAAGCACATTAAAGGTGGGCTAAAACCTACAAGAGCTGCAAAATCTGCAGTCACCTACAAAACCTCCACGTTCCGAAGGGAAGAGAAATCAATTAAGGGAAGTTTAACGAAAAAGCTTTCGGTACAGTTCATTTTAACGAATAATTATATTTTTACACTAAAAGATCAATCATATTACTATTCACTTTACCCTTTATTTTGTCATTTTTATTAAAACTCAAAGTTTTTAAGTTATTTTTATTAGTTTTCCTATCAATTAATCATTTGATTTAATTTCACTAAACTATTAATTATTTAATTAATTAATAATATAACTTTATTGGGTTGGAGATCAAAGGATATTACAGCTCTAGTACTACTACATAATTTCCTGACTCATTTGCTTTCTCCTCTGGTTTACTCTTTACATTGCCCATATGACACATTGTTCCTCCGCTGCACATTGATCGGGTACCTCTTCTGCGTCCTCGTCGTCGGAAAAAACACCAGCTTATCTTCCTCATCAGGAACCCAACTGCTAACACAAACAATCAGCATCGTTAGTGTAACGGGAAATATGCGCAAATACAAGTGGTTGCAAATCTAAACAAACAATAACCCGTACACATAAAACATTTTTTATGCCACTTTATTGTCAGTTTAGTGCCCCTCAAGTTCAATTTGTGATTAAAAATATAATACCAATTCTATTTGTGCAGATTTACATAGTTTTTTTAGGTACCTGAAACGAGTGACTAAGTGGTGAAGGAAGACCGAGATTTCTACTCTGGCAAGCTCATAGCCTGGGCACAGCCTTGGCCCTCCTCCGAATGGTGTGAACACATTTGCTGGGCTTGTGACCGGTCCAGAGTTGTTCTACAAAAATCATGTTTTTAATAAAAAATAACAACAAACTTATTAGGCAGATATGTATAATTAAGTACCTGCCACCTCCATGGATTAAAAGTTCGAGCGTCCTTGAAATGATCTTGATCAAGATGTACAGCACGGAACGATGCAAATACCTTCCAACCTTTAGGGATTGTGTATCCTGTTTATAGTATTTTCACCGATTAATAACTTTATTCGCGTGCATAAGAATTTGTAAAATATCCAGTTCGGAATGCAGGTTTTTTACGTGGTATAGAAAGTTGTTACCTTTAATGTGAACATCTGTCATTGCCCGCCTAAATATCCCGCTAATTATGTTTGCTACTCGCAGTGTCTCGTTTACAACCTAAATTTCAACGAACAAAGTCAATCGACTTTGAAGAACTAGAGTCCGACAATTCACAAGTATGTTTGGCAACGGCGCAATGTTAGATTCTATTAACACTTATGTTATTTGAGTTCGATGTAATACCCGTACTTATTGAGAGTTTTGAAAGCAATACTTACACACTGAGTGAATGGCATTGACTTATAATCACTCCATTCCAAAGTCTCGGATGACTTCTTGTTCGCCCTAATTTGCTCATGTTCTTCCTGCATTGTGGATTTAGAACTTCATTAACAATTTAACAAACATTTTACCTAAAAAACAAAAACAAAAGACGTCCGTTATTCAGCAAAGACAATAATCTGGATTATCTAGTATAAACCGGCTCATAGCATGAATCGAGATACTTAGCCGTTTAACCCTTTAACCATTGCCTAAATCTCGGTCGGTCCATTCTAACACTCTCGGATGATAACATAATCCGACGGTAGAGCACGGAATATCACTAGAGCGCACGGACACCAAAACAATCCTAGGAATCGAAAATGGGTAACTACCCTAGGGTGTTGACTCCATTGAAACCTCCGATCCCCTTTACACCGTTGGATTGTTGTGGTCCTAGAAATCAGAACCGCACGATTCCCAATGGCCCAGCTTTGGGACCCCTAGGGACAGTAGAATGACCAGAATACCCTCCCAAACCAGCTGCACGTGAAGCAAAGAGGCGACGTAGTCAAAAGACCAAAGCTGCCGAGAATCTGACAATATTTACAGCACACTGAAGCGTGCAGTTTGGAAGGGAGCGAAGGGAAAAAACATGTCATCATTTTGTCCGTTGGTTTTATCAGAATGTTGTCCGGCTTTTACATTCTCCACTTCACTCTATTTTTTGACTACCGTGTAACAATTTAGGCTACATTTTCCCGGTTTAGATAGGGACAATTTCGTCTTTTTAATGTGAAAATTCGAGAAGTAATTTTCACATTCTCTTTTAACGTCCAACACTCATTCATTTTTTGGTCTTAAAAACGAATAAATTGAAAGATAATTGAAAAGATACAAACATGGAGAGGAATGTCCGACATAGTAATTATCTAACGCAACTTACGACTGATCAAGATACGTGCAATGACTCAGTAAACCATATGTGCGGTCACTTAAACCCTAGTTTATCCAATGCAATCTATCCAAAACAAAGTGAATGGCTGAGGATTTAGATAAAAAAGTGGATGTTGAAATGCCCAACATAGTAACGTGAGCATATGATGGCAGTTGCAAGACTGCGTCCCCACTAGGCAAATAAAGTGACAAAAGAAAAAGGGACGTTGGGGGAGAGAGTGGCACCTGGAGTTGAGCATGGGCCAGAGGTGTCTCCGTCAAGAACTTTACGGCAAGTGTCATGATTGTTGAGGTGGTTTCATAGCCGGCCACCAGCAAAGCAAGCAAGAAATCCACAATCTCCTCGTCGGAGAGTGCGGTGTCTCCGCCCAAAAGTGCGCCTAACATGTCCTCTTTTATCTGCCCGGCTTCGCTCTCCTCCCTCCTTTGCCTCACTATCAAGGTTAATGCCTCCGCCACCTTTGTCCGCGCCTTCAATTTCAAATTCCCAATTAATTAAATAAATTAGGTTTAAATTTGACAAAAAAAACTAATTAGGTTTAAATACATAAAAATACACAAAGTCTAACACACTTGACAAACGAAAAATCCGTTATCTTGTGTTTTCAAATAATATAATTCTAATTACGCAATTAATTAAAGGGGCTTTTAGATCCAGGTCCAAAAACGTAGAGTGTTTTTAGGAGTGAGTCCAGTTATTAAATTATATGTTTTTATTTTCTTTATACTTATTTTATATTTTCTAAAAATATTAAAAATCAATTAAAATATTCTAATATTATGCATTTTCCAACCCCAAAAGAATATATTTAATATCTTATAACAAAAAAAACTAATATACTAACATAAATTTATCTGCAAAACATTATACCTTAACTCAAGTAACAAATATATGAATGTATATAATACCGATATGAAACTTAATTAAAAGGTAGAAAAAACATAACATACCTACAAACAAGACATATTAATCTGTGACAGGTTAATTATAAAAAAATAATCTATCATATAGGTAGATAAAATAATTAACATGTGATATAGGTTGATTATAAAAATTAAAAATAAAATCTATAAACAGGGTTTCAATCAGGAGGAAGAACGAGAAATAACAAAAAGATAAATAAAAAAGAAATAAGCAAAGAGATAATTGGAAAGAAATTTGATTTTTATAATAAATTTTATCATTGAACAAATAATTATTGATAATTAAATAATTAAATATAACCAATTGAACTTATTTTAATAAACTGATTATTCCTACTATTAGCTTTAAAATTGGACTTATATCAAGTTTCCCTTTAATTAAATCATCGGACAAGAAAAAGAGAGGAAATTACAGTAATGGCCCGGCGGTAGGTGGTGGAAAATAGAGGCAAGGGAACGGAGAAGAAGCCTTCGATCAGTAGGACGTACTCTTTCCTTAGACTCTCGGTCCATTCATTTGGATCAAAGCTCATGAGTTGCTTCACTGCTAGTTCAAAAGTGATCTGCACATAATTTAATTAATTAACTAATAAAAATTAAGATTAATTAAGGATCAATAAAATATAAATCCAGAAGTACACGAGCTAGCAAGAAAATGATGTCTCTAAGGGAATGATTTTATTTTATTTTATTTTTGTAGCCGTTTACTTTAAATTGTGGTAACGTGCACTTTGCACTTGTATGCATATCACCCACACTTTAGGCCATGGGATCCTAGTCACCTCCATTTCTCTTCGACGGGAAGTCGAAACCCCATGAAGCATAATACCATTATAACATGATTAATTAAATTATAACATAATTAATTAAATTAAAACTAACCAATGGATACAACCAATTATAAAAAATGAATTTTAACTAAAAGTTTCTGATACTATTCACTTTAACGAAAAACCATATTTTTACATTAAAAAAATCAATCCTGGTACTATATATTTTTTCCTTGATTTTGTCCTTATAGTTAAAACTCAGAGTTTACAAATCTTTTTTATTAATTTTTGTTTATAAAAAACTCTTTTTAATTAAAACATTCCATTGATTATAAAACATTCTAAACAAACTTTACCTTTGTCCTCTACTTTTTGAGGAATAGCAAAAAAATAAAAATTGTCAATATCTCTTTGCATTTTTAATAAAATTATTTGAATACACAAAATTAACAGATTATCAGTCCTGATGACTTCAAACTCTGTTTATTAATAACTGTGCCAATTTTACGTGTCCAAATATCATCTTTGTATAATTGTATTTAATTAAAAAAAAAAACAACAATATGTAAAAAAACACCATTTTCTATTTCTAACTTGGTGAAGAAAAAATCCAAACTAAAATGTAATAGCTTATCCTTGTAAGGTCTTAATTTCGAATTCCGAACCTGCCCTAATCCTATCTTAAAGAAGTAAAGTGGTACACTACCTTTTTGGCCTCCTCCATGAGAAAGATCCGGTCGGCCCATGAATCCATGTTGAGCCGGATCAACCGGTCTATGTCGTCCAAAAGGTGGTCCCTAATGATGGAGGAGTTTGCAAAGCTCATAGTCAGAGAATGCATCCGTTTATGGAGGCTGCCCTTCATCAGCAGCAAAGAGTGCTTCCCCATAAGGTTGGTTATGGAGCCCGGGTAGCTGCACTCGAACAGCTTCCCTTCGTTCTGCAGGATGAACCGATTGGTCTCCGGGTCGGTGGAGAACACGGTCGGCTCTCCGAACACGTGAGTCGTGAATATGGATCCAAACCGGTTCACGCGCTCGTCGATGAACGGTTCGGGGTTCTCAGTCTTGTAGGCTGAGATGAGCTGCAGAGTCTCCCCTATAAATGGTAGCCCTAGATTCCCCGGAGGCAGCCTCAGCCTCCGGCACCTAGACTTTCTCAGAAAAACGTAAACTAGGGTTGGAAGGAGAGAGAAAACCAAGAAAAATGAGAAGAGGAAATCCATGGAGTTTTAATATTTGAGTACACACAAACAATCTCTCTCTCTCTCTCTAAGTTCTAAGTGTTTGCGTATATATTTGTTTATATGTATATATTTGTGTATGGGGAGGTGGGTATATATAGAAAAAGGAAAGAATCGGGGGTAGGGAAAGAGATGGCGGAGAGGTGGTGGGGAAAGCACACGAGGGGTTTCGAGAATCGAAAAATGGATCGATGAATCTGGTTGTTAAATAAGAATCTAAGGAGGGGGAAGAGAGGAGAGAAGGAAATTTAATGTCGGATATTTTAGTGTCTGACAACTTTTTATTTTTCGTTACTTTTTTTCTCCTTTTTCTCATAAAACGATGTCGTTCCTTTTCTGTGTCTCTGTGGATAAGAGTCGTGAGACTTTGCTGGGGAAAATATGGAGAGGGAAAAAGAGAGGGTTGTTGGTTTAGTTTTGGTGTGTTTCATGCGGTGATTGGTATGGTAAGAATGTGTTGAAGTGTCCATGTCTTGGCCGTTTGATTAAAAGAATGGATTAGTGAAAAAAGATGGTGGGTTAAGATAAAAGTATTAGGAGAAAAAAAATTGTTGACATTTTAAGTTCTCATGATCACCGATCGCGAATCTTAGTTTAAATGCTTTACAGTCTGGGAGACGATAAATATTTATGAGTTTAATTTTTTGCAATTATTCTGTGTGTGGTGTGACCTTTATTATTGATTAACACGTGTTAATAAATTTAATCTTTTTCAACTTTGTTATCATAAATTTAACATGCGTCAATCAATAATAGAGACCACATAAAAACCACACACAAAATAGGTGCAGAATATTTGATCTATTTTAGTGTTCTCACCGGTTCGGGTGTTATCAACACCATCACCTTCTCGGTAATTAGAATGAGGATCCTCTTTATGAGGATCCTGAGGATTCTCAAATCGTGTCCGTTCATCGTATATCGTACGACAAAAAATCATTTTAAATGCTTATATTTAAAATTAAATATAAATAGTACGAGAAGAAAATTGGTCGGACGATGTACAAAAAACAAACACAATTTAAAGATCCTTAAAATCATCACAAAGAGATTCCTAAGAAGAACCTCATTCCATTAATTATTCGTCATGTGGCGCATGAACATTTCTTCTTCTTCTTCTTTCTTTCTTTCTTTTTATTTTTTTGTTTTTTTTGTTTTTTTTTTTTGTTTTTTTTTTGTTTTTTTTTTTGGCCATAGAACATTTCTTAATATTTCAAACTATGGGTTGGGAATATAAAATCACGAGTTATATCATACAAGTTGCGAGCACACCAACCCGATCCGAATTTTTAATCCTTTTTTGGATTCGTACCTTACTGCACAACCATATATAGAAACTCATACCTAACGTAACGAAGGAGATTAAAGTATATATAGCACTTAATATATTCTCATTTAAGTTAGGTTTTGCCACTAATTTTTCTAAAAGAAAAAAAAATATTCAGGGATAAAAAATGTTACTCGTACTACCTATTTGTACAATTTTTAATAGAAATGAAACTCACTTTGCATTGATGGATCTTACATCTACCAGTGGGCTAATATAAATGATAGTACAATTAGGTGGTAAGTATAGCATTACCCTTTGGAGATTGAGGGATAATAAGATTCAAGGGGTTGGTGGACTTAGTGGCGGATCCATAAAATAATATTAGGAGGGTTAGTAAGAATAGCTCGCGCAGCGTGCAATTTTTTTTATACCAAAAATAGCATGCATATCGCCATTTCATCTAGTCTTTGTGGGCCTGAAGTTATTTGGAAAGGTATAATGCACACTCCTCATTTGTGAGAGTAACTAACATGTTTCCAGGCTGCTTCCATATGAATGCTTAACAAAGAAACACACTTATATTGAACACACTAACAATGTTTGATATCATTGCATCTCGTTAATATGTTTGTCCAAGAATGATAATACTTTGTTATTCACTGAGATCACCATTTCATTAACTCTTCTTTTAGACATTTTATCATGTATGAAGTCAACTCTAATCTTCAAAAGGGCAACACCTAAGGTATCCATGGATATTCATCGAAGTTCGGAGAATTAACACCCAAGGTATCCATGGACGGTCACCGCCCCTCAATGCATCTGCCACTGGGTGGACTGGACGACGTTGAAAATAACTGAACGAAGCTTGATTCTTATTATACATGCATGTTTGGTAAATTCCCCTAAAGTTATAAGCTATCATAACCTAGTATATAAGGAGGGAGATTCGACGTTCTCTGCCAACGTTATTCATCTTCAAGTAATCTGTGTTTGCCCAAGTGATAAAATAGGATACAATAATGAGTAATGAGTTAGCGTCTTGCTTCAGTTGAGGTTTAATGTTATCAAATTGGATGTCATCGAACTTACTAAACGCTAATTGTCCCACCCATTCAATGTTCGATACATACTTATATTAAAATTACTAAACCTCTTCCTTTACATTGTCATTATCAAACCGAACTATGATTAGTAAACAAGTTCATCTGAACTCTCCTTCCTGCAGGATGCAGCCACGGGGGGTGTGAACCCCACAAATGAAGCTTCTAAAAAGATAATTTAAACATAGCAAGCGGCCACGTGTATACAAATAATTATCAGTATGATGCAATTATAGGGTTTAGACTTGAAGAATATGAGGTGATGATAACACATCGCTCAATCCACATGGTCCCCATAAGGAACATTAGGCTCGATCGATCGATCTCTACCCACTGGACAAGTCCTGCCCCATAAGATAATGATCCCTATGAAGCACTCTCAAAACCACAGATTTTTATATATTCGTATATATCAAGCATTATTTTCAGGACAGAATCCCATCACTCATGACAGAATCCCATCATGCATGTGTTTGTGTTGTGCCCTCCAACCTTTTCTTTGGTGATCACTGCAACTGTACGAACCCATACAACACACACATTCTTCAATCCCCATTAATTCATTAACTTGAACAATGTTAGAGAAAGCTCTCACTTTTAAATATATCTTAAATCTTTGTCGTTCGATCGAGTTCTTTCTTTGCCAGAGAGATAGCCTGTTATTCCGTATAAACTAGCCTCATCATTGTTGTTTCAGAATATATTAATATAGGGTGTAATTTTATATGCTATATATGTTGTCAACTTTGGATCACAATAGATCACATAGGCATTAGTGGGTATGTCAATAAATATGTCGTTTTTATCAATGTCTAAATAGCATTATTGCATTTGAATTATATGGTTGTTATTTTATAATTTGGTACTTTGATAACGCATCGTAACAAAAAAATGGTATCAAACGATAATCGTAATGCATCATAGAACTGTAATCCACTAAAGAAATATGAGAAAACCTCAAAGTATATACATTGAATAAATAAAAGTTAACAAAACCTAACACTCCAAAGAAAGCTATATAACCCTAACAGATAGAAACAAAAGTTATCAAAATTATCCGAAAAACATAAAAACGCTGATAAAACATAGTAAACCACAAAATTTGATTTTAGAAAAATCATATTTCATTGAAAATGACGAGTTGCACACAGGCTGATCATGAGCCCAAATCGAACAATAAAGCTTAATATGGAAGCTGTGTATTTTGCTGCTGAATTTGTATCTTTGGTCCACCCACTCCGCCATCTAATTTAAATCATCTGAAAAGATTGTTCTTTCATGCATTGATTTATGTTAGTTAGACATACATTAGATTAATGCGTATATATCACTAGGATATTTGAGGTTAATGTCCAATGTCCTCTGAAATTCATGAACGAAATCCGAATGATTATGTACTGTAAAAAAAAAAATATGAATGACTATGTCAAAACAAGAAAGCACTAATCAATTGTTATATATATTTGATAATGCAAAGTCAACCCTACCTTAAGAAAAGTTGCAAACCCTAATCGCGAGACATTGCTCATGCAAGTCATCATCAAGGTTGGCCAATTGTAGTAGATGATGTTGCCCCTACAACACGTCTCAGCTCACGTGTGAGGTGACAGTCCTGATATTAATATATAGCTAGTGAGATGCATATGTAAGTGATCATGTGTATAAACTGTGTCCTTTTTCAAGGGCCCGGCCATTACGCCCGACTCCACCCATATGTGCCACTAGCTAGCCTCGATCGATTGGTCGCTCTAATATCCATATATTTGCACCAACCACAGTGAAGCTACACCACATCAAACGATCTAATATTGTTGCTGGTCCATCAAACCGATCCTTTGGGATTGGATCCAGCAGCCAAGTTGGTACGAGTCCGTGCTCTTCCAGGGTTCATATAGAGAATTTCTGGGTTGGAGTTAATCCTATTCTTAAGAATGTGGACCCGAAGTAGTCGATATGCTGAGCTAGTCAATGTTTTTGACCTGCTGAGATTATCATTGTTGATCTGTAGTTAATATGATCATTGTTATATCGTCGATATTTACCTCCTATAACCCCAACATAAATAATGTATGGATTTACACACACACAAAACAACAAACTGATGACGTATTCTGTTACAAAATAATATAAAAACCGCTTGGTAAGAAAAAGATATTCTTGTAAGTGATGTGAACGACATAAATGATGAATATTGAAAGAGAAAATGGTAGCTAGTTGTGCATTGTTTATCCAGTGAAAGGGATTTAACTTGAAAAATATGGGAGTTTGAGGTCTGTTTGGCGACCTACGAAGGGCTCATGAAGTCATGTGGGACACCGAAATTTTTTTGATGCATCGCATGTATCATGTACGCTTGCCGACACAATAATATTCAAATAGCTATATGGTTAACAACTGTTTTAGTTGCAAGATAACATGATGAACTGTGAATTTTCAAATTGAGGTCCCGAATTTTTTTTAGATTTCATTTCTTTTCTATCACCTCTGTACCAGCTATAAAGCCACAAAAGGACCACGGAATCTTATCAAATCTTGGATTCATTGATTCAACTGTAAAGGGGACCAAAAAATTAATTTCGTTTAATTAAAAAGGTCAAGATCATAATTCCAATGAAAATGTTTTTGATTTTTACTTTGAATAAATGAAATGATCAAACATGAGATAACAAATCTACAATCTTTTACTAAGATTTCGAATAGATATCATAAATTCAAGTTGATTAATTGGGTTAGAATTCAGATAGAGATGATAGATTTTTATAGTGGAACACGATAGTCTGCCTTAAATCACGTACTTTTTTGTTATGTGTACTTTTTTTTTTTGGGTCTCGAAACATGACAAAGGTTTTTATTTTCCTTTATTTCCCAAAGACATCCTTTTCAGGTTGAAGATATTCATGTTCATCACTAACAATCAAGAGCGTTCAATCATGCTGCACATGGATCAGTGAGGGTGGACTAGTATTTCTATGGTCATAAAATTTGGATTTATACGGGCAGGTATTTGAGGAAAAATCTATGCGTGCTATGCAATCATTGGTGAATTCTCATCCATTAATTCAGTGTGTGTCAGGTAGTGAATGACATAAATTGGAATTTTATGTGGCTAGTCAAGCAATACCAATAATGCAAGATTGATGAACTCCAATAATTTGTCCAATTGTGACAAATCAGTAGCAAACATTCAAAAGTAAAGTGGACTATCTTCACTAGTCAATTTCCTAATATGATTATGAATCTCGACATGCTTAACTTTAGGAGGTGTATATTTAAGAGCAAATGCCTCTGCAAGTTGGAAATAGTATAGAACTTTATGACGAGAAATTATAGAACCCTAACCCTAGTGAAGAATTTTTAAGCTCTTCATGTTAAGATAGAATTTTTTTTGGTTAGGATAGACTTTTGATGAGAAACAATAGAACTCCAACCCTTAGTGAAGAAATCATGTTAAGACAGAATCCTAAACCCTAGCAAAAGAAATTATGCAAGGCGAAAAAACCTACGAATTTCGTATGTATAGTTGGTGAATCTCATATATAGCTAGATTGTCCTCTACGTGTTATGCAAAGCTAAAGTATTAAACTTTAAGGTTGTGTAGTGACTCACATTTAAAAACAAATATGCACATATATATGCAGTTGATATGTTATCTATACATTGTTGTTATTGTTGATATAATTGATATGGTATTATTAAAATATGTTCAGTTATTGTCGTTACTGTTTTCGCTAAGCCTAATAAGCAGATACTTCGTTGCATATATATGGTTCCATAGTTTGTATCATAAAACAAAGTGTTGGTCATGGCCACTAATTTTGTAAATGCAACGCAATTAATCACAATAAATCGATGAAATTAGAGAAGTAGAGCATGCATGCAATGTACCACAAGAAGATGAAAGTGCCCGGTTCCCAAAGATACCCATTCAAGTAGGGAAGTGTGGGGGTGAGGGATGACCCGGATGAGATAGGATTCTCTTTCTTTCTTTTCTCATTCATTTTCATTCATTCCTCTTATATTTTCTTATTTTATTTTATTTTTTTATAAAAAATTAATATAAAATGTTGACGTGATTTAGTTATGATCATGCAAATAGGAAGGGAAAGAAAAAAAGAAAGGAGATAATCTTACTCCTGAGATGAAACA
The DNA here is from genome assembly GCF_963583255.1 of Pyrus communis. Classification (NCBI taxonomy): domain Eukaryota; kingdom Viridiplantae; phylum Streptophyta; class Magnoliopsida; order Rosales; family Rosaceae; genus Pyrus; species Pyrus communis. The sequence continues at coordinate 5,316,851 of NC_084818.1, forward strand.
GAAAGAGTGATGACTGAGGTCAGAGTCAAACTAGGGTTATAGAGTGGTCAGCCACTGGACACGAGGTCTGCAGCCACACGTGTGGGGCGACTGCGCGTTGAATGCCAGACCCCTCTCTCTGTATGTCTGTGTGAGTGTGTACACTTTTCAACGTTTGTAAATTTCATCAGTCTGACTTCACACGAATGGGTTTGTCTGTCAGAAGTGCACGTGTGGGGGACATGAGAGATGGAAGGGATTGAGATTTGAGAGAGCACTGACGATGTTCACGTATGGGTTTGTCTGTCAGAAGTGCACGTGTGGGGGACATGAGAGATGGAAGAGACTGAGATTTGAGAGAGCACTGACGACGTTCACGTACTTCCGGAGCAAGGTTCACATGCACTCCCATGGCATTTGTCGCTCCTCCCCCCCGCCGGCTCTCTCTCTCTGTGCCCGGCTTTTAGCTTCCAATTGATTCACAACTAGTTCTCTCTCTCTGTTCCTGGCTTTTGGCTTCCAATTGATTCACAACTAGCTAGTTTGTTTGTGGCTTCTTTCACAGACTTGGTCACATTCAACCTTGGTCTTTAGCTTTCGGTTCCATCCAAATTAGTTTCCTCGTGCCTTCTATAGTACGTACTTTTGTATTAGATATAGAATTTAGGGCAAATTTAAGGTACGTACATGCATGGCTGTTTCTAAGATTTCGGGAGTTATGTGTGAAATTTATAAAATAGTCATTCTCTAAGATAGTTTTAGAAAAGTAGGACAATGTTGATGCCAGAAAACAATCACTTAAATCAAAACAAACTTTAGCACTCACAAATTGCAAGTTTACAAATGTCATTAATTATAAGTAAAAAGAGTTATAAACATAATATTCACTAAATGATCAAAAGCATTTCAATCTTCAACAACCAAACATGAAAAAAAAACTTCAAAACTCTAACTTTAAAGTTTCACTTGAATATATAACATTATTATATTATAAATTGAAAAATATCCCTTTTTAGGATGTTACTATTGACACCCAAAATATGTAACATCCCACATCGCTCAACGAAGTGGATCCTGTAAGCCTTATATGTATATTCCCATCTCTACCTAGCATGAGGCATTTTGGGAGCTCACTGGCTTCGGGTTCCATTGGAACTCCGAAGTTAAGCAAGCTCTCAGGATGGGTGACCCATTGTAAAGTTCTCGTGTGAATTCCCAGAAACAAAACTGTGAGGGTGTGGTTGGGGCCCAAAACGAACAATATCATGCTACGGTGGAGTCAAGCCGAGGATGTGGTTGAGGCCCGGGCTGGGATGTGACAAAATATCTCATTGCACTCCAAATTTTTATATTTAAAAAAAAAAAGAATCTTTTAAGTAGTGCACAATGAGATTTTAAAGTGCTAACAAAAATAATTTTTGAATATAGAACATCATTACATAATATTAGATGGCAAAAATTTTAGAGTCCCTTAACATTTGAGGCCTTATGTAACAACTCGTCCCCAAATTTTAAGGTTTTAATAATTTTAATTTGTGAATTTATGAAAATGCCTTTCGAAACAAATACGTTGACTTCTATTCCACTGCCTTGTCGTGTCACGTAAGATTCGTTTTCTTGGTGTATCCTCATAGTACTCGTCGCTACAAGCACATGAGCGCAAACAGAACGTAATTTGAAGTTATAACGAATGAGTTATTAACAAACGAAGTCGGGGACAAAATAGCAAATTGATTAATTGCTAGAAGGCTACATATTTTTGGAGCAAAATCTGGAAAGCCACGTGTGTGGCCCAGATTGAATAAAAGAATAAACGAATGGTTGGGAGAAGATATAAAGGAAAGAAAGGAGGGGCGGGATACCCATTCAAAAGATGAGAGAGAAAAGAGTGACTAATGGGAGAGGGGAGAAAGGAGAGAAAAGAGAGAAAGGGAGAAGGAGAGGAACCCGCCGGGTTCCCCTTAACCCCTACATGACCCGGCGACATCTATGTTTTCCGATGGCATTCAGGCAATTTCTCCGGTGAATCACATCCTACCACCACTACCAAACATCTACCCGACCTTCCCTTATTCATGTCCACCTAAAATCCACCTAGATTGACCTCGTTTTGAGGAAGAATGGAACATGTGGGTTCCGAAGGTGTGACGGAGAAGATCCGCCCATCGTGAAAGCGTCATCGACCATTACCACCATCAAACCACTCACCTTGAACCCAGGAACAAAGCCCGAACAAGTTTGGGGACGTCGGAGTTCGAATCGTGGTCGAATCAAAGCACACATTTTATGGGGTTTTCGACGGTTCGAGGATGATTTGGGGAATTTTCTGGCCAAATTGGACTTAGCCACATGTATAAAACTTGCTCTACCAACTGAGATCTTCATTTCTGTGAAGTTTGAGGATTTTTAGAAATAGTTGATTTTTCCGGTGAGTCAGGACGGCCAACCGTCGTGTACGGCGGTGTGTGGGCCGAGGCATCCCCTGACTTTCCTAGGCTAAATTTGATTCTCCAATTCTATATGTGAAGTTCGATTGACGAATTTCCGTCATTTGAACCTAGTTCCATTAAGGTCCGCCACTATAACGATCCGACCGTTGGATCGTCACCAAACGTTAGTACATTATAGTACGTAATTTATAAGGATCATAGGAACTTACGGATCGGGAATCGGATATACAGATGTTCCTAAATTGGATTTATTAGTTCATAAAATAAAACGTTGACCGACACTTGAATTTGTAATTGGCGGAGAAATCGTTGGATTGTAATGAAACTTTATTATGATGTTTTAGAAGCACGATGTGGATCTTTGGAAGTTACAAATCGAAAATTTGAGGTGCGGATCTTCCAGATCGAGTTACGTAGGATTGTGGACCTTATCGTCGACCTTTGACTGACGGTTGACTTTTGTTTAATGGGTTTCAAATCATTCTAGAACGCCCTTGGGGATGTGTTTTATGTAAGTTACGTGTTCTATAGATAAGAATTCTGAGTTGTGAATTGATATTTGTTCTAGGTGACGATCGTTCATGACGCCTTGATATTCGTGCCAGAGAGTTGTAGCGCAGACTTCAGGTGAGTGGGTCTTTTTCCTTTTTATAGATATATAAACTTTATGGTTTCCAGAAACGTTGTTTTTATATGGAACTATACTTTGCTTGCCATATCGTAAATAAGTTACATTTTAAATATTGCATTGTTACACTTGTGAATTGTATTGTGTGATGCTGCGGAGACTTAGGTAAGCTTCATGTGAGTATTATGTGATTGAATGGGTTGTATTACATTGGTATGCACACATTTATTTAGAGCTCATCATGCCTGCACCCCGGTATTAGTGCTCCTACCCGGGGATAAGGCTAGCCTTCACGTGATTGTTCACCTCCCGCACCGCACGCTCATCTTGGATCCAAGTCTGATGCCAGCCTGTCGTATAGACCACAATAGGTGGTTCCGACTCATAGGTGACCCACGAATTATCGCACAACCTTCACGTGATCGTAGTACTTGAGCGTACATATTTATACCCTGCTTGTCGTACATGTCACATTAGGTGACTCCGACTCATGTGCTAGCCTAGATTGATGAGCTACAGGTCCAGTTATACAGGTCACGTTAGGTGACTCCGACTGGCATACTATTTTATATTGGTTTCACACCTAACTTACATTTATTATTGCTGAGATATTATGACATGGCATACTTTAGTTTTCGGTGCTCTTGTGCATTGGTTTTTATACCTACGTAGTAGTATTATTTTCTGGAAATTATACGGGATTTACAGCGAGGGGTTACAACGCTTTCAAAAGGTTTTTATTAAAACTTTATTTTTAGACCCACTTACCCTTGTTTTTTGCCCTTTCAGGTGTTAGTAGCAGAGTTTTCATACCGACAATGATTATTGGCAAATCTTAGTGTAGGCGATTATCATCGATGGTATAATTCGCACCCTATTTTACAATACTGTACTTATGCTCTGTCATCACGTGTGAATTGGGTTCATTCCCGCTCACAACGCACTTAGGCACTTTTAGGTTTAAACTTATTCACATTTTCCACATCACTACACTTTATAGCTTCGTCACCTTTCTGGTGTCGGCCATCACAGCTCGATTCGAAGTCCTAGTTGACATTCCGGGTGGGGATGTGTCACCTTATGTGACTGTACCTTTCTCTCCCCCTCAACGCCCCCTCTACGAACGTGTAGCAACTCACGTAGATGTCACAAGTATCATCTAAGTTGGATATTTGGCATCCACAAATGAAAATATCAGTGCACAACATTTGAGTTTACAACTTACATTATTCATGTGAAGATTTTTCCAGTTCTTACATGTACAAAGTCATTTCTCATTACATTAAAAAACAACTCAATAAAATTATGAAAGAAAATTTGTGTTCACACGTTAAATGATGCTTTGCCTACAACAAGAAAATGACCTTAAACTCCTTACTTATAAAAAGTTAGCATTTCTATTCTATAGTATGTCGTACTATTAATTTTATGGTTGGGTGTGTAAACACGAAATTTTTGTAACAAATAACAAGGGATCACGTGTACAAAATAATAATTTGTATTCATGAATTTGTAGGGTTACAATCTCTGTTTACAAGTTTCCTCTAATTCAATCTCCGAATGATGTGTAGATGTGTAGGTTGTTGATCCAAGGGCCACGATGACTTGATCTTGGATGAACGGTTGCCGCGAGGTTTTGACTCTTGGCGATTTGAAGGATCATCACAGGTAGCAGTGCTTAATGATTCTTCGAAGGTTTGGTGCAGAACACAAAGAACTTTCTGAATTCTTCTGACTACTTTGGGAATTTGGGTGCTTGAGTTTTGGCAGCGTCTAGGTGCTTGAATGATTTTTGGATCATTTTCTTTGTCTTGGAGCCTCCTTTGTAGACTCTCTAAGCCTTGACTACGGATGAATTTGGCCTTGATTGTGGGCTTGATTAATTGATGAAAGAACCAAGACTCAATTTGTGGGCCAGTTCGTGATTTGACTTCATCAATTAATATTTGATTAAATTAAATTAAAATCAAATAGTTCATTTTCACCAAGTGTTGACACGTGTCTTTCTTGATGACTCGTCCGACTTTGATGAGTCACATTCACGCATACGATTTACGAGACACATGGCGCATACCATGTATGCTCTGGCATGTCGAAACTTTAATGTGTTGGTGAACATCTATTTCACTGAAATTTCAATGTCTACAGGGTGATAGTAGGAAAAAGACATGTTTTGTTTCCTACTGTTAAACTTTTGGGTAAAATACAAAAAACTATCTTAACTATGGGTCGAACGACACTTTCATACCTCATCTTTTAAAATTGACAATGTCATACCTCATTTTACGAATTTGTGACAATGTCATACCTTCCGTCAGTTTGTTTGTCATCTATTCCGTTAAGTAGTGACGTGGCTTAAAAAAATTAATTAAATATTAAAAACTAAAATTATAAAATCATTTAACAATTTTTTTGGGTAAAGTACAAAAAACTACCTAAACTATGGGTTGAATGACACTTTCATACCTCATCTTACGAATTTGTGACAATATCATACATTCCGTCAGTTTGTCTGTCATCTAGTCCGTTAAGTAATGACGTGGCTTAAAAAAATTAATTAAATATTAAAAACTAAAATTATAAAATCATTTAACAATTTTTTTTTACATGGGGACCCATCCCTTATCCCCCTCACCTTTCTTCCCTCTTCCTGTTTTCCCCGACCCCAAACCCAGATCCCATCCCCACTTAGCTCTCCCTCGCCGTGCCTAGAACCACCATCCCTCCCCTCTTTCTCTCCCCTTTCTCTTTTTCACATTACAACAGCAGCTTCGTCGACTTTGCCATTATCCGCAAGCTCCAAGCCCTAAACTTCACAAATCTCATCCTCTACACCCACGATGAGAGTTTTTCGTCTCCGAGAACCTAACTGATTCGGTCGTCGACATGCGCCTCGGCGAGCTCACCCTCCGCACCCATAACTCCGCCAGTAAGTCTGCGTCTTCCGACGAGGAGTACCTCTAGCTATCCCAAGCCTTCAGTGATTTCTCCGCCTGCAGCAACAACATATTGAGAGAATTAAAACGGCTCACAAGCTTGTCGTCGCCGGAAAACGCGCTGACCTCTAAATTATCTAAGGCTGTGCCCGAACTGGAACCATGCCATGGGTTTTTGCAGAGGGAGAACTTTTCAACCGAGATCATCGAGAGCATTTTGTCGGAGGATCTTCAGCCGACAATCAAGATCTGCATCGATGGCCTCCAATCGCCGTCGCTTGTCGTGAAGCAATCTGCAGCAGCCAAGCTCTGGCTTTTAGCTAAAAATCGGGTTGATAATCGTGCCTTGATCGCTCTAATTCCTCTATTGCGATGCAACAATCCATGGACGCATGAGCACGCCATCACGGCGCACACCCAGTTTGCGAAATTCCAATTGGGATTTGAATAGGGGAGAAAGAAAAAGATGGATGCACAAGGCAGAGGTGTCAAAGAGGTAGCAACAGAGCACACCCAATTTGCGAAATTCTAATTGGGATTTGATTTGTTTGAGTAAATTAAAAATTGGGGACTGAAATGAGGAAGAAGGGTGAGGGTGATGAGTTCGGGGGAGATAGGTGGGGAAAAAGGTTGAGGGTGATGAGTTTGGGGGGTGGGTTAGGGGAAGACAGGAGCGGGTGGGGATGGGATCTGGGTTTGGGGTGGGGGAAAACAGGAGAAGGGAAGAAAGGTGTGGGGGATAAGGGGTGGGTCCCCATGTAAAAAAAATTGTTAAATGATTTTATAATTTTAGTTTTTAATATTTAATTAATTTTTTTTAAGCCACGTCACTACTTAACGGAATAGATGACAGACAAATTGACAGAAGGTATGACATTGTCACAAATTCGTAAGATGAGGTATGACATTGTCAATTTTAAAAGATGAGGTATGAAAGTGTCATTCGACCCATAGTTGAGATAGTTTTTTATACTTTACCCTAGTTTTTAATATTTAATTAATTTTTAAATATTTTATTAATTTTTTAAGCCACGTCACTACTTAACGGAATAGATGACAGACAAATTGACAGAAGGTATGACATTGTCACAAATTCGTAAGATGAGGTATGATATCGTCAATTTTAAAAGATGAGGTATGAAAGTGTCATTCGACCCATAGTTGAGATAGTTTTTTGTACTTTACCCTAATTTTTAATATTTAATTAATTTTTTAATATTTTATTAATTTTTTTAAGCCACGTCACTACTTAACGGAATAGATGACAAACAAACTAACGGAAGGTATGACATTGTCATAAATTCGTAAGATGAGGTATGACATTGTCAATTTTAAAAGATGAGGTATGAAAGTGTCGTTCGATCCATAGTTGAGGTAGTTTTTTGTACTTTACCCTAAACATTTTTACGTTAAGATCTCTATTTTGATTTCTCTCCGGTACATGCTTATAGTTCTGCTAGAGAAATCAATTATTTATATGTTTCACATTCTCAACTTTCTTAAAGTTTGGTAATTGTCCAATTGATAATCTAGGCTAGTTATTGAACCTAATTGACAAAATGCACTTCAATTTCCACAAGATTTCCAACTCCCAATTTTTTAATTTTTCATTTGGATAGTTGTTTGTACCTTAACTCTGACTAAGATATATGGTAAAAGTCATAATAAAGATCTTAAATTTGTTATCTAAGCGGGTGTATTTAATTGGAATTTTGAAGAATTTTAATTCTTTTAATGAATCTAGGGTTATTCAATCAATATTTTAAGTAATTCTTTGAAATTCCATATGTATTCAATCAAGATTTTAAGATAATTTATTAAAATCCTTAATGTAACATCCCACATCACCCATGGGAGTGGATCTTGTAAGCCTTATATGTATATTCACATCTCTACCTAGCACGAGGCATTTTGGAAGTTCACTGGCATCAAGTTCCATTGGAACTCCGAAGTTAAGCTAGTTCGGGCGAGAGTATTCCCAAGATGGGTGACCCACTGGGAAGTTCTCGTGTGAGTTCCCAGAAACAAAACCGTAAGGGCGTGGTTGGGGCCCAAACTGGACAATATCGTGCTACGATGGAGTCGAGCCCTGAATGTGGTGGGGGTCCGGGCCGGGATGTGACAATTTGGTATCGGAGCCAATCCCTGGCCGGAAGTGTACCGATGAGGACGTCGGGGGGTGGATTGTAACATCCCACATCGTCCAGGGGAGCGGATCCTATAAGCCTTATATGTACCTAGCACGAGGCCTTTTGGAAGCTCACTGGCTTCGAGTTCCATCGGAACTCCGAAGTTAAGCAAGTTCGGGCAGGAGCATTCTTAGGATGGGTGACCCATTGGGAAGTTCTCGTGTGAGTTCCCAGAAACAAAATCGTGAGGGCGTCGTCGGGGCCCAAAACGAACAATATCGTGCTACGGTGGAGTTGAGCCTGGGATGTGAGTCATGTGACACTTAAGTTCGGGTGTATTTAATTAGGATTTTAAAGAAGTTCATAACATTTCATGTGTATTCAATTAGAATTTGATTTAAAAGCATTTGAGAAAGTTGAGGAATTAAAGGGAAGTGGAGAGATTTTGTAGTATATTTTAAGCATCCACAAATCTCACATTTTCTCATGAGATTTCGAGGGAATTGAATCAAAATTTTACATGGAATTTCTACAAATAAATAAAACTCCATAAAAATTCATAAAAAAAAAACTCCATAAAAGTTTTCTATTTCGTTGCAATGAATGACGTACTTTTCCCTAAAAAAAAAAAAAACTCCATAAAAATCCATGATTTATAAATCCATTAACATCTCTCAAACTCCTAATTTTTTATTTTAAAGGGAGACAATTGGTGGCAAGCCATGATTATCCATCCCTTTTGGGGACCGATAAGACTCACAGAGACATTTCAGTCTCTCATTGTCCACAAGTTGGACTTCCACACCAACCACGGATTTCAAATTCCCAATTAAATACACCCCCCCTAAATATCTAGGAGGTGAGAATTGTGGTATAACTAAAAACCATCTCTCCTAGCTATTTGACTGATTCGTTGGTGTCCCTATCTCCCATATCTAGAGCACATGTAATATACACTCAATGAACATGTTTGTATCTTTAGCTACTATGATTGTCCTAGCTAAGCTAGGAGTGGAATTATATAAGGGTATGCAATTATGCGAGTCGCACAGTAGGATTCTTTTTCTGTCTTTTTTATTTGCCAAATGGAGGAGAATAATTACAATTTACAAGAAGTTTTGTTGAAATTTTTTTTTTAACAATAACAAGTAGGAATTCCTACTCAAAACATCTTTGTGTTCAAATGAGTTTTGTGCTTATGACCAAAATCATTCATACTATGAATCACTCTGTAAAAATCATCTCTACAAAAAAAGAATCAAAACTAAGGTCATTTAGTCAATCTATTGTAGCAAATATACAGACGCTTCATAATGCTTTTACCAATTTCGTTCATCTGTATTTATACGGTTCGATAACTAAATAACGTTAGTTTTTAATTGATTTTTTACATAGGCATCTTTAGATAGTAATTTATAATCTGACATTTTTTTTATCATAAACATGAAATTCTATGAATATGCAACAAACAATTTTGAAAAGAAACTCCTACTCATCTTTTAAGTTGTGAAGTATTATTAAAGAGATTGGAAAACGTCAGCTTGGGAAGGTGTAGTGGGGTATGCTTCAACAATGTTCATGGTACCAAAACCATTGGAGTCAATTCTCATTGGAGATAATGGATCTTTAGAAACTCTACCAAAAGCTCATTAAAATATTAATGATTTTGTTTTTGTTTTTTATTCTTTGAAGTATTGCCCATAAACTTGATTCACATTGTCTGCCAAATGCCCTTTAAATCCTTAGGGATTAGTTGCTTTGTCTCTAATCAAGTGGCATTATAATCCAAAACCCCCCACTCATAATTCAAAACCCTGTCCTTAATTCCTTTGTCATTTGGTTCTCTACTGCAGCGTTCAAGACTTTCTACCCCTCCACCAATCATTTTATAATCCACTAATTTAATCTCGTAATTATGATTAATTTCTATAATTAATCAACCACCTCATCATTTTTTTTCACTTGCAAGAAAGAGGTTGAAACAGCAAAAGTGAACAGGGTTAGGGTTTTATCTGTTGAATTCGAGATGCTTACCATCTTGGTTGTTTGTTTGAAAAATGGTGGGCAAACCTACCTACTATAAATCTACCGTCGGTATTCCACTTTTGTTTTCTTTAATTTCTTTACGAAAATTTATGCCATTCACATCTATTCGATAGTGCTTACTATAGTATAGATTTGAACTCCAAAAGTAAAATATTTAGATCTTGAGCTAAAATTCTCTTGCCAGCCTATGAAAAAAGATACAAATTCAGTTGATTTGAATTACTGTGCATGCATACACAGGACCATTAAAGATTGTTTCTCAAACAAGAAAAAGTCATTTGGTTAATGTGTTGTCAAGTGTATACGTTGTCCTTTCTCAATCATTTGATCACGTCTTGTCATGATCCTTATCATTAAAATTCAAAATTTTGAAGCCCTTTTCATTAGTTTTCCTTTAAAAATATGAAACTGCTAGGGTTTCCAGTTTCTAGGATTTAGGATAAGCTAAGGAGAAAATAATGGTAGTTTGATTTCATACAAATTCTGCTTTACATGGAGTACAAGATTTATACAATAATACATGAGGCTATTCTAGGAAGTCAACTATGAATATCAATACATGATTTTCACGGATCAAGCTATTCCTATATCTAAGGAAGACACGCAATCTTCAATGATACTCCAAGATATTGTCGTTCAATACACCCCCTCAAGGTGAAGTGTGAATGTCAATCACACCCATCTTGCCAAGTAAGGATCGAAACATAGCTTTTCGAAGTGGCTTGGTGAACATGTTAGCTAACTACACTCCAGTGCGAACGTAAGTTGTTGTGATGATCCCTGATTGAATGCGCTCACGAACGACATGACAATCGATTTCTATGTGCTTGGTGCGCTCGTGAAACACTGGATTAACATCTACATGTAGAGCAGCATGATTGTCACAATATAGCTTTGCTAGCACACGATGATCAACTAGTAGGTCAACTAATAAATATTTCATCCATGTAAGCTCGCATGTAGCAGAAGCCATGGCACAATACTCCACTTTTGCTGAAGACCGAGAAATGGTCCTTTGTTTCTTAGTTTTCCAAGACACCAATGCACCACCAAGAAATATACAATAGCCTGTGACGGATCTCCTTGTAAGTGGGCATCGAGCCCAATCGGCATCGTAATAACCAACCAACATTAAGTCCCATTTTGAAGGAAATAGAAATCCTTGTCCAGGTGCCCATTTTAAGTATCGCACGAGGCGATGAACAGCTTCTAGATGTGGTTTTCTTGGTTGTTGCATATATTGACTGAGTATATGAACTACGTATGAAATCGCTGGCATGGTGATCGTAAGATAAATGAGTTTGCCAATAAGCCTCCTATACTTCGAAGCATCGTGAAGAGCTTGTCCTTCCATTTGAGATAACTTCAAGATTTCTTCCATGGGAAATTTTGTAGGTTTGGCACCAAGTAAACCAGCTTCATCAAGAATATCAAGTGTGTATTTCCGTTGAGAAATAGAGATGCCTTGAGAGGACCGGGCCATTTCTACGCTGAAAAAGTATTTTAATGGTTCAATGTCCTTGATTCGAAAATGAGTGTGAAGAAATTGCTTGAGATCACATATAGCCACTTCATCATTACCTGTGATGATCATGTCATCGACGTAGATTAGTACGGTTGTGAATAAGTGATCACGTACCTTGGTGAATAAAAAGTAATCAACATTGGATTGTTGATATCCAGCTTGATGTATGGTCGTGGAAAATTTGGAAAACCAGCTGCGAAAAGCTTATTTGAGCCCATAGAGTGACTTGTTGAGTCGGCATACATTATGCTCCCCCTGTCGACGAAGACCAGGAGGCAATTACATATACACCTCTTCCCCGAGGTCCCCATGGAAGAAATCATTTTATACATCCATTTCGTGGAGAACCAATGACGAATATAAGCCACGGCCAAAAGACAACGAACTGTAATGAGTTTGGCAATAGGGGTGAAGGTTTCTTTGTGGTCGATACTTTCCCGTTGGGTAAAGCCCTTAGCAACAAGACAAGCTTTATAACGTTCGACAGAACCATCTGAATTGTACTTGATTTTATAGACCCATTTACAACCAATGGCCCAATGACTGGGAGGGAGGCGAGTGAGAGTCCATGTATTGTTGTGTTCCAAAGCAAGGAGTTCGGATTGCATGGCAGCTTGCCACTGAAGATCATTATTAGCCTGCTCAAAAGTGGTAGGTTCGACAAAGGTGGAAATAGCACAGGCAAAAAAGCGATGGGAAGAAGAAAGATAAGCATAAGAAACATAGTGAGATAAGGGATAACGAGTACCTGACATGGAAGATGAGTTAGCACCAAGAGCAAGTGATTGGACATGTTATAAATGGTAGCCTTGGACTTGCACAAAGGGTTTAGTAGGACAATGGGAGTGTCGAGTAGTAAAGGGAAGAGGTTGAGGGAATAGGGTCGAGTAAAGGTGGGTAGGTAGACTCGGTAGGAAGTGTGTCTGTGGAAGGTGGTGGGTGTGGAGATGTGTCTGTGAGAGGTGGTACGGGCGTGGTAGTAGGAAGATCAAGGATAAGTTTTGAAGGTATAGACATAGAAGGATCAAGAGGTAGAGGTATGACAACACTATCGGGTTGGTGATCTGGTGGTTGATAAAGAAAAGGAAATTGATCTTCATGAAAGACAACGTCACGAGTAGTGAAAAATTTGTGGGTAGTGAGATTATAGAAACGGTAGCCCTTTTGACCAAGAAGGTATCTAACAAAAATTCATTTCCGAGCACATTGATCAAATTTGTGTGTGGGAGTGAGATTTGTGGCATAACATAAGCAACCAAAAACTCAGAGGTGGTTAAGATTATGAAGGGTATTATGTAAAAGCTCGAAAGGAGTTTTGTGTTGGAGGAGTGGTGTGGGTAAACGATTAATTAAATAACATGCGGTTTGAACACTCCCCCCCCCCCCAACAAAAAAAAAGTTAAAGGTAAATTGGCTTGAAATCGAAGTGCTCTCCCAACATTTAAAGATGGCGAGGTTTCCTTTCAACTACCCCATTTTGTTGGGGAGTTGAAGGACAAGATGTGTGAAACATGATACCTTTGCTATCAAAGAATGATTGTAAAGAAGTGAATTTAGCCGTATTATCTGCCCTAAGTGTTTTGATCGTGCAATTAGATTGTGTTTGAACCCAAGTAATAAAGGAGCATAAAAAGCCTTGTGTTTCAGACTTCAAACACATAAGGTGAATCCAAGTATAACGAGAATAATCATCAACAATGGTAAAAAAAATATTGAGCCCCCGAATGGGAATTGACTCGATAGGGTCCCCAAATATCACAATGTATTAAATCAAAAGGTGCTTTAGATGAAATAAAACTTGATGGAAAAGATAAACGAGTTCGCTTAGCAAGAGGGTAAATGTCACACGAATGACTCGAGTCAAACATAATAGTTGGAACTTGCTTGGTCAAAACTTGTAGAGGGCTGGTGGAAGGGTGTCCTAAGCGTTGGTGCCAAAGGTTGGAATGACGGCTGACGTTGTGGGCAAGGTGAGGATTTTGTGCCAGGGACAAGTAATAGAGCCCATTATATCGCTTTCCTAGGCCAATTGTCCTCCCCGTATCCATGTTCTGTATCACACAAAAAGTGGGAAAGAAAATCACTATGCACTGTAAGGACTCGGTGAGTTTGCTAACGGATAACAAATAGACTCGAAAGTTAGGCACATGTAACACATCATCAAGTTTAATAAGAGGAGTGATTTGAACGGAACCAATAGAGTCTATGGTGGCTTTGCCCCCATTCAGCATGTGTACAAACTCAAACATGGATGAGGTTTTCTTGTCAAGTAAGTGAGGTGAAGGAGAGATGTGGTCCGTTACCCCACTATCAATGATCCAATACAGGGTTTTCTGTGGTAAAACTTCTGATATATTAGACAAGGGTGTAAGTGGTAAGTGTACTTGTGGCATTTGCAAAGTGTCGTGGGTTACCATCATGATTGTTTTTTCTTAAGCATTGCCATGATTTGATTGTACTCTTTAGCAGTGAATTTGGGCCCGTCATTGGTGGTTCCTTTGTGGTGCTGATCAATGTCTTTGGTGACTTCATCGCCAGTCTTCACTTGGTTGGTCGTAAGTTTCCTCTTGTTAGGAAGTGTTACCTTCTTGCCATGATATTTGTGCCCTGGCAGGAAGCCATAAAGATAGAAGCACCGATCTATGGTGTGATATTTTTTATCATAATAGGAGCATTTAAGGGACGGATTACCTCGTTGCATAGCAGGTTCTCTGTTACTTGTCACATTCATGGGATGTAAGTTGTTATTATTGCGGGTAAGAGATACCTCCACTTGTTTCTCTTGTTGTAGAACAAAATAGTATGCCTTCCGAGTGTCTAGGAGTGGCTGCATCAACAAGATTTGCCCATGTACCGCGGCATAGGATTCATTTAATTCCATGAGAAACTGCATCACCCTTTCCCTTTCATCTCGTTCATTAATCTTCTTTAAGCCCTCACAAGTGCATGTTGGAGGCTCATGGTAGGATGTCAATTCATCCTATAATGCCTTCAACTTGGTGTAGTAGATCAAGATCAATTGTTGCTCCTGTCTGTGCTCAACAATTTCTCTCTTAATTTGATAAACACGTGAATTATTTCCTTGGGAAAAACGATCACATAGGTTTGCCCACACATCTGCTGCTGATGTGTAGTAAGAAACGCTACTTGCGATGTCTTCATGCATAGAGTTCAGGATCCACCCAAGGACCATGCCATTGCATCGTTTCCACAATGCAAATTGTTTGTCTGTTTTAACAGGAGGGTCAATGGTTCCATCGACCAAGCCCAACTTGTTCTTCGCACTCAGATTGATACGCATAGCACTGCTCCATGTGTTGTAGTTGTCTCCTTGAAGAGTTTTGGAGACCAAAATGTTCCCAGGTTGATCAGATATATGTAATATGAATGGGTTCGAGATGTCAGTAGCCATCTCTGTTGGTTTTGGATTTGCTGCTGATTCACTCATGATGATAGTATTGTTTGGTTAAGGTGCGGAAGCATTGGGTATTCAGAGTCACCAGAAACGGTGCCCTGATACCCTGTTAAAAATTTGAAGCTGCTAAGGTTTCGTGTTTCTAGGATTTAGGATACGCGAGGGAGAAAATAATGGTAGTTTGATTTCATACAAATTCTACTTTACATGGAGTACAAGATTTATACAATAATACATGAGGCTATTCTCGGAAGTCAACTATGAATATCAATACATGATTTACACGGATCAAGCTATTCCTATAACTAAGGAAGACACACAATCTTCAATGATACTCCAAGATATTGTCGTTCAATATCTTTAACATGTCATGATACTGATGATGAGGATGAGTGGTCGGTGAAAAAAATGTAAAACTCTCCTATAATTAGCTTTTGCTACAATAAAAGAAATTTTTTTATTTATTAGAACAGTATACGTGCAGCCGCTAATCACTGCGACAAAATTCCGACATAAACAAGTATGGTAACTATGTAGTAATTTGGTTTTGGGTGGGAAATGACATTGAACATGATTAGTGTTGAGGATTATGCATGGAATGTGATCATTTAAATGGAATTTATTTCTAATAAACATGATGAAATCATGGAATTTAATCATGATGCACTGCGGCATGCTACATTTTGTTACTGGCGACCATGTGACCATCACATTTCTCACTTTCTCACAACATGTTTCCGACATCGATAGGTGTGAAATCATGGCAATTCTCTCATCGATTTTCCTATCACTATTGATTTTTTTTTTTTTTTTTTTCCTGTAAGTCTGTAACTATAATGTCTAATCTATTTTCTTTACAGCATAAGCCATCTGTTTGATCAGACTTATGTATAAAGCTCACAGTGTAGATAAGGATAATTACTTGGAAAGTGGTTTGCCCTTTCATTTGTTCTAAAAAGCATTAGCTTTTTCATAATTTCACATAAACCCTAATCCCAAAATACTTATCACAGGATTTGGTTTTTATCTTTTCTTTGGGTGGTTACATTGTGTTTTCGTTTTGCCTCGGTTGGGCCTCCCTTTTGAAAATGTTCCATATCGAATGTCATCATTCAGCTGCCCAGGCTGAGAACCATATCCTCTAAAGGATCACGTCATCCGTATACCTCGACACATAACGAAGTAAGACCCTATATATTAGGGATGCACTTGATTGTGTGTTAAGTATACAGATGAGCTGGTCCTCTAGATGGACACAAGAATTTTTCCCGTGATATGATGGCAGTAGGGCAGGAGGCCGGGTTTACCCTCCCTCCGTCCCATGCCATACAAAATCGGAAGTTCCACACTTCAAACCAGAAAGGTATAAAATTTCCCCATGTCAACACACATCCGTGGTATTTTTCTCTCCAAACCTTCCCTGGTTTTTTCTCCCCAAACCTCCCCGGTCCAAGGCCCGGCAAAAGTACCCGGTCTGAGGCCGGGCAGGAGTAGGGTTTTGTCAGGTAAAATTGCCATCGCTTATGACTCCATGACATGACTCGGCAACTGACACGAAATCATTTCAGGAATAAGTGTGCTACTCGATTTGGAGAAAAGAGAGCTAATGCTGATAGATAATAAGTAGATGACTTGTAAAACGATTCTTAATCGCTTCCACCTTTCCATATCAAAGATCAACCCATTCATCTCTAATTTAGTAAATAGAAGAACAAAGATATCATATCCTGCACAGCCAATGAACACGGTTTAAACACGATATATACAACAATGGTGGTCAAGGTACATATAGAGGATGTAACCCAGAAAGGCTACTTAGAAGATGCAAGGGCTCGGCATGCTTGATGCTTCCCTCTCAAATAAACAAGCATATTTAACATAAGTGAAAGGTGTCATAGTACAAGTCCCATCCCGTGGGAGTGATTATGGATCAACATGGCACGCCAGATCAGTCTTCGTCTTCATCGTCGTCATCATCTTCTTCATCGTCTTCCTGCAATTTGAAAATTCCAATTTATGTTAACATGATCAGAGAAAACCCCGTGACGAAAGTAATCCCAATTAGTCAAGTATGAACAAGGGAGCAAATGATTTCCAAATATAAGATGAACCTCATGAATCCCATTTTGACAATCTAGTAAGAGTATATAGTAGGACTGTAGGAGCAATTAATGTTTTTTTTTTTTTTTTTTTCCCGATTAAAAGTAGGAGCAATTCATTTTTGTTCGGGTAAAAACTGTATCTATCTGACTCAGTGCAACATGAACTACTGGTTCACAACAGAAATTGCAGTTGATTTTACATGTCATTTTTATAATAAAATGCTTGAACTTTCTGATATTATAAGATCTTGATAGCATCAGATGAAAGATCAGAACGCATGCAAGATATGAAAGTATCAAAGACTGAACAAAGCAAGCAATAGCACAGCGCAGCCATGCAAGGATTCATATATAGCTTCGAAGATTACCTCAGCACTCTCTTCTTCTTCAACAACCTTCGCAATGGGTTTTGACTTTTCAGCAACTTCTTCCTCGTCATCCTCCGTCTCATCCTGATAGAAGACGTGACAGTCAGAAACTAAAGATAGAGAAAGGATGAAGGGTTTGTTTCTATTAACGTGCAAGTCCATTTATACCTCTTTGTTGTTGTAAGCTTTCATAAGTTTTTCATACTCAGTTTTCCTTTTTGCTGCTTTAGCTTCATATGGAGCTTTCTCCTACCAATGCCGGCCCAGTAAAATAGAAATTAGACAATAAATGCAAGGGACCAAGCAATTGTGACCTGGACTGCATCTACAAAAAGAGAATTAAGCTCACAGAAACTAAGAACTTATATATCCTTTCCTCACTGACTATTTTAATATTGTGCTAAATTACCAACTTGGTACACAATCGAAGATGAAAATTCACCATTTGACACTTCTGCCCTTTAAGTTCATCAGGCAGGCAACAACTACAAAGCCATTTACCCGAATGACAATGGCTATGACACGCAACAAATTTCCATAGCCATCAAATTGCTTTGTGCATAGCTAGGTCCAGTGAGAGCACATTATATCATCCTCCATACATCCCAATACTGTTACTTTCAGAGGATAATACAGTATACCTATACAGTATAGACTTACCGCAGGTGACATAGATTTCCACTTTTCTCCGCCAGCTTTCCCCACCTTCATTCAAGCATCCAGTAATCTCATCAATATCCAACTAAAGATTAAATACCTACCAAACTAAAAAAAACAACACTCTCTACTAAATGAAACATAAAGTATGGAGCTACTTACAGCTGACACAGCTTTCACATTCGGATGCTCTTTCTTGTAAACCGTCCTGAACTCTTCTCTACATTAATTAATTAAAAAACAACTTATTAAAGATTCATTTAAAAGTCTTAACATGTTTCCCTCGCCCATCTCATATAAAGAGAGTACTTACAGAAAAACAAAGAAAGCGCTCGCAGGTCTCTTTGGTTTATTGGGGTCCTTCTTGCCCAATTTTGCGTTCTTCGCAAGTTTTCGGCGGCTCTTGTCAGCCTCAATCGCCGCCTTTCGTTTTCCCACCTTTCTGAATTGAAGAAAATTAAACATAAACATAATATTACGTTTCAAGGAAAGCTATTTAAGACTCACATCTGACACTGCCTCACTAATTATTAATCTAAAGTTTCACTCAAGAAAGTCATTCATATAGAGAATTTCGATTAAAGAAAATTACACGTCCTCAACAGGCTTTAATACTTCTTTCTTGTCCTTCTTCACAGGTCCTTTGCCCTTGGAAGCCTTCATTCTCAACAGACTGATTTCTGGAAAACATACAATTCAATTAAAAAACACCACTGCCAAGTCCAACGGAAAGAAAACAGATATGGTAGTAACAATGGATGAAACCTGTGCACATGACATTTTGGACGGAATAATAGATGACGTCCAAAAAAGTTGTCGTACGCCCTACATTGGCCTATTTCAAAAAAAAGGGAAATGATTTTCACAATCCATTTCTCCCCCTACAAACCCTTCTTTATGTTTTGGCCATGGGGTGTGTGAAAATGATTTCCCTTGAAGAAGTACAGAATTGGCCAAAACGAAGTTCAAGCCCTAATTTAACGCTAGGGTGAAAATTCAGGCCGCAAAACGGGCATATTACCCTTAAAAAAATACTAATTATGGATAATAATCAAGGAGCTGCTATTTGCCCTGGTAAAATGCCATTAAGCACTACAACCTAGTGCACAGAAAATAAAGAGGGAAGGAGTGCAAATGACATTTTTGAGGTGCTAAAAACACTTCTCTTTAATCAAACTACTAATCTTTACCTTAATTATGACTTTTCATCAAGTTTTAATCTTTTCCTTTTTCTTTTGAGGATGTTCTTCGAGTTATCAAAAGTTATAATACCATGCTGTATTAACATTAAATTCTAACCCTAATAAAACCATTGCTGAATCTGAGAAGTCAAACCATTCAGTTCAACTTTCCAGGAAATTTAAGCAAGTTATACTACTGGCAGAAGAGTAAAAATTTCTATATTTTCTCAGCAGCCAAGCAGAATTGTCAATACCAAATCAAAGAAATAAAACAGCTACGAAGAAAAATAGAACGATCACCAACCCAGATGGTTGAAATTGTCAACAGGCAAGTGAATTATGCAAACAAATGATCAGCAGACTGAAAATATGAGCAAAAATAATAAAAATTTATAAATTAATCTGAGAGAAAAGTAAAAGAAAATGGAAGAATCGCATACCTCTTGGTTTTGGAGAGAAGGGAACGCAACAGGGGAAAGGAGAGGGGGGGAGAGAGAGAGAGAGTAGTGTGACTAAAGCAAGTTCAAGCTAAGAAAACCAAAGACAAAAAAAGTAGAGAGATATTTGTGGGAAGTCATCAGGTCCATCGAGAGGGAGAGATGCCAAGAAGATATGTCTGTGAACTCTAGCAGCTGACACGTCTGTGGAACCACTGAGCTAGTTGACCATTTAATTTCCATTTTTCTTTTTTTTTTTGATGAACTTTTTTTTTATAATTTTTTTTCTTTTTTTGGGCTCTGGTCATGCTACATGTATATACATACATACAAGATAATTGATGGGTTTTGATTGGATAGCATAAAAAAA
Organism: Pyrus communis; assembly: GCF_963583255.1. Lineage (NCBI taxonomy): Eukaryota > Viridiplantae > Streptophyta > Magnoliopsida > Rosales > Rosaceae > Pyrus > Pyrus communis. The sequence continues at coordinate 5,337,074 of NC_084818.1, forward strand.
CATGTGTCACAGTATTAGTAAAAAGACACATAAAAAGGAGACAGCAAACCTAAAGATGGAAAATGATTCTCTACCCTTCTATTCTCATTCTCTTTCATTTCCTCTTCTCACACATTGTTTTTTATCTTATTATCTCTATAAAAAAAATTAATGTAAAATATTGACGTGACTTAACCGTAATCATTCAAATAAGAGGACATAGAAAGATAAAAAGATTAAAATGGTAGAGAATTCACCTCCAAAGCCGGTGCCATTTGGTATAGTGTAAGTACAACTCTAATATTTATTAGTAAGTTGAATGGTTCATTTAATATGATTGTCATACACAAAAATATCTTAATAATTAAATGGTGAGAGTTATTATGTCATGTCTGTCTATTAGGAATGATGTATTCAAAGTGTACCCTAGAAGGCTAGAACACATCAATCCTATTTGGTTTCATGCAAAGCAATATTATATGTGTATAAAATAAAATATTATATTTTACCTAACGTCATGGGTTGTAGGTCTTTACTGGAGGAACGACGGTCCTCTCCTGATCCTATTTGTGAAGATTTCAAATATTATTTAATTGTGTTTATTTATTATATATTGTGTAATCAGTTTTTATCAAGTACTGTTTATATTTAATTTTAAATAAAAAAATTTATAATGATTTCTAATTACACGATATACGATGAACATACATGATTAAAGGATCATCAAAATCCTCATAAAGAAGATTTGGAGAGAATCCTCATTCGTGGAATTTCTCTTCTATTTCTTATTTTTATATTATACAACAACAACGTAATCAAACTTAAAATCTTAATATATAAATAAATATTTACGAACTCTTACATATTTCCTTTCGAAATAGATGAATGCATGGAAAGTTTTATCCATCTGTCATTGGACCTTCATGGCCTAAAGTCGGATTCGGACCTGCTTTTGGGAGTTGGGATCATACATGGGTGGTTTCCAACTTTCAAGGCCTTTATTTTATTGGGCTTTGGCTTCATTATTTGAGAAAATAATGAGTTTAAAGAAGCACTCTTACCACAATTACAATGAATTTAAGAAGCACATTGCTCCCATTTATTGGAGAAAATATATGGTGATGGTGAAATATTATGTGGTGTTATTCATTTATGTATTATAATATATGTGAATAATGTAATTAATATTTCATTTACTTAAAGTTAGTACTAGTAAAAAGATTTATGTGTTATAATATAAGTAAATTGATAATATATGTAATGATGTGACAGTTACATTAAAGATTTTTTCCGTTTTTCGTGCTACTATGAAGAGATCTTACTCTAAATAGCTATGTTACCACCTCAAAATGTTTATATTGCTAGGCAGTGAATATAAATCACATATTGAACCACAGATTGAGACATTTGTGTATTATAGGTTCATAGTGTAACATGACAATTCTATGATAAAACTATACATTGTGTGGGGTAAAATACATGTGCATATTCATATTGAGATCATTTCCGAATCTCACACTCTAGAGCCTACAAATCGAGAAATTCAGACCGTTCATTTTATATTATGTTGTTCAGATCTCTCAATCTATGAACTCCGAAATATGAGATCCAGAAAGAATTGCAATCCCTTTTATGAGGACTGAGACGGATGATGAAGGCATTACCCCACACCTACATACATTACATAGTACATACATATCCAAAAGATAAGGCTTTGCCAAAAGGTAAGGCCTAAAATTAAACATTCACGTTTCACAAACATCCTTCACAAAATTCCCACTATTTTTACACTATATAGCTCTCCAATTACAGTCCCACCCCCACCACCCCACTCTCCTCCACTTTTGAGACAATGGCTGCCGCCACAGCCGCCGTTACCTCCCACTTCTTTGGATCCCAACTCCGAACCCCAGAGCCCAGTTTCGGACGCTTCCAAGCCCGCCTTGGCGGCTTCGGAGGCTTCAGCTTCGGCACCAAGAAGTCACCACCACCTGCACCGCCAAAGCAAAAGCAAAAAAAGTTTGACGACGGCGAACGACTGGTATGGTTTCCGGGTGTTGAACCGCCAGAGTGGCTTGACGGGTCTCTGCCCGGGGACCGCGGGTTCGACCCCTTTGGGTTGGGGAAGCCCGCCGAGTACTTGCAATTCGATTACGACGGGCTCGACCAGAACCTGGCCAAGAATGTGGCGGGTGACATCATCGGGACAAGGATCGAGACCGTGGAGGTGAATCCGACGCCTTTTCAGCCGTACACGGAGGTTTTTGGGCTGCAGAGGTTCAGGGAGTGCGAGCTGATTCACGGGAGGTGGGCCATGCTGGGAGCGCTTGGTGCTCTTGCCGTTGAGGGACTCACCGGTGTTGCATGGCAAGACGCTGGAAAGGTTAATTAATTAATCTAAAATACATCGTATATGTGCATCACATGCTGAATTAAGTTTCATTAATTTGATTATTCCAAATTTGTTTTAGTTTTAGGATTCTGATGAAAATGTTTAGCTAGTGCGATGGATCTCAGTTGCCTGCTTAATACATGTACACTGTATGTAAATCTTAGAGTTTATACGTACAAAAAAGTTATCAAGAACTTAAGAAATGAAAAAACACCAAAGTTCAAATCTTTCATCTATGTTGATAACAGATAAAATAATCTAATGTAATTTATTTGATTTTTTTCATCAACTATAGAGTCAAAATTGACGAATTTTTGAGCTATATAAAGATATTTAATATGCGCATATACCTTTTTGTTAGTGGGCTTTTAGTATAAAATACTTTCAATAATATACGAATGAATTGTTAATTACAAAATTAAGAAAAATAAAATACAATGTATTAGTGGATGGTTCCACTCCTAACAAACATTGAGGTTTTTTTTAATAAAACCAATATTTTGCAATAAATGGTTAAATTTGGATAATATTGATATGTCAGTGGCCGAACTTTTTGAATATGTGACAAAAAGAAATATAAAGATAACTTTTGTTTTCGTTGATTAAAAATCGTATTTTAATAAACATATCTTCTATTTTATACATAGATTCTAGATATAAAACATTCAAGAGTGCATAAGGTCCATAAAGATGTGCATGTGCCCATTGAAGCTTTTTCTTCTTATTTGTCCTGGAACTGCATTTTTTTAATTTGTATTTATGACATATAGGCCGTATCTCTTATTTTGTAATTATTATATAAGGAGCTGAGTATATACATATATCTGGCACAGCGTTTTCGTCGTCGTGTCTTAGTATAATCCATGCAAAAAACATATGATGGTCCTAACTCTAAAGGTAAGGTCCTTATTGGCGATGAATGTGATGATAGTACTGAAAATGATAGCCACACCATTCCAAATTCCAAGTTTGTTCTATACATCTCACACATTAATTCACTTAACCTATTAGTGCTCATGATAATCCGAAAAAGTTTGCCCCACAGCCAGAGATTTATCTTTTTATGTTTACAACACTCATCATGTAATTTAACGTTACTGTAAATTGTTAAATCGGCAACTAATTTTCTTTTGACTGACTCAACAGGTTGAGTTGATCGAAGGATCGTCCTACCTTGGCCTTCCACTTCCCTTCTCCATCACCACATTGATATGGATCGAGGTGTTGGTGATTGGCTACATTGAGTTCCAGAGGAATGCCGAGCTTGACCCGGAGAAGAGGTTGTACCCGGGTGGCAAGTTCTTCGACCCGTTGGGTTTGGCCTCCGACCCCGATGAATTTGAAAGGCTTCAACTGGCTGAGATCAAGCATGCTCGTCTTGCCATGGTCGTCTTCCTCATTTTTGGAATCCAAGCTGCTGTCACAGGAAAGGGACCTATCAGTTTTCTTCTTACCTTTAACAAATAAGATAATTAAAAGAAAGGAAATCAAGCTTAATTGTATCAGTCTATTCCTCTCTCTAGCCAAGGAGTCCAAGACTAAGATTAAGAGTACCCTTATCACCTATATACGTGGCCTTCCTTAGCTCTTTATCATATATTTAATTGCTATATTTATGCGAATTATGATGTGATTTTGTACGCTTATAAACTCATGATGTTTTGATTTTACAAATGTATAATTGTGGAGAAAAAACAGATAATCAGATTGTCATTTATCACAGACGTCATTATGAACAATTTATCAATAAGAAAAAAAAATGAAAGATGAAGAAGAAACGCCTAACATGTTAGGTGTAACCAACTTGTCTTTTTGTATCAAAATTCGTCTGAATTCACCTTCCAATTAGTTTTGAACATCGTTTGAACAAAAAAAAAATTGTTTGGCATATGTGTGGTAAAAGTTTGTAACATACTAACATATGTGAAACTATTAATTTTTTAACGAGTAATTTTTTTAGTAAGACTGTAACTTCGCATTATTTACCCTAAAATAAGGGCCATACATATCGATGAGCATATTTTGGACAATGTGTAGGAGGAGGTGTGGACTTTTATTAGGTTCAAGAACTAGGGGACTTTATTTTATGTTCAAATTAAGACTTTGTGGAGTTGTAGGTTCAACTTCAAGGACCTATTTTAACCTCTTTGGATCACCTTATCTCCAATCATTGGCACAGTGTATTCACATATGTGATGTAAATAAATAAATTATTTAATATTTAACGTGTTTCATTAAAACTTCCTTATATTAAACCTTGCCTTGCAAATTCAGTGGGCACTAGCAGTCTTAGATGCCTAAAACATCTTATCATCACAGAGTGTCTTGCATAATCACATCCCACCCACTGAGTGAGGATTCTCGCCGGATGGATTACGAGAATCCTCAAATTACATATGTTCATAGTATATCGTGCAGTCGGAAATTTATGCAAATTTTTTTATTTAAAATTGAATATAAATAGTACATGATAAAAACTAGTAGCACGATGTACGATAAACAAATATGATTGGAGAATCCCAAAATCCTCACAAAAAGAATCCGACGAGGATCTCTCTTGCCACCCACCCTCTCTTGATCTCCAATAATAGCTGATAAATTTAATTGATCCCAAAAGAAAACTGATGATGTGTAGTTCAAGAGTAAGCTAAATAAATAAAGAGAATTGTTATTGGCATTTCAAAAATCTCATTTTGCACTCTAAACTTTCTATAATTAGAAAGAAAAATATATTTATGAGGAGTGTAGAATAAGATTCATGAAGTGATAATAACAAATTTTTAAATAAAACTACCTAATAGATATTTTCACAAATATATGCTGCCCCGAGGGTAGCTGGGGACTTGGATCTTCTCCTGAGCTAGCCTCAACAAAGCCTAGGGATCAATTGCTCCCAGCCCTTCAATCTGATCCTGCGGCCAAGAAGCTTTCAAATTATTTCACGCAACCCAAGGCAATTTTGTTTGCCTTTTACCATTCCCGCTCATAATCCACCTCCCATTCTTCTCTGTCTCTCCCCCTAATCTCCAGCTCTCTACAAAATTCTCACTCCCTTAATCTCCAGCTTCGTTCCTCCGAAAAAAAATCCAATTCTTGCATGCAATCTGGTGGCGGAGGAGGAGGCGGGCCCGGCTGGCTGTGCGAGATCGACGTCATCGGCTGCTTCGCCGTCTTCATCGTCCTCGACCGTGTCGACGCCGCAACAGGGTTTTGATTCAGTGCAGCATCAACAACATCAACAGCAGCAACAACAACAACAACAACAATTGGGGTCTAGACATGTAATGATTGATATGTGTGGCTGGAAATTTGTTTTGTTTTGTTTTTTTTTTTTTTTTTTTTTGTGAGAATTTAGTTGAATTGGAATGTGGGTTTTGGAATTTGGAATCAGATCCTCTCCTGATCTCCAGCTTTATTGGATTTAGGGTCTGTAGCTCTTTCTTCAAGTAGAGGAATTTATGGAATTTGTTTCAATTAGGGAGTAAAAGTTAGGGAAAAAGTCGAAAACAATCGAAACTTGTTACATGTATTTGATGCATAAGTGGATTTTTTCTGAAGTTTTTTGGAAATTTGTGTTTTGATTTCAGTTAGAGGCATAATTTGTAGAAAAGATGGCTATGGTTGATGAAACCTTGTACTGATCGCCGTTTTATTTGATGAGCTGAAGAACAAAGACATAAAGCTCCGTTTGAACTCAATCCGGATGATTTCCACGATTGCCCGTGCACTGGGAGAAGAGAGGACCAAAAAGGAACTGATTCCTTTCCTCAGTGAGAACAACGATGACGATGATGAAGTGCTGCCGGCAATGGCAGAAGAGTTGGGGGTGTTTATCCCCTATGTGGGTGGTGTGGATCATGCCAACGTTCTGGGTTGAATATTTCATTCCTTTGGTTAAGGTTAGATGATTTGATCCTCTTCCATTATTTACTTGTAGTTGTTTGCCTTCTCATTACGCTTTCACTCTGGACACATGATCTTGTGGTTTGACCCGGCGGATTGGGTTGTAGAGTGTATATAAAATGCCATGGTAGTAGATTCATAATTCAAAAGTTTCGTTTTCTCTTTTATTTTCTTTCGAGTTCATAAAATGTAATTATTCACAAAATCCACTAGAACTTATATTTTGTTCACGTTATCCTTATGACAATGCTCTACCTTGGTGTATTGGAATGACTTATCTGTATTTCTCTCCATACATCATTTTGAATACAGAGACTTGCTGCCGAAGAGTGGTTTACAGCCCGAGTTTCATCCTGCAGTTTGTTTCATATTGTTTACCCTAGTTCATGATGCAAACTTGTTCTTTGGACCAGGATAAGTCTTGGCGTATTCGGTACATGGTTGCAAATCAATTATACGAGCTGTGTGAAGTTGTTGGTCCAGAAGCTACAAGGTAGTCAGTTTATTTTGTGGCTTAGCTTTTATTGTGAATAATGTATTACTTGGATTAGGATGTTGTAATTATGTAAATGTGAATCAATTGTTCGATCTCTCTCTCTCTCTACCTACTTTGTTGAGTTCTAAATTACTTGATGAGTGTGGTGATGTTGATATATATTAGGTCGGACCTGGTGCCTGCATATGTTCGGCTTCAACGGGATAATGAGGCTGAAGTACAAATAGCTACTGCAGGAAAAGTAACTAAGTTTTGCCGAATTTTGAATCTAGAACTTGCCATTCAGCAGATCCTTCCTTTTGCCCAGAACCTTAACGTCATGAAGTACTCTGTTTTTTTGCTTGTACAAAGTACTCTGTTTTTTTTTTTTTTTTTTTTGGTGTTACTGATTGTGTTGGAGCATATTATTTGAAGAATGAATCAATGAGATTCTTATCTGAATAGACATAGCTCTAAGGAAATACACATGTGATATATTTTCACTTCAAGAAGTAAAAGATAAACGTTAGGTAGACATTTACATAACAAGTTATGGTTTACAAAAAACCTCTAGCTTTACATGCCCTAACTCATGCATTCTCTAGTGAGTCCCTAATACATTTGGATTTCTTAGTTCACTAAACTAACCCAAAAAATAATAGCTGCACATCAGGAAATCCAATGATGACTAAAAAACAACAGCTACACATCTCTTCTCCCAGTGTAAGGGCAATCGTGGAAATCCTCCAGATTGAATTCAAATGGAGAGCTTCATGTCTTCGTTCTTCAGCTCATCGATTCAAACGGCGATTAGGTACAAGGTTTCATCAACCATAGCTATTTTTTCTACAAATTATGCCTCTAACTAAAATCAAAACACAAATTTCCAAAAACTTCAGAAAAAATTCACTTGTGCATCAAGTACATGTAACAATTTTTTATTGTTTTCGACTTTTCCCCTAACTTTTACTCCCTAATTGAAACAAATTCCATAAATTCCTCTACTTGAAGAAAGAGCTACGGACCCTAAATTCAATAAAGCTGGAGATCATGAGAAGATTTGATTCAAAATTCCAAAACCCACATTCCAATTCAACTAAATTCTCACAAAAAAAAAAAAAAAACAAATTTCCAGCCACAAATATCAATCATTACTTGTCTAGACAATTGCTGCTGCTGATGTTGATGCTGCATCGAATCAAAACCCAGTTGCGGCGTCGAAACGGCCGAAGACGATGAAGACGGCGAAGCAGCTGATGACGTCGATCCGGCACAGCCAGCTGAGCCCACACCCCGGCCAGGGCCGCTTCAGCAATTGGATTTTTTTTTTTTGGAGGAAGGAAGCTGGAGATCAGGGGAGCTTTTCGTAGAAAGCTGGAGACTAAGGGGAGAGAGGAGAGACAAGTGGATTATGAGCTGGAATGGTAAAAAGCAAACAAAATTGCCTTGGGTTGCGTGAAACAATTTGAAAGCTTCTTGGCCGCACGATCAAATTGAAGGGATGTTATCAATTGATCCCTAGGCTCCGTTGGGGCTAGCTCAGGAGAGGATCCAAGTTAGATAGTTGGAATAGGCGGTGGCTTAGGAATCCATTGTGGAAGGGCTCCAATATTTTTATATTTTATATACAATTTTTTTTAAATTATTATTATTATTAAAGGAAGGAGAGTATTCGAACTATAATAACAAATTAACGAATGGGGAATTTTGAACGTGGAATATATGGGTGGAAACCTAACACTCTATATACTAGGATATTGAACCACATACATATTATATATCTCTACTAATTAATAAAACACTCATTGTCAACCAAAATTGTAACATCCCACATCACCCAGGGGAGTGATCCTTAAATGTATATTCTCATCCCTACCTAGCACGAGGCCTTTTGGGAGCTCACTGGCTTCGAGTTCCGTAGGAATTTCGAAGTTAAGTGAGAAGGGGGCTAGAGCAATCTCATGATGGATGACCCACTGGGAAGTTGCTCATAAGTTCCCAAAAAACAAAACCGTGAGGGAATGATAAGCCCAAAGCGGACAATATCGTGCTACGATGGTGAAGCGGGCCCGATAAGTGATCCGTCCAGAGCCGGGATGTGACAAAAATCCTATGAAATTACGAATTTAACCCTCTAATTAAAACATAATATGAATAAGAAATATAGGGCAGAAATGTAATTTCACACAACCAAATTTTGCTTTTTTTTTTTTCTTTTCAAAACCTCACTTACATGTAATTCTAACATATCTCTAATTATAAAAATAAAAAATAAAAATAAAAAAAATCTCACTGCCACATTCTCTATTACTCTCTTCCTCTTTTCCTCTCTCCTTCTATTTCAAAAACAAAAAAAAAAAAAAAAAAAAAAAATCTCACACACAAGTTGTGTGTGCTCATATACTAGTATATTATTAGGAAAAGGATCTGCCCGTGATCGTGACCGTTCATTGTGTATCATGCAGTCAGTTTTCGTTAGGTATTATTTATATTTAATTTTAAATTTTAAAATATTTTTTTACCACACGATATACGATGAATGGATGATCACGAGATCCCAGGGATCCCTAGGAAAAGGATCCGGCAAGGATCCTTTTCCATATTATTAATATTACAAACCTTGTGTCTGTTCAAATAAGAAGTTTAGAGACTTTGAGTCTTTGTGGCTGAGTGGCTGACCCCAACATTTGTAAGATATAATTGTTTTATATATTAATAGAATAAAAAACAGCAGACCTATTTTGTACATGAAGAGTGAAATGTCTAGCAACTCAAACATGTTCTTATTGACTTGAAAAACAAATCTGTTTACTTCTTTTTTCGCACTCCCTAGATTGCTATACACCAAACCCTAAATGGCTGAACCCTTTGGATTGGTTAGCTATTCTATCAATTAAACATATTGGTTGAAAAATTAGATTATGTCAGCTTAATTAGTATATTTGTGTCTAAAAACGTCAGATGTGTGATATTCAAGTAATGTTTGTATATCTTTATTCTTTTGATATTGATTTTTAATGATATTTGATATAAAAAATATATTTTTTCATGTATTTAGCAAATTCTTTTTTATACATATCAATGTACAAAGGCTCAGAAGTCAAAGAACTTTAAGGCTCCGCTTCCAAGGCTGGCTTAAGACCCCAAATTCTCAAATTTTGGCTTAAGTAATCATGAGTCAAATCCCTTTCAGGTAATAGGTATAGCATACCAATTTGAACTTATCAAGTTCTAAATGGCCTATGAGAGCTTGCAATACGTTTCTATTTTATACCTAACCTTCATATAAATATATAAATAGATCAGAAGTTCATATGTTATCAACAATAATTGTTAATATCAGAATACCAAAGAAGTTGAAACTTTGCCATCAAAATTTAGTAACATATGGGGAAACATGGTAGGTAGATGTATAGGGTGATATTTTATGAACCTTTCTAAACTAACATTACAACCATACAGTTAATACCATCATCTTTGAGCTTCTTTTTTTGGTGAGCATCTTTGAGCTTCTTTCATGATATTCGTCTTGGAGGCCCTTTTTTCTAAATTGTCTATTTCGATGTTTTATAATATTGGCTTGAGAATTGATGTTAAAGTGTGAAGTGACAGAGAGTCTCGTTTTTTAAGAGTTTCCTTAATATCAATGTTTTATAATGTAGATATGAGAATTGATATTAAAGTGTGATGTGATAGAGAGTTCATGAAGAGTTTCATTGAGTCTTCTTAGCAATTCTCATAATGAAAACATACAATACATGTAACTTTTAATTGTAATTAAGTTTGTTAAATCATATGTGAAGGTTGTGATCCAATCGATCGAAATCCTTGACTTCTAATTTTGCACTAAGACATTCCCAACAAAAACCATATACAAAATGTCTTATTCTCTTTTTGCATTTAAACTCGAATTCTCCTATTGTCTTGAAATGAAAACCATACATTATACCTGCGAAGTTTGAATTATGAATAAGTAGAAAACACGACAGAGATTATTGCAAAAACCAACCTTAAATATTTTGTTAACCGTAGAGTTCACGTTGTCAGGTTCCACTGTGACGCAAGTGATAAAATTGTGAAATGTGATAGTTCCTTTCCGTCCACATTTCTTGCAACTACAGAGACTTGACCAGACGGACACCAGGTAAAGGTCAAAAATATTCAGCCAGAAATTCTCTCTCTTTCTTTTCAGGCATCTGCCCTTTTCTTTCTCAGTCGATTCATTTCTTCAAAAATCAATCTTCTTCTGGTTTTTCTTCGATTTTAACGACGACCCTTTTCCTGGATCTTCATCTTGCTTCGGATTTGGGTGGCTAGAGGAATTTTCTGGGTGTGCGGTGGAGGCATGGGGAGGCTATTTGTGGTGAGTCTCGAGGGGAAGATGTACAGCTGCAGGCACTGCCGGACCCATCTTGCTCTTTGTGAGGACATAGTTTCCAGGGTTGTTAATTTGATCTTTTACAATCTTTTAATTAGCAACAATTTATTGCTTTTTTGTGATTTTCTGCTGAATTTTCCATCCGGTCTTGATTAATTGTTTTTTTTTTTTTTTTTTTTTTTTTTTTTTTTTTGTTTTTTGTGTGTGAGATGATGTGCATGTTCTTTGACGGTGTAATTGGTCAACTCCATTACTTGGTCTGCTTTTGTGATTAATGTTACTAGCAGAAGATCTGGTTAAGTATGTCGTAGTTTCTTAGATAGTTTTTTGTGAGCTTGATTTACTATGATCTAGATAATAGAGGAATGTTCAGTAGGGTGTCTGGCCGTTGAAGTATATGGATTTGATGATAAGGGATGTTTTGGGAGGCATTTGGATCCTATATCATAAGGTGGAACTTGTATCCAGGACCAACATGATGCTGCATTTTATTGTTTCTCCTGAAGGCCGGGAGTGCCGGAAGAACTTGGTTCTAGTTTTTAGTGAAGAGGACAGCTAGAACTTAATTGAAACCTTATCCTCTTTTCTACTGAGAGAGGACATGGATTGGTGGTGTATGGTGTAGCTGTTAGAATTTTGGTTATCATGCTTTCATAGTTTTCATTGTTCATTGCTTTCAAATGCGCCTTTACGTCCATGTGCACAACTAGTTTTAGAAGCATTTGTCCGCGAATGAGTGCATTGGTATTGTCTCGAGTGATATAATGTAAGAGAACGTAATGCTCTAATTAGAATGAAATGAAAGATGGTTATAGTCTCTGCTGTCTTCAAAGTTTTGACGACCAGGTATGAAACAATGATGATCATTGAATAGTTCAGTATAACTAAGGCTTGTTCTGTTCTTCGTCGTTGTGATTGCCACTTATTTTCCCTTTTCATTTGGAGTCAAATAACTCATGATTGGTAATTTCAAATTTGAAAACAAGCGCGTTTTCTGACTACATGTTTTGCCTGTGTTTCATTCAGTCTTTCCACTGCAGGCACGGGAAGGCTTATCTCTTCAAGAAGGTGTAAGTTTTTCTTAATATTTGGACACCTTTACCATGTCTGATATGGGAGTTACAGACGAGATGTTGAAATAGTGAAAGACTGTTCTGTTTTTTTTTCACCCATGATCAAGAAACATTTATCGATTGTGTGTGTGCTTTATTGATCATACGACACTGGTCTATTTCCGTTTCAATGAAAATCTGCTTTCTTTTCTTGAATTTATATATAACGAGAGAATGGCCGCCAATAACTTCCAGCGCTCAGTCTCTGAGTCATATTTTTCATTTGGTCATTCAAATTATGTCCCAACACAGCTGAAAGTACGGAATGTGGGGGGATAATGCAGTTTGAAATAGGATAATAAGTGCACATTTGCAAGCTCATTCAACGAAATTTGTCATTGAGCCGTATATGCTTGCAATTAGTTGGTTTTAGATATGTGATTCGCATCTCCAATCATATTACAGAGTGAATGTATTTTCCGGAGAGTGTGAAGATAGATCGATGATTACTGGGCTGCACACAGTTGCTGACATTTTCTGCGTCGGGTGTGGATCGATAGTGGGGTGGAAATATGTAAGATCATGAACCATGATTAGAACTATCATGATTTATGCATTTCTTTTTCTGCTGTTATTCGTTTTGATGGTTTCTTTTAGGAGACTGCCCACGACGAGACCCAGAAGTACAAGGAAGGAAAATCCGTACTTGAGCGGTCAGTAGACATGCGGAGAAAGAAAATTTGACATTCTAATCTAATCTGAGTTATGTGAAAATAAGTTTGTGAGCTTCATTCTTGAGCAGGGTGAAGGTGTTGGGTCCGGATGGAAACGATTATTGGGTCAGTCACGAAGCACAAGTCGGTAGCAGCGATGCAGATGATGCTTGATCGATGACCCCTTCATACTCAACTGTACATTCTTCAAATCTCATTGTTCTTCTTCAACTCGTGTGAATTAGAAGCTCGTAATTCCTGAATTTAGGCAACCATCTGAACTTGCCTTCAATAACAGCGTCGTAAAACTTCTGATTGTGTTCGAATTTGATCTTCTTGTATGTAACCTCACTTTAGATGCAATCTCTAGTTCAATAAAATTCTCACCTGCCCTCACCTTTGTGATTGATCGATGATAGATTTGCTCGTCTAGCGTGTTTGTGATCGAGACATTCTTAGCAAACATCGATGGTGTATTTCTTTTTATCTATCCCTCTCAGTACGTTAAGACAGATTCTCTCGTGTTTTCAGTACGGGGCTGTATAAATCACGATTATCGTTGATTCTGTTCAAATTCCTATTTTGGTCATTTTCACATCTTATTTTCTAATGACTTTTGTAGTTGGCACATCAAGAAACAGAAGCAAAAATAAACCGACTCGAACATCTTCATTCGCCAAAATTAATCCGGACAATCCGGCGGGAAAAAACAGTTTGCGGACGTCAAAATTTCCTTTCAATCGTACAAGGGGACCCACAAAATTAATGCTGGGGACAAAATTAAATATTATATTATATTAAAATATAAAATAAAATTTTAACAAAACACTTTCCATTCTGTTCACTTAAAATAAAATAAAAACCCATATTTTTACCTTTCCTTTCTTGATACTATTCACATCTTTATTTTCATTAAAATTAAAATTAAAGTTTTTTTTTTTCAACTTTTCATTAGTTTTCCTAATATAAAAACGGTCAATCGCAGCTTAATTATACATTTGGGCAACTCTTATAAATTTACCAATTTAAATAGATGTAACTTGACATGAAGAAAAACATGTAAACTGCAAGATGCATCCGAGGAAGGAGTCTGTCGGATATTGAACATAGCCGGTTGGAACAGCAAGCAAGTGCCGGAACCAAACTACTCGGCATTGGCTTACCGGTTTAGCCCCCGGGCAAAATGGCCAGGCGGTTGGTTCAGGCAGAAAAGTCGGCTCCGGCTACAATGTGCAAATCTTTCATTTGTGATGAAATCAATCGAAGGGTCACGAGAACGACCAAATCACTCGAGTGAATAAACCATTCGCTCAGCCAGCTCTTCACCTACAACTCTCATATATCGGTGCAGCTGGAACTCCAAGTAACTCCTTTCTGAAGAACCAAAAGCGAACTTTATATCCTTCAACAAAAAACAGTGTAGCAAGTAAATGAATGTACGAAGGTATCTGGATTTTGCGTGGGGAGGTCTGAAAATTCTATGACGCTTGAGTATACATACCTTGAATCTCACACGAGATCCATTCAACCCGATTAAAATGTTACCGATATTTCCATCTTCCACATCAACAGATACCAGATTTTGTTCGTTGTCTGAGCTTTCATATTCAAAGTCAATTGCTACTTCATCATCATACATAGGAAAATCATTAGTGTCTTCTTTCCCAATGTCGTCATGTTGCACTTCCATGACTTCTTCAGAAACATGAGGTGGCAAGGACTCTCTATCTTGTGAGACGGAAACATCCGACAGAACAGCATACCGCTTTTTATCAAGCAAAGGCTTGGCAATATGAAAAGGAATCCACCTGGAGTTAAAATTTCAGCTTGTCAGTCACCGAAAAACTTTGAATATCAGGACACTAGAAAATTTTCCTGATTTATATGAAGATATTGAAAAGTAATGATTTCCATCGTGTGTAAATAAAGTTGACATTGGTCTCATCTGAAAACTTCAGCTCGCATGAATATAATTATCAAGAGAAGTAACAAAGAGGACAAACGTATAAAGGAAGAATTTTCAACCTAATTAGTAAATTGAAACAATTAACAGCTTTCCATGGTCAGCTGCTACAAGTGAAAGGGAACTTACTGGTAACGGAGCGGACAGAGTAACTCAGATGGGCAATATGCTGCTTTGTATCTCATCTTACTGCAAGAGTGAATGTAATAACCGAGATAATAATACTGGAGAGTAGAGCAATGGGCTTGATTTTCTTTCACCCAATTTATTTCTTGTAGTGCTGAATACTTTCCAGGTGATAGGAAGGCAAAATCTGGGTCCCAAAATAAGTATTTACTCGACAAACATCTAGGGAGGATATCTATAACACCAACTGCAATAAGCTTGCCATCAACAACATATTGCTGATGGAAAGAACCAAAGCCACAAGGTGGAACTGTTCCATCACCTTTTGGAGGCACATAATTTAAGGGAGTATCAACCAGGAACCTCTTATACGAGCTTTCAGTAACATGCTCAGGGGTATCATTATGCACCGCTATTTGATACCGTCTATATAAAGCATACTCTTCTGAATCAAAACTGGACCTTCTCAAATGAATCTCAAGCCTACGCCTCTTTACCGGAGCATTTTGAGAGCTATGTGTCACACCGCACCCTTTACTTTCAGACCCGGCAGCAGATCCTTTAGAGATGTTAACAGTTTGAGCACTTTCGTATAAGGAAGCTTGTTTTGTGGCAGAATAAAAATTTAAATGTCCGTTGCAAGCCCTGACTAACAGACCAGATGTTTTTGCCAACTGATTCAAGTAACACTCTAGCTTTTCAGCAATAAGTTTTGGAGATGGCCCTTTTTCATCTGTAATATGCGTCGACAATCTTCCCTGGTGGACATCCTTCTCACCTGGCAACGACCTCCTTATAGTAGCCGCTATTTGGAATGCAATATTGCTTGAGTATAAGAGATCTTCGGATCCTTCAACCAATAGCTTTCTTTTGGCTTGTAAAACCTTTTTAACAATAGCTTTTGGAAATTGAATGTCAGGGAATTCCCCATTTTCAGAGTAACCACGAACGGCATTATCAACTTGATCTGATAAGTAATGCATAATCTTTTCTTCCCCACCCTTCTCTTCATTGTTATTGGAACAGGATTCTTTCGCAGCTGAGCTTGAAACTTCGAGATGGGTATGGCTGCGTGTGTACTTAGAGGCATTTGGATTCTCTATACACTCCCCTGGTTTCTTACACTCCAAGGTACCTTCTAAGTACCTAGGCATAGATCATTTCAGTGATCAGGATACAGTATATATCTAAATAAACGTATGTTTTGCTAGAACATAATAGTGATACGAAGATCATAATAAAATTACACTACTGATAACTGAAAGTAATCGCCATCAATTACTCCGTGACCCACTCAAAACCTTGGAAAATTGCAAAATACGACATTAGAATTTTCATTAAAGCAGATTCTGTGCAGCAACCTTGGAAGATCATCAGACATTATCTTTGGAAGGGTTCTACATTGTAGATTAACTGATAACATACCAAAAGAATGCTCATTCCCAATCTACACGCAACAACACTGAAAACTCTGCTTTTTGGGGAGAGGAGGAAGAATAAAAGGCAATATAACTATACCTTTGCATTCGTCTAGACACCCGCACTTGCTCTTTAGAAGGAACAAAATCGCCTGCTCTCAGACGAATAGTATAAGCAGGGCAGCATGTTCTTTCCATGTCAGGTTTGTAAAGGAAACAACCAGATCGCCTCCAACCCCGGTCAAGAATATCTAAACCGAGACTCGTTAAAATACTTACACAATAAAGAAATCGTGCCAGTAGAATAACAGTAGTATTGTTCACAAAATATAAAGAGCAGCCAATAAAAAACCAACCTTGGTAGTCATCAATCGTAATGCTATGTGCCCACAAACCTGAAAAATCAAAGACAAGTTAAGAACGTAATCAGAAACATTAAATTCATCCAAAAAAAAGCAAAAGAACTTTAATACGGGGACGGAAAATAGAGCTATAGTTAGCAAATCAGCATTGGCCTAACATCCCAACTCTTTCTTTCCAATTCGAATCGCTTCGAAACCTCATAAATAATTTGCAAAATGATCACATTATCTTGTATTCATGGAATTAAACCCAATCATTCAAAACTACAATTTTTTTCGAGGATTCGCAACGACTACTGAATGAACAGCAACCATCCGAAGAATATAATCAACTTTAAAGGCCTAATTTTTTCACACAGCTCTGTGATTAATCACAATCAAAACTCTAAACTTGTTCAAATTCTAATTAGCAAGACAAATCAACTGGATTACGAACTTAAAACCAAACAAATTACGACAAATAGAGACGAACCGTGAGCGATACTGGTGCGAGCAGGGGATTTGCAGTAACCGCAGGAGCTTTTGTTTTCGCCGTAATCCACCACCACGCTTTCCCCTCTGTGGTTACTGCCGCCGCCGCCGCTGCTACTGCTCGCCTCGCCCTTCTTCAACTTCCCCGCCATTTTCCGATTGGATCCTCTCTCTCCTCTCAGCTCCGCCTCTGCATCGGAGGTTCTGGACCGCGTTTTAGCTTCCAAACGACGTCGTGGCGCGCGGTAACCAGCTATACGAGTACGACGACCCTCCCTTCTTCTCTATTGATCTCGCCGGGCGATTTTCAATTGGGCTTTAATTCTTTACTTCATTTGTGTATCTAACTTTTGTTTTGTTTTTTTTTTAATTATAAATTTTTAAAGAAAATTGCCAGATTGGTGATGAATTTCCATCAAATCCATTAAGTTAAATGATCCGAACTTTTGAAATTTAATCTGATTAAAAAGAAGAGATTCTTTAAAAGTGATAATAACTTTAACCGTTAGATCAAATTTCAACATACCAGATTCTTTAACTTGATAAATTTAATGGAAGAGATTCGAAGGTGATCCATTTCCGACCAATTTAAGTGCAATTACTCTTCTTTCCCTTCTTATTTATATTTATTTTATTTCAGTGAGAAAAAGGAATAACCAGCAAAAATAAATAATTGGAGTATTTGTATGGTCATACGTACAAATTTATATGGTATTACATTTTGCACCCTCAAATTTGGATGCAATTACAACTTCTAAAATCATCTTTAAAACATTTCAGTTTCATATTTTTACTATTATTTCATTTCAATTCCGTACAACCGTCTCAATTTATGTTAGATTTTCAGTTATCCGCTTATGTGGATATCACGGGCTCCATATACATGTGACACGTGGATTAAAAATTAATAAAATAATTTTTAATTATAGAAGGGTTCTCTTTAGAGATGGGCAAAATACCTATGGATTTGGGTAACCGCGGTTATCCATCAATTTAAAGTTCACGGTTATGGTTACGGGTAATCGTTTAGACGAACAAACGGTTATGAGTATAACCGTTTATTCGTGAAATTTAAATGGACGGTTATGGGTATTACCCGCGGTTATAACAGGTATCCATCGATTATAGGTATTAACCACGATTATAATAGGTATCCATTTACTCATTTAATTTAATATATGTAAAATTTTAAAAAAAAAAATTAAAAAACCCAAAATTTCAATCTCTCAGCCATATTCTGCCTGGCAGATGGATCAAAAATTTAGATATGGGTTTAAAAATAAAAGAAGAAATGGATATGGGTTTTTGAACTCGTCTCAAAAGGCATTTGTAAAACTTTCTACCTGGATTCTTCTTAGTATTTGCAGTGAGGACTGGCATGCTCCATACTAGGGAATGGACAACGATTATGGCGGACGGGTAACCGCGATTATTTATTCATAACCGTTTATGATCATACTCACATAACCGTTTACCTGTTGGGTAATTGCATAAACGGTTATACCCATACCCATAATCGTTTATAAATGGTTAACCATACCCATAACCGTATACTCATTTAACCATAACCGTTTACCCATTTATCCATTTTTTACCCATTTTCCCCTTTTTTCACCTGTCTAAAATTTTTTTTTTTAAACAACTTGAAAATTACAAAAGAAAAATTTGTCATAATTTTTGTTTTATGACAATTAAACACCATTATAGGTACATTTTAGCATGCATCTCCCTATTTTAATCATTTAAGTCCTCATACAATTCCAATAATTGAAATAATATACGAACGATATTTTTTTGCTACACCCAAGCAAGTCTTTAAACTATTTTTTTTTAATAGTTTACAAACAAGTTGTGGGTATGGAATAGGGATGGGCAAAATACCCATGGGTTTGGGTAACTGCGGTTACCCGCCCATTTAAAGTTCACGGTTATAGTTATGGGTAACTATTTAGACGAACAAACAGTTATGAGTATAACCATTTATCCGTAAAATTTAAATTGACGGTTATGGGTATTACCAGCAGTTATAACGGGTATCCACCGGTTATAGGTATTACCCTTGGTTATAATAGGTATTCATTTACCCATTTAATTTAATATATGTAAAAATTTTAAATAAATAAATAAACATCCCAAATTTTCAATCTCTCAGCCAAAGTCTGCCAGAGATTGAAAATTTGGATATGGGTTTAAAAATAAAAGAAGAAATGGACATGGGTTTTTGAACCTATCTTCTAGGGCATTTGTAAAACTTTCGACTCAAATTCTTCTCAGTATTTGCAGTGAGGACAGGCAGGCACCATACCCACAAGGAAGTCTTTAAACTTTTTTTTTTTTAATAGTTTACAAACAAGTTGTGGGTATGGAGCCTGCCTGTTCTCACTGCAAATACTGCAAATACTGAGAAGAATTTGAGTCGAAAGTTTTACAACTGCCTTCTGAGACAAGTTCAAGAACCCATATCCATTTCTTCTTTTATTTTTAAACCCATATCCAAATTTTCAATCTCTTCGCTAGGCAGACTTTGGCTGAGAGATTGAAAATTTGGGATTTTTATTTATTTATTTTAAAATTTTACATATATTAAATTAAATGGGTAAATGAATATATGTTATAACCGCATGTAATACCTATAATCAATGGATACTCGTTATAACCGCTGGTAATACTCATAACCGCCTATTTAAATTTCACAGATAAACGGTTATATCCATAACCGTTTGTTTGTCTAAGCAGTTACTCATAACCATAACTGTGAACTTTAAATGGGTGGGTAACCGCGTTACCCAAACCCATGGGTATTTTGCCCATCCCTACTCCATACCCACAACTTGTACCTATAACAGTGTTTAATTGTCAGAAAACAAAAATTATGACAAAATTTTCTTTTGTAATTTTTTAGTTGTTAAAAAAAAACATGTAGACGAGTGAAAAATGGATAAATGGGTAAAAAAAGGATAAACGGGTTAAAAAACAGGTAAACGGGTAAATTGTTATGATTAAATGGGTAAACGGTTATGGTTAAATGGGTACACGGTTATAGGTATGGTTAACCATTTATAGACGGTTATGGGTATGAGTATAAGCGTTTATGCAATTACCCAACGGATAAGCGGTTATGCGGGTATGAACATAAACGGTAATGGGTAAATAACTGTGTTACCTGCTCGCCATAATCGTTGCCCACTCTCTCATTCTTCTCTAACCCACTATTTCCTTACTCTCTCTCTTCTTCTCTTAGTCTCCGCCCACCCCTCACTCTCCTCTCCGCCTCACCCAATTTTGCCTACAGAACAACACCCACTGCTACCTCTAGATTTCAAGCTTTCAGGATTATTTGGGATGTGGCCGATCTGCCTACCCTGCTGAAGTTGCTCAGGTGACCTCGTTGCACCACCGCCCGTCACCACTACCAGCGGCCAAATGGCCATAGACGCTTAAAGAATACCAGGGGTCCAGGAGCATGAAATCATGAGCCAAGAAAATAATAAATAAATTAATAATTCAAAAGAAAGGCATAGTTCTTGTTCTCAACAAAGGGTTTAAGGTTACGATTCTACAGAAAAAATGAAAGGGGTTGCGATTCCAAATAAGGGGGTCCAATCCCAAATCGAAACATCTTTGTTGTTGTTAACAGAAGAGTTCCAAGGGTTTGCTATTCGTGATTCCGCTGTCAGGGGTGAGGGACGGACGAAGGGGAAACGGGTGCGGATGAATGGTGGACACCTGCTCGAGACAGTAGGTGGTGGCCTAGGATTTCCTTCTCCTTGACGGCTTAGATCTCAGCGCTGCGTCAAATTTGGGGTCTTTGAATTGGTTGGCTCTACGATTTCGAATTCCGGTAAAGATAAGGGGGCTTTGGTCAGCGTGGTTAGGGAGAGAAGGGGGAGGACACTATCGACTTTGCCTTGGGAAGTCGGGTCCAAGAAGAGGCTCTTTGATTCGAGGGCTTGGGTCATGGTGATGGTCTGACATTGATGGGGAACGATGGTGAGGCCGCCGTCTGAGTTGTCTGGGTGCGTTGGGTTTTCGGAGAAGAAGATGAAAAATGGCTCAGCCACTGAGTTTGACGTTGGAGATTTTTAGAGAGAGGAATGAGTGAGAGAGAGATAAGTGGGGTCATTTTGTTTAATTTAGTTTTTTTTATTTGCCAAGTCATAAAAATATATAGACTTTATATTTTTCACGTCATCACTTAACGGTCAAATTAACGGTTTGACTAACAGATGTATGAGATTGCAATTAAATGATAAGTCAATGTATGTGACTGAAATGTTTTAAAGATGTCGTATGAAATTGCAATTGCACCCAAACATGAGAGGGTAAAATATAATTTACCCTACATGTTACTAGCCTCTTGATATGCGCTTAAGCACGTGTCAATTGCAGATACATTACTTTGAGATTGAGACTCATATCTCTATATGAATTAATTTAGAAATTTTAAATTCAAATCCGTCACACGTATCTAAAGAAAACATTTTTTTGCACATTAGTGAAAAGAAAGATAAAAGGAAACTTCTCAATTTAATTAATGTGAGTACTGAAATTTCCATAATTACAATAGTATTAAACCTAATCAAGAGGAATTCTCTGATGGTCACCGATATGACCACATACCCAAAGCTACAATACAAGGGCACTGGGCGAGGAGAAACCAAATGGACATGATAGAGCGTCATTGTTACATTCCGATTCAGTAACATAATATTATGTGAAGTAAGAATAATTGTAGAAAATGATTTATTGTCGTTCATTCATTGTTAAATGTTTAATATATACTGAGTACAAATACACAAAATAATTATAATTCAATGAACTTAATCTACAAGAATTAGGGTTTAGGGTAAACCTAATCATCATCATACAACGAATCTAATCCAGACAATGAATATAAGGAAAACTAATGAAAATGACTTGAAAACTTTGAGTTTTAATGATAAGGACAAAATAAAAGGTAAAGTGAATAGTATCAGGATTGACTTTTTAGTGTAAAAATATGGTTTTTCGTTAAAATGAATAGTATCGCGGACTTTTCGTTAAAACTGCCATGAATCTAATATAGAAAATTACAAAGAGATTTAAGAAGTAAGACAATCTCGTTAATACTATCACATAACATTATATTATTAGATTAAAACACTATTATAATAGTTTATGCGATTCATCTAAGTTGCTCTGGGACTTCTTCTACTTGTAGGTGGAGTACGATTCACAGGAAAAAAAAACAAAACAATATTCATCTTCACCAAACCAAGAAAATCCTCGAAGCCATAAATCAAAATTACACAAAAATACACGGGCTTAACTGCATATACAACCAATCCAAAATTCGAAAAAAAATAAAAATAAATTAAAAAGGAGGGCATTATCGTGATTATCTACCCACCAAAACCCACAACCTGAAAACGTAGGCTTCAAGTGAGAGAGACAACAAAACCTGCACGGTCCGCACGTCCTTTCATTTTCCCGATTTCGGACTCCAAACCTCTCCTAAATTACCATTCAATGCCACTCCTCCTCTTCCCCCTCACCCTCTCTCTATCTCCACTGTGAAATCTCCCGATCTTCCCAGCTTTCTCACTGCAACTCCCGCTCGCCTCCGCAGCCTCTCGAGCTCAGTTTCGCAACAATGGCGGTTCCTCCGAGCTCAACCTCTCTTCTCGTCTAGTTTCCACTACACTCGAGAGCTCCGTTCCTCAACAATGGTGGTTCCAGTTCCTTACAGCTGAGGACTCTCCAAGATTTCATATTTCTCAGTGTTCTCACACTCCTACGAGCTCTGGAGGCGATTGGAAGAAAACGAGGCCGAAATGCCGACGCAGCCTTCGAATTTCTGCACGGATTGGCCTCGGTTTCAGATCTAACCGCCGTTGATCTTCATTTCGGCTACGACTGCGAGGCGTTTTCTTTGAGAATGGTAGCTTGAGCGGGTGGTTGGAAATTAAGTTTTAGATTTTATAAAATTATCGGTAGACTTTGCGTTTATAGCGATGAATCGGAGTTTTAGGGCTCAGGACTCGCAAATGCAAGCGATGATTAAGCAGAGGCAGCAGCTCAGAGTCTCGGTGAGGAAGGAGAAGGAAGAAGAGCTCGCTTTGTTCCTAGAGATGAAGAAGCGCGAGAAGGAACGGAACGATCTTCTTCTCAACAGCTCCGAAGAGTTCGATTCACCATTAGGTATAAAGATTTTAATTTTCGAGTGCAATGTAGAGGATTTCGAATTCTGAATTCCGAATTCGCAATCTGTAATATGCTTTTTTTTGCTTGAATCGATGCTAAAATAGTTTAAACTGAATTTCGATGTTAAATTTGTTTAGAAATGTTTCTTATTTTATGCATTGATATTGATTACTAAGGTTGCTTCTGATATGGTAACTTTGACATAGCAGGGGCGAAACCCGGAACTTCTCCCGTTTTCAATATTTCCTCATCAACGCCGGCACCTCCACGCAAGACTGGCGCTGATGATTTCCTCAATTCTGAGAATGACAAGAATGATTATGATTGGTAATGCCAGAATTTGTTTTACCTTTGTATGCTTATGATTCCGAAATTTGTCCTGCGTGTTGTGGAACTTTTAAATCAGGTTAACCATATCCTTAAATGTTAAAGATGTTTGAAGATTTTGTTCCGGTTACGCGTATCTTATGAAATATTTTGGATTGCAAAGTGTCTGGATAAAGTCCAAGAGTATAATAATACACTCTTGATATAATCCGTGGAGTGCATTTCTGCTGATTACATGTGTGTTGGTAATTTTCAAGGGGGCCTAAACCTGCCTGCCTCCCCTTTGTTTTGCTTCTATACCATATTTTAGCATTATAAATTGTGCATGCCTATGCAACATGGGGGGTAGAAATTTCTGACAAAGGAAAGCATGGCAATTGAAGTGTTTTTACGAAATAAGCCTGTACAGCGTTCGTTCGTAAATTGCATATTAAGTTTCAGTCTAGCGTAGATGCTATTAGGTATTGATAAGTTTTGTCTAAGTTGGTATTAATTATTTTATTCTCCTTTCAGGCTTTTAACTCCACCCGGGACTCCTCTTTTTCCTTCATTGGAGTTGGAATCACATAAGACCGTAATGAGTCAGCATGGAACCCCAAAGGCTCGTCCCACTGCACTCAAATCTAGAGTAAGAATTTCCTTTTCAACTGGGTTGCAGTTCTTCTACATCTGATCGGGTTGAAATTTATTTATAGTATGTGAAAGGGAGTTGATAGTCCTCTTTAAAGCAGAAGCCACCCGTTTCATTATGATAATTGATTTTGAGGAATCTCCTATTTTCTCTGCCAAGTAATAGTTATGTTGGAGTGCTGTTAATCTATCAGAACAAGGGTTACATAGGAAGCAGAAAAGTTGCAAAAGATATCCTCGGTATATGGCGCTTAATTGGCAGTTATATGAAATCTGAATTGTTGACATTCATTCTCATCTCTCAAACTCTACGTTGCTTAACTTAGAAACTGCATTTAAAAGAAAACGACTTATCTATATCATCTAACTTAGACAAGATTCAACAACTATTGAGCCTAGACTGTAGCGATTCATAGAAGATGCTGCTTCTCTCCTCTATCAGTCTCTATAAAAAGGATAAATTATGTGGTGGTTTTCAGTTTATGACTTTTGAGTTTGAAATTCTAATTGTGCTTGAGTTTCATGTAGTATTACTTAAGTCATTTCTTCATTGTGTCATAGTTAGCAAACCCCCAGGCAGAGCCTGCTGCTAGGAGCAGCTTAGTGTCCAGACAAACAACTTCTTCCCCTGGGCTAAGTTCTTCAAGTTCAGGGACCCGGAGGCCTTCATCGTCCGGTGGTCCAGGATCAAGACCTGCAACACCAACTGGACGACCCACATTGCCTTCAGCACCTAGACCTTCAAGATCGTCAACACCGACTTCTCGAGCAACCTTGCCGTTAAATAAGTCCATAAATTCTGCACCTAAGCCTACGGTTCCCACAACTAGATCGACAACTCCTGCAAAGAGATCAACAACTCCTGCAAATAGATCAACAACTCCTGCAAAGAGATCGACAACTCCTGCGAATAGGTCGACAGCTCCTGCAACTAAATCTACAGTTCCCTCAAGATCCTCTACACCGTCAAGGTCTACTGCAAGATCTTCAACACCAACTTCCAGACCCACTGTACCCCCACCCAAATCTGCATCAAGAGCATCAACACCAACTCGACGTCCGTCCATGCCATCCCCTACACCTAGTATATCAGCTCCTCCATCAAAGTCCTCACTTTCAGTTTCCAAGCCAGCTCCTACAGCAGCAAGAAATCCAGTGCCATCACGTGGTGCGTCCCCAACAGTGAAGTCCAGACCATGGAAGCCCTCAGAAATGCCTGGTTTCTCACTCGAGGCCCCGCCAAATTTAAGGACAACACTTCCTGACAGACCACTTTCAGCCACTAGAGGTAGGCCTGGAGCACCCTGTTCTCGATCATCTTCTGTTGAGCCTGGTCCTAATGTAAGGCCAAGACGGCAATCATGCTCTCCTTCGAGAGGACGGGCTCCCAATGGCATTAGTCATACCAGTGGGAGCTCTGTTCCTGCATTCAGTCGTGGACATTCTAAAGTTAATGAAAATGTGAGCCCTGTTTTAATGGGAACAAAAATGGTCGAGAGGGTAATAAATATGCGGAAACTAGCACCACCAAAGCAAGAGGATAAGCATTCTCCTCTTGGTAACCACTCCGGCAAGTCAGCTTCATCCCCAGACAGCTCAGGCTTCGGTAGATCACTCTCAAAGAAATCCCTTGATATGGCTATACGCCACATGGTAAGCATATTATTCCATTTTATGAGTCAGTTTACATCTTCATATGAGTTGAGTTTAGAATGCCTGCAAAGTTGTGCATGCTAACTCTGCGGAAGTATCTCATACTTTATGAGCCGGTGTACTTCCCCCATATGGCTTTCCCTCGTTCCCTCCCAGTTTGCTTGCTACGCAGTCAATATTTAATTTCCTTTAGAGAAAATATTTTATTCAAGTTTGGTATACTTGATGTTAACCTGATTCAACTGTTGGTTGCAGGACATAAGGCGATCCATTCCAGGTAATTTACGACCGTTGATGACAAATATTCCTGCTTCCTCAATGTACAGTGTGAGATCGGGGCCTGCACGAAGCAGAACAATTAGTGTTTCAGATTCTCCTCTTGCCACTAGCAGTAATGCTAGCTCCGAAGTTAGCGTAAACAACAATGGCCTTTGTTTAGATAGGTGCGAAATAGAAGATAATGGCAGTGAGAGAGGTGGTCGATCACCTGCCAGTGTGCGTGGTAGGTAATCGATTGGAGGAGCTACCATCATCCCACATAAACTGCATCTCTAATCTACCTCATGTTTTTATATTTTCGGTTCCAACAATCGTGACAGTCAAAAGAAAACCAATTTTCTGAGAGACCTGACCAGAAATTCCCCCTCTGTGCTTCATGATATTTGTAATATTAACAAATCTGGATATGTACCGAACAGCTTTTCGTGGCTCGCTTTCTACGGATACTGTGTTGAAAAACCAGAATGTTTACTTCTGGGAGAGTAGTGAAAGCTGCAATTTTCCTTGAGAAATCTGGATATTCGAATTATATAATTTCGAAAGTCAATTAAGTATATAGTTCGGTTCCACAATCCTTGCATATTAGGTCCACTCAAATATTACACGTAATCTCAACATAAACAAAGTAAATACAACATAAAAGGGCCAGAACAATGAGAGATTGTTCGGAACGTGTGGTTGAACATTACATGATATTATACAATTAAGGGGATTTTTTAGTGTTCTGGCCATGGTCCGGTATAGTAAGTGTTATAATACAATTCGTTGAATTTTAATTGTTTCAAGTTTATAACCAATTGTATTACACTTGATGTACCTCGTCGTGTTCTCGGCAAACTCGAAAATCTCTATGAGTTATGCGTTAGAAAGAAGAAAAACTTGTAAAATTTAAAAGGTTTTTCTGATATGAATTATAACTTCAAAATCTTATATTATCCACAGGCCTTACGGGAAGGCTTTTATATATACATCACAACAACACTTTACAGATTAAACTATAAGTTGCAGTCTGCACACCCATACCGCAGCACTATCTATACACCTTTACATATTAAACTAACAGCACACACACACATGCATTAAACTGTAAGTGACAGTCTGCAATCTGCACACCCATGCCGCAGCACCATTTATACATCTTTACATATTAAACTAACAGTAGCCAAGCACGCATGGGAAGACAGCACACATGCACATGCACATACAGCTTGTTGCCGACTAGGATTCTGCACTGCATGTGGAACATCAAAGCATGGAGGATTCTGCACTGCATGTGGAACATCAAAGCATGGAGTGGAGACTTGGGGAACATCAAAGCATGGAGTGGAGACTTGGGTTAACAGCCCCCCGCAAGCGAACAGGTGGGGGAACAACTGGAAGCTTGGAGACAAGAAACTTAAATCGTGAAGAAGAGAGGCCTTTGGTAAAAATGTCAGCAAGCTGGTCTTGAGAACACACATAACTTACTACGAGCTGTTTTCGAACCACCTTTTCACGAACATAATGGTAGTCGACCTCCAGATGCTTAGTGCGCGAGTGGAAGACTGGATTGGACGCCAGGGCAATTGAGGAAATGTTGTCACACCAAATGGTTGGTGGAGCCAAATTTAAATGAAGATCTTTGTAGAGAGACCTTAACCATGATAATTCTGCAGCAGTATAAGCTAATTGGCGATACTCCGCTTCTGCACTCGAACGTGAAACGGTCTTCTGCTTCTTTGAACTCCAGGAGACAAGATTAGAACCCAAATACACACAGAAACCACCCGTAGAATGACGAGTATCAGGGTTGCCAGCGTAATCTGCATCCGAATAAGCTGTCAACGTAGCAGTTCCTGGTTGATACAGTAAGCCATGATTATATGTAGCCTTTAGATACCGAAGAATTCTCTTGACTGCCATCCAGTGTGTGTTTTTCGGGGAATGCATAAATTGACATACTTGATTCACAGCGTAGGACAGATCAGGTCGTGTGATGGTGAGGTACTGTAGCGCCCCCACAACACTGCGATACATCTCTGGTTTGACGTAAGGATCGCCAATATGAGCACTCAGTTTCTGACCAGACGACACAGGAGTAGAAATAGGTTTGGCATCTGTGAATTTTGTGCAAGTGAGGAGATCCAGTGCATATTTAGACTGACAAAGATGCATGGCATCACCATTATACTTCACTTCAATGCCTAAGAAATAACTGAGCGGTCCCAAATCTTTCATTAGAAACAAACTACCAAGTTTCTGAATCAAATGAGCCACCTGGCATGGATTGTTCCCTGTTATAAGAATGTCGTCGACATAAATTAACAGAATAATATATATACCCTGCTTGTCAAACACAAAAAGGCTGTAATCACAAGTAGATTCCTCAAACCCTAGTTGAAACAAGAAATCAGAGAACCGTTGAAACCAAGCCCTAGGCGCTTGTTTGAGACCATAAAGAGATCGATGTAGCTTACATACATGATGAGGAAACTGGTTGTCAATGAAGCCTGATGGTTGTCTCATGTAGACATGTTCATTTAAGTATCCATGCAAAAACGCATTCTGCACATCAAGTTGGCGTACAGGCCACTTCTTTGAGACAGCAAGACTCAACACGAGTCGAATGGTGCTATGCTTTACCACAGGGCTGAAAGTTTCGGTGTAATCCACACCAACTTTCTGATGAAAACCATTGGCAACTAACCGAGCTTTATGTCGCTCAAGAGTGCCATCAGCGTGACGTTTAATTTTAAACACCCATTTGTTGGGTAGCACATTCATTGTAGAATTGTACGGAACTAAGCTCCAAGTGCCATTTCTTTGTAGTGCATTAAACTCCTGCGCCATAGCTTCTCTCCACGCCTGATGTTTGACTGCCTGACTGAAACAGGTAGGCTCAACAAGAGAGTTATCAAGTGCAACATGCATAGCATATTTTGGATTTGGTTTGTGAACCCCTAATTTAGACCGTGTAGTCATAGAATGTCCAGTATCACTGGGAACAGTGGGTTGCACACGATGTTCAGTTACTAAAACTTGCTCATTTGATGATAGTGAGGGTCCTATAGATAGGTTAGGGTCTAAAGGTGGGTTGAGCTGTGATACAGGTTCAACCATGGATGGTGGATTAGTGGGTAATGGAAAGTTAGGTAAGATATGAGGGAAAAAATTGTTACCTTGTTCGTCGACACTGTCAGAAGGAGATGTGAGTCCCTGAAAAGGGAATGAGTCCTCGTCGAATAGAACATGGCGAGACAAATAAACTCGTCTTGTGGTCATGTCCAAGCATCTGTATCCTTGATGGTTCAAAGAATATCCAAGAAAAACACAGGACTTTGATTTTGGTTGTAACTTGTTTTGCTTGTATGGTGTTAGCCATGGAAAGCAACGGCAACCAAACACCTTCAAAAACTCATAATTGGGTTTTCTTTGAAATAATTTCTCAAACGGAGATGTATCAAATAATACACGAGTAGGTAATCGGTTTATTAGATATGTGGCAGTTGAGCATGCATCAAACCAGAACGTAGTTGATATGAAAGACTGAGCAAGCATAACCATGGCAGTTTCGACAATATGTCGATGTTTTCGTTCAGCTAAACCATTTTGTTCAGGATGTTTAGGGCAAGAAAAACGTTGAGAAATACCATGAATATCAAGAAACCTTTGAAAAAAATGATTCTTATATTCACCACCTTCATCACATTGAAGAGTTTTTATAGATTTATTAAACATATTTTCAACTTTGGCTTTAAACTTCACAAATATCGCAAAAACTTCAGATTTTTGTTTCATGGGAAAAATCCATGAATATCGCGAATAATCATCCACAAACAACAAGTAATAACGAAAACCTTCGTTAGAAGGAATTGGAGAACACCACACATCTGAATGGATAAGTTGCAAAGGAAATTGAGACCTAGACTCGGACAATTGGAAAGGTAATTTAGTACTTTTACCTAGAGGACATGACTCACAAAAGCGTACATCAGAGGTACCATGAATTGGTACCAATTTTTTTGAAATTAAAAACTTGATTATTGGTTTTGCAGGATGGCCAAGACGTGCATGCCACTTTTGAACCGACACTCGAACTCCCACACATGCAGTAACAGAATGCTTGAGACAGCCACTGCCATTTGGAAATGGGTACAACCCATTCTCACATCTCCCTCGGAAAAGCGTCTTCCGTGTCTTGAGGTCCTTTACAAGGAAAACATGGGGAAAAATAAGTAAGTAACAATCATTATCTAGGGTAAACTGATGAGCAGAAAGGATATTAGTGGAGGCAGTTGGGCAATGAAGAATGTCACGTAAAACAAATGAGCAAGATTTAGTTTGAAGTTTACTGGAACCATAATGTGCAATTGAGATGCCCGTGTGATTACCTACACCTCCTACTCCTTCATTCCCGTGATACTCTTTGGGATTGGCCAGATTATGAATGTCAGGAGTAATGTGTGCATTGGCTCCTGTGTCTAGGAGCCAAGAACCATTCTGCTGTTTGTTAAGAGTAATTGGTGAAGAGGTCATGGCCGAGAGTCGTTTGGCCGGAATTCGTCCTTCAAAGGCAGTGTTCATGCGCTGGTAGCAATCCAACGCAGGATGACCTGGTTTACCACATATCTGACACACAATTCTATCACCACAAGAAACAAACCTTTCGCCAGTACCTTGATTATTCTGCGAAGCATTGTAATGGCGAGGATTGGGACCTCGGTGAGCACCACCACGATGTGAGTAGTTCCCGCGTCCACCACCACGAGAACGACCACCCCCACGTCCTCGAGAAGCCACGAAGGCATTAACAGTGGCTCCTTCAACCAACGGAACATTGTGTTCCACCATTCTTCTTTCTGTTGTCAGCAGCAAGGATTCAAGGGCAGGATAAGTGATAGGGTTGTCACGAGCTTGTGCTGCGCTCACAGTCATCTCATATGCTGGTCCAAGATTATTCAACACAATCTGGACCAGTTCATCATCACTCACAGGTTGCCCAGCAAGAGCAAGATTGTCAGCAATCGCATTCATGCGATCAAGGTAATCCGCCACAGAGAGATCACTTTTTTTGGTCTGCAACAATTCATTCCTTAGAAACAAAATACGATTCTGAGACGTGGATGCATACCTTTGCTCCAGAGCTTCCCAAGTAGCTCGAGCAGTTCTTTTGCTTGCCACCACAGACAAGACAGACGCAGTCAGAGATCCATTAATCCAGCTAAGGATCATCTGATCCTGTTGCACCCACGTTGTGTACGCAGGATTCACGGTTGTCAAACCAGCAACATGTTTTGGGGGACACACCAAGGTGCCATCAACATACCCCATCAAGTCCCGGCTTTTTAAAATAGGGAGAATTTGAGCCAACCACAGTGGGTAGTTGGTTCTATCAAGTTTGATATTGACGATAATGGAAAAAGGTTGAAAGGTGGTGGTTTGGGGGTTAGGGTTGATAGCAGGGACATTGTTTCCAGCCATGGAAGCGATGATGAACAGAATAATAGGTTGATCTTTGTCGTTAGACAAAAAAGGCTCTAGATACCATAAAAGGTTTTTCTGATATGAATTATAACTTCAAAATCTTATATTATCCACAGGCCTTACGGGAAGGCTTTTATATATACATCACAACAACACTTTACAGATTAAACTATAAGTTGCAGTCTGCACACCCATACCGCAGCACTATCTATACACCTTTACATATTAAACTAACAGCACACACACACATGCATTAAACTGTAAGTGACAGTCTGCAATCTGCACACCCATGCCGCAGCACCATTTATACATCTTTACATATTAAACTAACAGTAGCCAAGCACGCATGGGAAGACAGCACACATGCACATGCACATACAGCTTGTTGCCGACTAGGATTCTGCACTGCATGTGGAACATCAAAGCATGGAGGATTCTGCACTGCATGTGGAACATCAAAGCATGGAGTGGAGACTTGGGGAACATCAAAGCATGGAGTGGAGACTTGGGTTAACAAAATTATGGCTCTTTATAATTAGGTAACTAGAAATCACTATTGTTCAGTACGCAGAAGCAGGAAAGCTGCTGGTGATAAAATTATGCAAGGTCTGTGTAACTACATAAATCCATGACTCAAACAAACTCAAACACCGCGCGGTCATGGACGCTCTCTCGGCATTCTGGTTCCAACGAGTACATCCTTTGTTCGACATAATTCAGCTACAACATTGTTCGCGTCCATTCGCTCTCTCGGCATTGCTGCAGAACAAGCAACTCCAATTCTTGCAAGGGAAATCAAGCACTCGTCAGCTCTTTGTCTTTGATCGTCTTGGCCCAGATAGCCCCTGTTGTCCGTGGCAGTGGTAATTCCACTTTCTTCTGTGTGAAGGAGCCGGGGATCGCATATTTCTTTCACACGTTCGGGCAGAGCCGTCAAGACAAAGTTGTGCAGGTCCAGACCATCTTTAAACATGTCATCAGTCGGCCTCTTGCCTGTTAACATCTCCAGTAACAGGATTCCGAAGCTATACACGTCGCCATAGGTTGACACTGCAGTTCCACTGCCG
The DNA here is from genome assembly GCF_963583255.1 of Pyrus communis. Lineage (NCBI taxonomy): Eukaryota > Viridiplantae > Streptophyta > Magnoliopsida > Rosales > Rosaceae > Pyrus > Pyrus communis. Next base: position 5,369,908 of record NC_084818.1, read on the forward strand.
TACTCTATAATTTAATGCAGAAAAACATAGTTATGTCTTGACTGTGACTTCATAAAATTAAAGCTAAGAAGAAAGATATCAGGAAAATTTACCTGGGGCAGTGTAGCCTATGGTGCCTTTTATTGCATTGGAAGAGCCTTCTTGTGCAGGAAATGGACGAGAAGCGTCTGGGAGGAACCTTGCCAAACCAAAATCACCAACACATCCAGTCATGTCACCATCCAAGAGAATGTTGCTCGGCTTTAAATCGCAATGAACTATTGGCATGTCAGAGCCGTTGTGCAAATAATCCAGAGCACTTGCTATGTTGATTGCAATGTTTACTCTCTGAATAAGATCCAAATTTTTCTGCAGATTGGTTGGATTGCCGCCCTGTTGAGCTGAATTATGCAGCCATTCTTCGAGGCTTCCGTTTACCATGAAATCATAAACCAAAGCTTTGAAGTCATTCCCTTGAAATTGATGCTTGAACAGGCAGTCAGTAGCTTGACAAGATTTCGGTGCCTAACGGTTCTCAGAGCTTCACATTCAGCAATGAAACTTTTGGAGGCTCTTGAAGTTTGAAGATTGAGTACTTTCACTGCAACAACTCTTCCTTCATGCTGATCGAGTATTCCCTTATATACGGACCCAAAACTACCAGCACCAATCAAATTGGCTGCGGAGAACCCATCAGTTGCTTTAAGGAGATCTCCGTAGGACAATTTCAGAAGTGAAACCCCCAACGATGATCCTGATGTTGACTTCAGTGGTCTTGCTTTTCTTGATCGGTAAAGAATCACAAACAAAATCGCTAAACTCAATCCAACAATCCTACAAACAACTGAGATAATTATTTTCAGCCTAGAAGATAAACCTTGCTTAGATTGCTTGGATGCGCATTTGGGCAATCTTAAAGAAGGTATACCTCCACAAATCCGTGAGTTTCCTATGACAGAAAGCGCACTTGTGTTCTCAAAAACTCCTTCCATTGGTAATGCACCTTCAAAATCATTAAACAAGAGGTTCAAATTCAGCAAGACGCGAAAACTCTCCAAATAGTTGGGAATTCTGCCAGACAAGTTGTTGCGAGATATGTCGAAATTCTCAATCCCTGTCAAAGAGCTCAAGGATTCAGGTATGGTCCCCTGCAATGAGTTTCCACTCAGATACAGAGTTGTCAAACTTGTACAACTCCCTAAGCTTCGTGGAATCTCACCAGATAACCTGTTGTCAGAAACAATCAAGGAATCAAGATGCACCAAGTTACCTACTTCTGTGGGGATGGATCCAATAAGTTGGTTACCGGATAGATTCAAACCTTGTGACAGCGATGACAAACCAATAACTTGTTTTGGAATTGAACCGCTAAGATTGTTTTCTGAAAGAACCAGAAGTAGCAGTTTCCCGCATTCTCCAAGACTTCGCGGTATGTTGCCTTGTAACTTGTTTGACATGAGAACCAATATGGTTAATGAACTTAGATTTCCTAGAGAAGATGGGATGGTACCTGACAGTTCATTCGAATTTAGATACAAAGCATTCAACTTATTCAGTCTTCCTATTGAACTTGGTATAGTTCCTGTCAATAGGTTTGCATCAAAGGCTAGTACCTCCAAGTTGAAGAGATTTCCAACACTGACAGGAATGTTTCCGCGCATCCAATTCCTTCCGAATATCATTTGCTTGACCATTGTCGAGAGATTTCCGAGAGACTCAGGTAGCACTCCTCCAAAATTATTGTCACTGATTGATAAAATTTGTAGATTTGTACAATTAACTAGAGAAGAGAGGAAATCCAAGTCACCTTCCTGGTTATATCCAAGACTGTTATTTGAGATTCCTAACCAGACCAAATTCGACATGTCTGCCAGACTAGGCACTTTGCCTGTAAACTTGTTGTCTAAGATCACAAATCGCATAAGGTTTGAGGCATTGGCGACTGAAACTGGTATCGGTCCACTGAATTGGTTCATATGGCAATAAAACTTTTTGATGTTTGGAAATATAGTGTGGCCCAAGCTAGGAGGAAGGGTTCCGCGAAGTTGGTTTATAAGCACGGAAAAATATGTGATCGAAGAGAGGTTGTATATTGAAGGAGGTATGGTACCATTCAAATAATTTGTACCCAACACAAAATATGCTAAGTTCTTCAACTGGCCAATGCTATTTGGAATACCTCCATGCAGATTATTGTGATCCAGATAAAGCTTCTCAAGAGAAGAAAGATTTCCGAAAGAAGGCGGGATTTGCCCACTAAAATTGTTGTTTCCTAAATCAAGTACCCGAAGCTTGGACAATGAGGCAATTTCAGTCGGAAGTTTGCCACTAAGATTGTTTCCATATAAGAGAAGGTATTGGAGGTTGGAGCAACGTAATATGTTGGATGGAATAGCGCCGTTGAAGGAGTTGTTGTGAAGGCGTATTTGTTGCAAGCGGAACAAACGAATCAATTTCTGAAGGAATGGTGTGGCCGAAGCTATTGTTTTCGAGGCGCAGTGTCCTGAGGAAGCTCAAGTTTCCAATGTGGGGGGACAGCTGACCTTCCAGCGCGGATGATCGGAGGTCCAGCACCGTGACTCTATGGTGCCTTCGCCCGCAAGTAATGCCTCGCCACTCGCAGAAGTCGAGGGATTCATTCCAGGAGCTAAGGATGCCTCGTGTATCGTTCACGATTTCAGCTTTAAAGGCAAGCAACGATAGCCTATCCGCCTCATTTCCTGGTAGACAGGACGAGGAGGTGGAGGTGGAGCTAAAGAGAAAGAGTTGCACGAATATAAACCACATGCTAATATGGATACTTGAGAACTCCATTAAAACTCAAATTTTGAAGCAGAGCCAGAGTTATCCGTAAAAGAAAAAGGAGAAGAAAAACCTGCAACCAACAATTATAACATGTAAGTTGTAACTAACGAGTACAGAAAATTCATACAAAACTGCTTTTTTTTTTTTTTTTTTTTTGGTCCAAAGTCAAACAAAACTGCTTAATGTTTGAATTTACTTATGGGGATAATCTAGATTATTAATTTAATTACATTAGATTACTTGTCTAATTTCTCTTTAATTTGACTCTATTGTCTGCTCTAATTTGGAAGTGTGTCGAAGATATGATTAGGTATGATTAAGACATAACTAGCAACAACGTTGCTTGTGTCCTGTTCCTTTCTTGACCTGATGCATGCTCCAAACAGGAATCCGTCAAAATACGCTATATGTGACATTCCATTAAAATATGAGTGTCCGGGCCAACACAAAATTATTATGCAAGACTTTAATTCCCGAAATGAGATTTACTTTCCTAGCAGACTCTTGTAGATGTATCGTTTTTTAAGCCTAACATATGACTAATATTTTTTTCAAAGCAATATGACTAACATTTATCCAATAGCATGATAGCACATAGACGGTTGTGTGTTGAACCCGAGAAATCATATAAACTATTATCTATTCATTAACATGATACCACGTAGACGGCTGTATGTGAGACCCCGAGAGATCATTTAAACTATTACGATGAATCCTAACGGTCTTGAAGCCTTGAAGGTTCGTCTGTCCAGAAGTTCAACGCCATTGCAGAATATCATGTTTGAAAGTAGGTGGATGCAAATTGTATATGTGATTTGAATGATTATTTCAACCACTAGGTGTCTAGAATATTAACTTATATGTAATTTCAGAACAGTTTATTTCACGAGTTTAGTTTTCATCCTTGAACTTTACTAATAGTTTCTTCTGTCCTCGAACTATGTCATTTGTTGTACTAGTAGTCCTTTTTGCTAATTCCATCAACTTTTCCGTTAAGATGAGAGATAAAATAGAAATTTCATTCAAAAAATAGGGCATAAGCTCTTATGTATGTGTAAACATGATAAATGAATTATAACTATTTTCAAATAGTTCGGGATCGGAGAGAATTTCTAAAATGTAAGGTCAATATATCTATATGTATTAGGAAATATATGAAAGGGATGTAATTATTTTAGTTTGGATCTAAGAAATTTGATGAAGTATCCCTAAAGGTTCACATCATAACTGGTTGAAAAATTAGAAGACGAATTTTTCAAAAAGAAAGACTTAGCTTCTCAAGGATTGAGGATGAATTCCTCCTTAAAATAACCTCGTGACATATTCACAAACTTTTATGCTTATAATTGAACTCTTTAAGAATTGGCTAAATTGTCACATCCCGGTCTAGGACGGATCACTTCCCGGGCCCGCTCCACCACCGTAGCACGATATTATCTGCTTTGGGCTTACCATTCCCTCACGGTTTTGTTTTTGGGAACTCACGAGCAACTTCCCAGTGGGTTACCCATCATGGGATTGCTCTAGCCCCCTTCTCACTTAACTTTGGAGTTCCTACGAAACTCGAAGCCAATGAGCTCCCAAAAGGCCTCGTGCTAGGTAGAGATGGGAGTATACATATAAGGATCACTTCCCTGGACGATGTGGGATGTCACAATCCACCCCCCTTAGGGGCCTGACGTCCTCGTCGGCACACCACGGCCAGGGTTAGGCTCTGATACCAAATTGTCACATCCCGACCCAGGACGGATCACTTCCCGGGCCCGCTCCACCATTATAGCACGATATTGTCTGCTTTGGGCTTACCATTCCCTCACCATTTTGTTTTTGGGAACTCACGAGCAACTTCCCAGTGGATCACCTATCATGGGATTGCTCTAGCCCCCTTCTCGCTTAACTTCGGAGTTCCTACGAAATCCGAAGCCAATGAGCTCCCAAAAGGCCTCGTGCTAGGTAGAGATGGGAGTATACATATAAGAATCACTTCCCTGAACGATGTGGGATGTCACATAAATGGCCTTAGTTTTAATTCTTTTTTTTTTTTTTTTTGGCTGAGAATTACATAGTGATTTATAAGAAACAGTTCCGATCATATACACAAAATTTTGTAAATAAACTACCATGTACTTTGAGGAGGAAATCCTTAACCTTAAGGAGAAGTGTTTTTTAATTTAATTATATATATATATATAAATTAGATTTTTTTTGGTATGAAAATACCACCTCTTAAATCTGATGAATAAAAAGACAGATTTGACAGAAAGAGCAATCATGCAACGCAGAGTTAAGTTGGAGGGCAGAAAAAACTAATATGGTACTAAACATGGGCTAAAGTTGAGAGACTTTTGACACCATGCACCCAAAAAACATTATAATAAAATCTGGAGGGGTCCTAGTTCCCTTCTGACTCGCATTTGTACACATGAAACACAAAATTTAAGAACGGGATAAGCCCTCAGGAAATTGTTCGACTAAACAAGAAAAACTCCACAGCCTTGTAATGGAAGTACTTAGTTTCTACGAAATAAGCCTAACAAACAACGCCAGGCAAATTATGAAGAAGCAACTACAGCCTCGGGGGTAGCTGCGGCAATTGCTGCCTTGGGAGGAGCAGAAGTACTCGGTTTTGCATCCTTGGCGGGAGCTGGGGCCGGTGGTGATGGCTTAAGGTGGGGAGGGGTATTGTGCTTCAACTTTAAAAGTATCTGCCTCATCCTTGAAAGCTCGGTTGGCTTTCCGGGCTTTGGTCCTTGGACAACGAGAATGGATGGCTTCTTTTCCTGATCCTTCTTCCCTCTCTTCTTCTCTATAGCCGGCACCTCATTGGGAATGAGGTCAGCAATTGCCTTCCAGTAGTTCTTGTCTACCTCAGCATGAAACTTCTCTTGATTAGCCAGGAACAGCTGAGAAACGCCAAACATACAAGTTCAAAACATATGTTAGGAATGCATATTAACTCCCTGCGTCTTCATACCTTAGACGCCAGAGAAATTGATATGGATATTAAAGGCGAAGAAAAGCAAAATGGTATGACAAAGTTCAATTCCAAAATGTTTAGCCAAAAAAATACTAGATTTCAGAAATCATTAACCCGACCAAACATCCAGTATTAGTAATATTTGCTTTACAATGAAGCTTAACGGGGAAACGTTGCAGTTGTGATTTATGTAGCAAATCCTAAACAGTTGTGACCATCACATAATTGAATTCAGATACGTTCAGTCTGAGTAGAGGGAGGGTATAAAAGTTATGATCTTGCAGTAAAATTTATGAAAAACCAAGTCGAGTGGAGTGGGGAGCTATGTGTCAACAATTTGTGGCTCGTCTTCGACACCAATTTCGATCAATTATTCAACGAATCAGCAATTCAAGAACGAATGAAATAAATACACTATCAGTATCAGCTCAAAGGATCTTAATATGCATGCCAAACTTAAAATTAAGGTACTGAGGTTGGACATCCACATTATTACTCAGAAGATCTTATTAAAAACAAAAAATAGCGCTAATCATATTTTTCAGAAAATTTAATTTGATCTAACCTTCTCCCTTTCCCTGTTAGCAGCCTTGTTGTTTTCAGTAGTGATCTTCCTCTTCTGGTAGAATCCCACCTTGAATTCATCTGCTTCCTCGATTATCTGAACCAACAACTCCTTTTCCCGCCTTTCCTTCTCCTCGAGCTGAATTGCATTCTGCCTGAATGTCACAAGAGTTTGGATTACGATAACTCCCTTACAACCTCACAGAATTCAACCATTTATTTTTCCACCACCTTCTATGCAAACATAAAACCATTTTCTGATAGTCAATAACTACACATTGACAACAATCACGAATCTTTTCCGCTTCGAATTGAGCCCCACATTCTTATACAAACAATCGGCATGTTAAATTCATAAAGATTTCAACAAGTCTATATTTTTTTGTTTTTGATAAACATTCAATTTAACTAGTTGATATCAGAAATATAATCACTGCTCACTAGGCATGCAATTTTTGGAGCAACAGAAAGATCAAACCAAATCAAAACCAAGAACTTTCAACCGAATTGCACAAAAGAGTCAAAATTTAATTCCTATATAGAACTATTTATTCAATCGCAAACAATCGAAATTCGAAACCCTACCTCCTCCATTCTCTGAGAGCGAAGCCCTCCTCAGGCAGCATCTCCGACGGAGGCGGCAAAATGGGATCGTCGGACCCGCCAAAACCTCCATCAAAGCCCTGTCCATTCGATTCGGCGTAGATCGAAGGAGGAGAGAAGGCCTCCGACGCAGGCTGAGTGGCGAAAGCATCGCCTACGGCGGAGCCGTGGAAGATTGGGGAATCGGTGGCGGAGTCCTTGAGCGACTCGGTGTCGACGAAGGAGTCGAATCGCTGGGAGGGGAGTCGGGGGTCATAACCCAGGTAACCGTCGTCGTCGAACGGGCGAGTTGACACGGTGGTCGGGACGGAGTCGTCTTCGGGCTGAGCGAACGAGGCCATGATCGAGTCAAATGTACTGACACGCAAGAAACTGCCGAGCGAAATGCTTGCGGAGGCAAAAACTACGCAGGAGAAATATCCGCGGGCTTTGAGTTGGGCTTAGGCCGGCCCATTGGGCTTCCATTAGTCCAGCCCAATACAATGTTGCCCAAGAAATAACCGAAGATCTCTCTTTGGAACATACATAATCAGTTTACCGTTGTCCTTTCTTTGACTGGTCCTTGCGCCATTTGGCCTGAAAATCCAGAGAGAACAAAACAGCCGGCTTACACAGGCAGTTCTTGTCACTTGACCTCGATCACTTTGTGGTCACATTTATTTGGGTTGATCTTTATTTTCCTTGTTTTTTTTATATCTAAATTTCTAATTAATCGAGATCAGTCTTGTGCCATTTGGCCTTAAAATCCAAACATATAGAACAAAACTGCCGGCTTACACAGACAGTTCTTGTCACTGAAACCCCGACACCAACCGAATAATATAAAAAACAAGGGGGAACAGAACCAATTACAACCCAACTAAATAGGAAGAACTAAGGCTAGATTTTTTGCAAGTTTTTTTTCTTGTAAAAACTCAGCCTCTCTGCTTCACAACTCGAGCTTTATTTCGCAGCGCGTACACATGGGGCTCTTGGGTATCATTATTAGCATCTGTTCTATTATCATGCAACTGTTTTTCCTGATGGTCACTTCATCCTCGTTACGTCTAGGAGGGAATGAGACGGATAGACGGTCCTTGCTTGCATTTAAAGCTGAAATCGTGAACGACCCACTGGGCATTCTTAGCTCCTGGAATGAATCCCTCCACTTCTGTCAGTGGCAAGGCATTGCTTGTGGCCGCAGACACCAGAGAGTCACCGTGCTGGACCTTGAATCAAGCCGGCTGAATGGTCAGCTACCTCCCCACATTGGAAACTTGAGCTTTCTCAGAATTTTAAACCTCCAAAACAACAACTTCAACAACACCATCCCTCAAGAAGTTGGTCGTTTGTTCCGTCTGCAACAACTACGCCTTGGTAACAACTCCTTCAGTGGTGATATTCCATTCAACATATCACGTTGCTCTAACCTCCAAGTACTTCACATAGCTGGAAACCATCTTAGGAGCAAACTTCCAATTGAAATTGGCTCCTTGTCCAAGCTTCAGGTACTTGCTTTAAGCAAAAACAATTTAAGTGGGGCAATCCCACCTTCTTTTGGAAATCTTTCTTCTCTCCAGGTGTTATCTGTGGAAGAAAATAATCTGCATGGAGATATTCCAAATAGCCTTGGCCAGTTGAAAAGACTAACATATCTTTCAGTGGGTGCAAATTATTTGAATGGTACCATCCCTCCCTCGATTTACAACCTCTCATCAATTACAACCATTTCTGTGCTTCTAAACGAACTGCATGGAACTCTTCCCTCTGGGTTGGGCCAAACTATATTTCCAAACCTCGAAATCTTTTATTTCTGGGGCAACCAATTCAGTGGACCGATACCAACTTCAATCTCCAATGCCTCAAACCTTTCACTGTTTTCTATCTCATTCAATGAGTTTACTGGAAGAGTGCCTAATCTGGCAAGGATGTCCAATCTGTTCCGGGTAGAAATGGATGCTAACAATCTTGGAAATAATGAGGAAGGTGACTTGGACTTCCTTTCTTCTCTGGTTAATTGCACCAACTTAGAGCGTTTGGATATCCGTGGCAATAATTTTCGAGGAGTGCTACCTGAATCTCTCAGCAACCTCTCAACAAAGCTCGAGGTAATGAGCTTGGGAGGGAATCAGATATGCGGAAGCATTCCTGTAGGAATTGGAAATCTCATCAACTTGGGGATACTAGGCTTTGAGGTAAACCAATTGAGGGGCCCTATATGAATTCATGGTGAATGGAAATCTTGAAGAGTGGCTGCATTTTTCAGCTCATAGGCTACCTGGGGCCCCCATCGTGCAGGGCCATTTGAACCTTATTCAGAGGGTAAACATTGCCATCGACGTGGCTAATGCTCTAAATTATTTGCACAACCACTCTCACGTTCCAATAATTCATTGTGATTTGAAACCCAGCAACGTTCTCTTGGAAGGCGACATGACTGCTCGTGTTGCTGATTTTGGTTTAGCAAGGTACCTCCCAGATGCTTCATGTTCACTTCCTTCGCACAGAAGCACTGCAAATGTCATTAACGGTTCCATAGGCTATATTGCCCCCGGTAAGTTGGATTGTTGTTTCAACCTCTTTCTAACATGTACAAGAGAACAATTCTCTTTTTATTTCAATTTTTAACTGTATCTTCTGTACGGAAACCTGTAGAGTATGGAATGGGAAACGAGGTTTCAACATATGGCGATGTGTATAGCTACGGAATCCTGTTGTTGGAGATGCTTACTGGAAAGAGGCCTACAGATGAAATGTTCAAAGATGGTCTGAACCTGCACAAGTTCGTTCAGATAGCTTTGCCTGAACTTGTAGAAGAAATATGTGATCCGGTGCTTCTTCAAAAAAAAGAAAGCAGCACTCGTAGTAATGGCTCAAGCAATAGGAATCAGGTCCAAGATGATCAAAGGCAAAGAGTTAGGAAGTGCTTGGTTATCATGGCCAGGATAGGAGTTGCTTGTTCTGCAGATTTGCCGAGAGAGCGGATGGATATTGGACATGTTGTAGACGGACTATGCCTAGCAAGGGATGTACTAACTGGAACCTGGATTCCTAGAAATCATATGATCACGGCCTAAGCAGCATGCAATCCAACTGAGTTTGTTCGAGCACTGAATCAAGGATTCGGGCCTATTTAATAAGCTTTCTAGACTCTGAGTTACCTTTGCAGAATTGCAGACATGAACAATATTGTAAGCATCAAATAAAATCAGAAACAAAAAGTAACAATTATAACCTCAAAATTGAACTTCTTAGTTGCATTTTTTGTTTCTTTATTTCTTTCCAACATGCATCATCACTTTCTCCTTTTTCTTTTCTTCGACCGCCAGTCAACAGCGACAGCAACAGACCGTGTTTATAGTCATATTCTCGGCTGTTTGCTGCATAATCATTCTGCCCTTCAGTCATGGTGTGAAGAATTCAACTGATTGTCTGGCAACCCGGAACCCTTGGTCATGATGTTTAACAAAGAATTGTACTTCCTGCCAACTCATAACCTGCATTTTGTAATTTAATCACCAGAATTCCTGCATCGCCGTGTGAGGAGGAGGAAAGGTAATTGTTGAAGTAGAGTTCAGCCAAAAGCTACGTTTTGCATTGTGTATACCTTTCCAATGAAAAGGGTTCAGCTCAACCAACATGTAACATTTTCCTCACAACAATTAACACTAGAAGAGTTATGTGCCAGGCCGAAAGGTCCTGTACCATTTCATGGGTCCAGATTCTCCCCGAATCTCTCTCTCCGGATTCTTTCCAAAACTGTAATCCTGCCTGTTAATGCAGATCATGCGGCCAACAATCAATCTTAATGATTAGAGTTTTGTTAAGAATCTGGAGGCCCTACTGTTCCCGCCGAATAATTTTCATTCAAATTATAATTAATATTCTAACAGATTATGATATCTAAAAATTAGTACGAGTCATGAAGGCAGCGACAATGAGACCCACGACATTTCCAAAGTCTTTGAGTAACCATTTTGGACTCTAGAGTTTACTCCTGTCTGCTCTTCAACTTTCAAAGTCTTTGCGTCAACCTACAATGTCTTTCATCAAGACCTACATTTGCTGCAATTAATGTTTTGTTTCTGTTCATGTATATGTACTTCTGCTTCAAAACTTAAGCTTTCATTTGCGGCCTCCTTGATGGAGTTCCCATCCTCCTTAGTACTAGGTTTATTTTCATACGACTCTTTCCCTTTCCCTCTGCCCCCTGCTCACGTCTAGGAGGAGATGAAGTGGATAGGCTGTCCTTGCTTGCCTCTAAAGCTGAAATTGTGATTGATCGCATGGCCGTCCTTAGCTCCTGGAATGCATCCCTCCACTTCTGTCAGTGGCCAGGCCTTACTTGCGGCGACAGACACGAGAGTTACGCTGCTCAACCTACAATCAAGCCGATTGGAAGGCTCTGTCCTCCCACATTGGAAACTTGAGCTTTCTGAGGCTTTAACCTCCAAAACAATAACTTCAGCCACACCATCTCTCCAGAAATTGGTCGTTTGTTCCAGCTGCAACAACTACGCCTTGTAAACAACTCTGTCAGTGGTCATTTTGGAGGTGTTTTACCCAACTCTGTAGCCAATCTTTCAACCCAACTCACTAAACTCTACCTCGGAGTCAATCAAATATCTGGAAATATTCCTGCAGCATTAGAAAACCTCAACAATTCGATAGTCTTAGGCATGCAGGCTAACCTGTTCATCGGCATCATTCCTACTTTTTTCGGGAAGTTCCGACAGCTGCAAATACTGGCTTTAGATGGAAATAGATTATCAGGACAGATACCTTCTTCCATAGGAAACCTCACTCAAATGTTTCAACTCTACTTATCAGAAAATAAATTAGAAGGAAGCATTCCCCCGAGCATCGGAAACTGCATAAATTTGCAGTATATGGACATCTCAGACAATAGCCTTAGTGGAGATATACCACCACAGTTTATTGGTTTTTCCTCCTTATCTGTCCTTGCTCAATTCATCACATAATTCACTGACTGAGAGTCTGCCTGTGAGAGTGAGTAAGCTAAAGAATGTCAATGCGCTCGACGTCTCTGGAAACAATCTAACTGGAGAAATTCCAAAAAGTATTGGAGACTGTCTGAGCCTTGAGTTTCTTTACCAGCAAGGAAATCTCTTTCAAGGAATCATACAGAGACTTCCAGTTTCTCTAAACAACTTATCAGGACAGATTCCAAAAGATCTACAGAGACTTCCAGTTTCTCTTTCGAACATACATGATCAGTTTACCGTTGTCGTCGAACGGGCGAGTTGACACGGTGGTCGGGACTGAGTCAGGTTCGGGCTTTGTGAACGAGGCCATGATCGAGTCAAACGTACTAACACGCAACAAGCGTCTCTCTCACTGTCTCTGTCCGTGGCTCTTAACTGCTGAGCGCAAAAACTACGCGGGAGAAATATCCACGGGCTTTGAGTTGGGCTTAGGCCGGCCCATTGAGCTTTCATTAGTTCAGCCCAATACTTGTTGCCCAAGAAATAACCGAAGATCTCTCTTTCGAACATACATGATCAGTTTACCGTTGCCTTTTCTTTGACCTCCAGGCCGGTTGAGAGCAAGTTATGCCGGATCCCGCATGACTAGTCTTTGCGCCATTTGGCCTGAAAATCCAGAGAGAACAAAACAGCCGGCTTACACGGGCGGTTCTTGTCACCGGGACCCCGAAAATAACCGAATATAATTAAAAGCAAGGGGTAACCAGACCAAGTACAACCCAAATAAGTAGGAAGAACTAAGGCTACATTTTCTGCAAGTTTCTCAGCCTCTGGTAACTCGAGCTTTATTCTGATATGCGCGCATACATGGGGTTCTCGGGTATCAGTATTAGCATTTGATCTATTCCCATGCAGCTGTTTCTCCTGATGGTCACTTCATCCTCCTTACGTCTAGGAGGGAATGAGGCTAGATTTTTGTATGTTTAATGTTCTTATTAAAATATGTAATTTTTCGTATTTGCATTACCGCAAGTAAAGTCCTGCATCCATGACTGAGTCCAACAAAACTAATAACAATCTTAAGTTTTCTTAGGTTTTGAAGTCGTTTCTAGAATTTTTTTCTTCTAGTGCTATCGGAAGATTGGGAGCGATTTCAGAGGGCTAGTTTAGTCTCCAACGTGTGGGCCCTGACATATGCAGATTTGTCTGTAAGAAATATGATTAAAAACTAGCACAAGAGCGTTTGATTTTCGTTTCAAGACGAAGGGCTGTGATAATTTGAACCAGGACGCCTAGTGCGCGTATGATCACAGCCTAAATAGCACCTAGTACAAAGTATAATTAGCTTTGTTGGAAGACTTAAGTAACTAGAATAATATTAAGTGTAGAAATATGACTCCTTGACTCCTTGAAGCCCGATAGAGTGTGTAACAACCCGTCCCGGGATTTACGGAAGAAAAAAAATATTTTTGTATTTTCACTAAATTTGGGGATACTTTCCTTTTTAAAATTGTTTTTGAGTCTTAATTGGTGAGCCCAAGGGGCCCACCCCTTGTTTTGTCCCCCGGTTCCCTTTCCCTTTTCTTTTTTTTTTTCTTCTGAAAAGTCTCTCTCTCCTCTCCTTCACTCTCTCTTCTCTACCCGTACTCTCTGTTAACTACATTGTAATGTTTGGAAATTGAAAGAAAATCAAGAAGGAAGATGAAAAGAAGACAGAGAGTTTTACAGAGAGATAGATTTAGAGAGAGAAATATACTTTTGTATTGATTGATAGAATGAAGGTTACACAACTGTTTTTATAAGGGAGAGCCTAACTACTCTAACCAACTTACTAACTGTATTGCTAACTTGTATACTTAATACTCCCCCTCAATCTCAACTGGGGAAACTCAGTTTGAGATTGGAAGAACATCTACAATCACTGAACACAATGTTGAACCATCACAACTTTAGTAGTATCAATGCTTAGTACACGCTTTCCAAACCCAACCACCAAAACCTCTTGTTTATGACAGTGCCAACAAACCCGTGGATGAACAGCGTCCCCCTCTCCACTAGCACTAGCCAAAAGTCATGTCTGTGACCCTCTGTGTAGGAGCTCAAAACAAAGATCTCAAAGCAGTGTGTATATTCAACACCCGAATGTTGCCCTGCTACAATCCATAGCATATATTTCAATCGAAGAACAGCCTCTTAGAAAATTGTAACACACCCTCAGGCCGGTTATAACAACTTCTTGCGGGATTACCCTTCGTGGGATTTACCGTCAACAACTTCATTTAACATTGGCTTCGGCCTTTAAACAGAAAAATAACAAACTATAGTGTGGCATCGGCCTTAACTATAGCACCACGGGATCGCCCTTTGTGGATTTAACCAAAATACAACTACTCTTAACAGTGGCATCGGCCTTCACAATTTCAACAACAGAAAATCAACATCTATGTAGGATTACCCTTCGTGGGATTTACCTACTTACATCACGGAATTACCCTTCGTGGGATTTACCGTTTACAACTTCATCAAACTTCATCGTATAACCGGACTTACTGTAGATTCATGCTAACAATTGAGTTGGTTAGACTCGACATTATAGGCTGTAATAAGAAAAATACTGCACCACTCCTCAGTTAGCTGCTGAACAATCTTCTTAGACATTACATTTCTGAATTTGGACACAAACCATAATCGGAACAACCACAAAATTGGACATACCAGAATGCAAGAATTCACACGCATTGAGCATACCAGACTTGTAACTAGATGCTATTGCCCAACAACTGAGGTTGCGAAGAGGGCATTGAAAGCTGGACTCCAGACTTCCCAAATCAAGGTTTATGGCCTCCCTGTGCGGCCTAACTTTGTCAAGCCCGTGCGACCAAAGGCTGAACTTCGGAGAGAACTAGGAATGGAGGAGGACCAACCAGACTACCAGAAATTGAACCAAAACCAAATCTTTAAGCCTCCACAATTAACAATTCTTCAAGAAACCGACGAGCAAACTAGTTGACGATGACAATCGGCCTTGGAATTCATCAAACATAAAGAAATTCTCACTGAGACAAATCAACAAACAGGTAGAATGCACATACCTTTACTTTACTGAAACCCCATAATTCTAGAACCAAGAAACTCCACCAAGAACCAATCAACTACAAATCAAGCGACGGAAGAACGGGAATTCCAAACTCATCTCGTAAGCGCAGCGAACAACACTCCGACTGACAAGCCAGCAATGCACAAGAACGAAACGCCGCGAACACGAACGAAGAACACATTCAAATTCTTAGCAACCTGAAGGGTGAGAGTCAGAATCTGCAGCCTGCCTTGCTCCTCCATCTTCTTAAAGAAGTAGATTGGCTTCAAACTCTGCCTCAACATGAACGCCAGCGTAAAGGGCAACCCGAAAGCCAAAATGCTTTGAACTGAAACCTCCGGCATTGGGGTCGATTTAGTGATGTATGAAATCCAAGCTCCGACGCCGAGTTGGGCCAAACCCAGAAGAGCCAATACCCTGCTCAGACTACACATGTTTTTCGCCATCGATTCGAGAACTTCTCTGGTCTCATTGGCCAAAGTCGAAGGGTCTCGCTCCACAGTCGGTCCTTCGATTTCTTGGTGCTTGAAGGCTTTTCAGATTCTGGATCCGGTGACGGTGAACTAGAAGTTCTCGCCGATATCGTTGGCCACACCCAGCATGGTGAGCTGCTTCTGGTTGAAACCCAGAACCGACTTCAGGAAAATCTTTCTTCAGCAACCTAATTTGCTCGAGCTCGAAGCCCCAGTCAAAATTTGCAGTGAAACCAGATGAAATCAAAGAAAAAAAAAAAAAAAAAAAAAAAAAAAAACCTATGCGAAATCTCAGAGAAGTTTACATAGAAAGAAAGGAAGAAAGAGCACTTGTATTAGGAATAAGGAAATACGCGGAAACGAAAGAAAGTAATGAAGAAAGATAGTAGAGCAATCGACCACCAAGATCCATGGCGTGAGCCTTGGTGGCTCTGATACCATGTTAACTACATTGTAATGTTTGGAAATTGAAAGAAAATCAAGAAGGAAGATGAAGAGAAGACAGAGAGTTTTACAGAGAGATAGATTTAGAGAGAGAAATATACTTTTGTATTGATTGATAGAATGAAGGTTACACAACTGTTTTTATAAGGGAGAGCCTAACTACTCTAACCAACTTACTAACTGTATTGCTAACTTGTATACTTAATACTCTCCCTCTGTTACTCCCCCTCTCGGTGCTCTTTTCTCCGACAAGAATGCGCACACACACACCCGTGCCCACACCTCATCAACGACGACAACATCACCATCATCACCACGTTAGCTCTCTCTTTCTTTCTTCGTTTCTGTGGAGCACAGAGAAACTCCGACGAGTTCCTCGTCCTTCCGTTTTGGGTAAGCCTCAAAACACTCCAAATGCTTCTCTTTTCATCCTTATAGCTCTTTTCTAACTCTGTGGTTGTGTTTTGGACGTCAAACCATGAAGAAATCACCTCGGAGACATTTCCCCAGTTTTATGGCTAGCACCACACCTTTCGAGGCAATTTCCGGCCAAACCACGGCGAGTTGGCCGGCGTGCAAGGTATCAATCTCTTTGTCTCGCTGAGTATTACAACTTTTCTTTTCTTTTTTTCACCCAATTTCATTAAGTATCGAAGAAGTTATACTCATTTGAATCTTACCCAGTTTCCGGCGGACACCCGTGACTTCCAGGCTGTTTTTCGGCCAACTTCGGCCACGATGACGGGAACCAAGGGTATATTTCGATTCCTTACCTTCGGGGCTTCAATTTGGTATATTGAATGACATGTTTTGGTTGAGTTTTGAGCTCTATCGGAGCTTGGAAATTCTCCGGCCGAAATCCGGCCTTCTCATTCCTTGGAATCCGGTGAACTGCCAAACCCAAGGCCTTTGGGCCTTTCCTGCCAAGCCCAAAACCCTGGGCAGCCCAACCCAACCCTTTTATTATTTATTTTTGTTTTGTTAATTTAAAGGTCTTTGGGTCGTTTCCTCTAGGGCCTTCGGCCCGTTAACCCTAAACCCATTAGACCCAAACCCGGATCCAACCCAAGTCCAAACCCTTTAACTCAATCTGGATCCAAGCCCAGAGCTGTTTGACCTGTTGACTCGGACCCGGTCAACGGTCAGCGTTGATTTTGACTTTGACCTGTCAATGGTCAGCGTTGACCTTGACTTTGACCGGTCAACGGTCAACGTTGACTTTGACCATTGACTTTTTGGGTTTCGTGCGGGACTCCTCTTAGGCTAATTTCAACGTCCTGAACCCGTTTCCGATGTCCGTTTTCCCAAATTCAATCGTTTGAGTAGAGATTAACTAAATGTACCATTTATGTGCTTAGGGGCGTTTATCTGTGGCATTTCCTTCTTCGCTAGATGGCGTGACTTTTCGACGGCGAAGTAATGTGAGTGGACCCCTTCTAAAGATGCATGTTTTGATAGTATAAATGCATACATGAAAAGCATGATTTGATGATTATGTTTTATGGGACGTTTTATGAGATAACATGCTTACTGAGACTAGTTTGAATTATTACTATTTTTCCTATAACCCATGTTCTTATAGAATATCTGATGGATGACGATATGATATTTAGAACATGTTTAGAACACCTCTTTATAGATAGATGATGGATGACTTTATACTATGAAGTTGATTTTCAGTATATGTATGTTAACTGGTTTTGTACTTACCTAGTGGTCCTTTCCGCTACGGGACTTAGGGATAGATCCAGTCCGTCCCTGGCGACGGTTTGGTGTTGGCATAGGGCCTAGTGTGTGTTTCCTCTGGCTATTTAGCACAGGGACGGGAAGCCGGCATGGGGCCTGAAGTGTATTTTCCTCTGACAGTCTGCTCAGAGACGGGGAGCCGGCATGGGGCTTGAAGAGTTATATCGGACATTCACTAATGTTTATTATATATACAAGTTATGATTTAAGATACTGCACGACATGCTAGGTTTCGGAAAACCTATGTTTATCATAATATATGTGTTTCATAAAACTTGGGGGTTAGTACGTTGATAACTGTTTTATTATATATATATATATCAACTTGGTCCACTCATGTTTGTTTTGTGCCCCCTTCAGGACTTAGAATCAAGACATACAATCCCGGCGTCCAGGCATTTCCGCATCGGCATCTTCGAGTCCTCTTGGTGTAGGACCCACTCCTTTGTTTCATTCAATTTTATATTATTTTCTTTTAGTGTTCTAGATTAGGGGTGTGCTTTGAACACGGTCCTTATTTGCATATTCATTATTCTTTTATATTTATAAACCTTATTTACCCCTTGTTTTCAGCATTTGCACTTAATAAATGGCTTTCATCACCCTCGGGTGTCGGCCAACACGTGCCTATCCTGGTATTCGGGGAATATCGGGGTCGGGGAGTGTCAGATTAAATTGTCACATCCCGGCCCGAGCCCCCACCACAACCTGGGCCCGCTTCACCACCGTAGCACGATATTGTCCACTTTGAACCCCGACTACGCCCTCACGGTTTTGTTTCTGGGAACTCACACGAGAACTTCCCGATGGGTCACCCATCCTGAGAATGCTCTCGCGCGCTACTCGCTTAACTTCGGAGTTCCCATGGAACTCGAAGCCAGTGAGCTTCCAAAAGGCCTCGTGCTAGGTAGGGATGAGAATATACATATAAGGATCACTCCCTTGGGCGATGTGGGATGTCACAATCCACCCCCTTTAGGGGCCCGACGTCCTTGTTGGCACACACGCAGCCAGGGTTAGGCTCTGATACCAAATTGTCACATCCCGGCCCGAGCCCCCACCACAACCTAGGCCCGCTTCACCACCGTAGCACGATATTGTCCGCTTTGGGCCCCGACTACACCCTCACGGTTTTGTTTCTGGGAACTCACACGAGAACTTCCCGATGGGTCACCCATCCTGGGAATGCTCTCGCGCGCTACTTGCTTAACTTCGAAGTTCCCATGGAACTCGAAGCCAGTGAGCTCCCAAAAGGCCTCGTGCTAGGTAGGGATGAGAATATACATATAAGGATCACTCCCCTGGGCGATGTGGGATGTCACAGAGTGACCGGCCGGACATCAATGCTCTGATCACGGCCTAATGTATTAAGTAACACCTTGTTATCACCATTTCAACGTAAAAAAAAGTTATTATTTTTACAGTTGAGAATCAAAGCTCAAATAATTGTGTTTGTTGTTGACTTTGTGGTCACATTTATTTGTGTTGATCTTTATTTTCCTTGTTTTTTATATCTAAATTTCTAATTAATCCAGAACAAGTGATGACTATGACAATTTCTTTCAAGTATTTGCGCCATTTGGCCTTAAAATCCAAACATATAGAACAAAACAGCCGGCTTCCACAAACAGTTCTTGTCATTGAGACCCCGACAATAACCGAATAATATAAAAAACAAGGGGGAACAAAACCAAATAAATAGGAAGAACTAAGGCTAGATTTTTTGCAAGTTTTTTTTTTCTTGTAAAAACTCAGCCTCTCTGGTTCACAACTCGAGCTTTATTTCACAGCGCGTACACATGGGGTTCTCGGGTATCATTATTAGCATCTGTTCTATTATCATGCAACTGTTTCTCCTGATGATCACTTCATCATCCTTACGTCTAGGAGGGAATGACACGGATAGACAGTCCTTGCTTGCATTTAAAGCTGAAATCGTGAACGACCCACTGGGCATTCTTAGCTCCTGGAATGAATCCCTCCACTTCTGTCAGTGGCAAGGCATTGCTTGTGGCCGCAGACACCAGAGAGTCACCGTGCTGGACCTTGAATCAAGCCGGCTGAATGGTCAGCTACCTCCCCACATTGGAAACTTGAGCTTTCTCAGAATTTTAAACCTCCAAAACAACAACTTCAACAACACCATCCCTCAAGAAGTTGGTCGTTTGTTCCGTCTGCAACAACTACGCCTTGGTAACAACTCCTTCAGTGGTGATATTCCATTCAACATATCACGTTGCTCTAACCTCCAAGTACTTCACATAGCTGGAAACCATCTTAGGAGCAAACTTCCAATTGAAATTGGCTCCTTGTCCAAGCTTCAGGTACTTGCTTTAAGCAAAAACAATTTAAGTGGGGCAATCCCACCTTCTTTTGGAAATCTTTCTTCTCTCCAGGTGTTATCTGTGGAAGAAAATAATCTGCATGGAGATATTCCAAATAGCCTTGGCCAGTTGAAAAGACTAACATATCTTTCAGTGGGTCAAAATTATTTGAATGGTACCATCCCTCCCTCGATTTACAACCTCTCATCAATTACACTCATTTCTGTGCTTCACAACAAATTGCATGGAACTCTTCCCTCTGGGTTGGGCCAAACTATATTTCCAAACCTCGAAATCTTTTATTTCTGGGGCAACCAATTCAGTGGACTGATACCAACTTCAATCTCCAATGCCTCAAACCTTTCACTGTTTTCTATCTCATTCAATGAGTTTACTGGAAAAGTGCCTAGTCTGGCACGCCTGTCAAATTTGTATTTGTTATCACTTACCAATAACCATCTTGGAAATGATGAGGAAGGTGACTTGGATTTCATCTCTTCTCTAGTTAATTGCACCAAATTAACGGAGTTTGATGTTAGTGGCAATAATTTTGGAGGAGTGCTACCTGAATCCATCAGCAATCTCTCGACAGAGCTCAACCTGCTGGTATTTGGTCGTAACCAGATACGTGGAAGAATTCCCATTGGGATCGGAAATCTAGTCAACTTGGAGTCACTAGCCTCTGAGGAAAACCTATTGACAGGCACAATACCAAGTTCTATTGGTAAACTGAAAAGGTTGGATGCTCTATATCTGAACGAGAATAAACTATCAGGTACCATCCCATCTTCTCTTGGAAATCTAACTTCAATGACCAGGTTGATTCTCATGTCAAACAAGTTAGAAGGCAACATACCGCAAAGTCTTGGAGAATGCAGGAATCTTCTACTTTTAGTTCTTTCCCAAAATAATCTTCGCGGTCAAATTCCTAAAGAAGTTATTGGTTTAGCATCCTTGTCAGTAACTTTGGATCTATCCAGCAACAAGCTTACTGGATCCATACCAATGGAGGTAAGCAACTTGATGCATCTAGTTTACTTGGATGTTTCTGACAATAGGTTATCTGGTGAGATTCCACGAAGTTTAGGGAGTTGTACAAGTTTGGCATCTCTGTATCTGAGTGGAAACTCATTGCAGGGGACCATTCCTGAATCCTTGAGCTCTTTGAGAGCGATTGAGAATTTCGACCTCTCTTGCAACAACTTGTCTGGCAGAATTCCCAACTATTTGGAGAGTTTCCGGTTCTTGCTGAAATTGAACCTCTCGTTCAATGATTTTGAAGGTGCATTACCAATGAAAGGAGTTTTTGAGAATACAAGTGCGTTTTCTGTCACAGGAAACTCACGGATTTGTGGAGGTATACCTTCTTTAAGATTGCCCAAATGCGTCTCCAACCATTCTAAGCAAGGCTTATCTTCTAGGCTGAAAATAATTATCTCAGCTGCTTGTGGGGTTGTTGGATTAAGTTTTGCGATTTTGTTTGTGATTTTTTATCGATCAAGAAAAGCAAGAGGAGTGAAGTCAACTTCAGGATCATCACTGGGGGTTTCACTTTTGAAATTGTCCTACCGAGATCTCCTTAAAGCAACTGATGGGTTCTCTGCAGCCAATTTGATTGGTGCTGGTAGTTTTGGGTCCGTATATAAGGGAACACTTGATCAGTATGAAGGAAGAATTGTTGCAGTGAAAGTACTCAATCTTCAAAGTGCAAGAGCTTCCAAAAGTTTCATTGCTGAATGTGAAGCTCTGAGAACCATTAGGCACCGAAATCTTGTCAAGCTACTGACTGCCTGTTCAAGCATCGATTTTCAGGGGAATGATTTCAAGGCTTTGGTTTATGACTTCATGGTGAATGGAAGTCTCGAAGAATGGCTGCATAATTCAGCTCAACTGGGCGACAATCCACCCAATCTGCAGCAGAATCTGGATCTCATTCAGAGAGTAAACATTGCAATCGACATAGCTTGTGCTCTGGATTATTTGCACAACCACTCTCACATGCCAATAGTTCATTGTGATTTAAAGCCAAGCAACATTCTCTTGGATGGTGACATGACTGCATGTGTTGGTGATTTTGGTTTGGCAAGGTTCCTCCCAGAGGCTTCTTGTCCATTTCCTGTGCACGAGAGCTCTTCCAATGCAATAAAAGGCTCAATAGGCTATACTGCCCCAGGTAAATTTTTGTGACATATATATACACACACAAAGGAGATTTCTTTTATTTTTAGCATTAAATTATGAAGTCATACATAAAAAAATGTTTGTGTTTTTGAGAAAATAAATACACACACACACATATATTGTTTATGCTTGGACGATGTTTCTGTTTATAGCATGAGTTTTTGAAGTCACACATAAGAACCTAGCTGTGTTTTTGTGCATATAACTTAAAGAGTATGGAATGGGAAGCAAGGTGTCAACATATGGCGACATGTATAGCTACGGAATCCTGTTGTTGGAGATGTTAACAGGCAAGAGGCCGACAGATAACATGTTTAAAGACGGTATGGACTTGCAGTATTTTGTTACGATGGCTCTACCAGAACGTGTGGAAGAAATATGTGATCCACTACTTGTTCAAATGGAAGAAAGCTGCAGCAGTACTAATCCCATAAGTAATAGGGGGAATCAAGTCCCAAATGATCAAAGACAAAGGGTTGTGGAGTGCTTGACTTCCATTGCAAGAATAGGAGTTGCTTGTTCTGCAGCAATGCCGAGAGATCGAAAGGACATAAGCAATGTTGTCACTGAGTTGTGTCTAGCAAGGGATGTGCTAACTGGAACAAGGAGGCCTAGAGAGCATCTGTGATCACGGCCCCGAAGTAGTGAATCCCATGACGTGCTTCTATTTTTCATGGTGATCTTCTTAATGATGACGGGGAGGAGTTGAACGAGGGAATTGAATTTTCTTTTGTTGAAATTGTTTTTTTTTGTATGTTTAATGTTCTTATTAAAATATGTAATTATTCATATTTTCATTTCCATAATTTAAGTCCTGATCACAGCCTAACTAGCACTTAGTACAGAGTATAATTAGCTTTGTTGGAAGAGCGACCGGCCGGACATCAGCAATGCTGATTGCTGCAGCCGATCACGGCCTAGAGTATTAAGTAATACCTTGTTATCACCATTCCAAACAGAGAGAACAAAACAGCCGGCTTACACAGACACTTCTTGTCAATGAGACCCCGAAAATAACCGAATATAATTAAAAACAAGGGGGATTCAGGGCGGAGCCAAGTACAAGGCTACTCTGGGCTATATAGCCTTGTACATGAGCAGCTAGCAAGCTATGATTTATAAGTTTTGGGTTTATACAAATTTTCAGCAGACACTCATCGAACTATTCTTTGGACCCGAAAATGATTCGTTCTTCTCGCTCCCTAACATCAGTAAGAGTTTTCGATTTAGAGTATGAATTCTGGGTTTCTTTATCCATGCTGCATTTTCTGATTCTGTTTGTTGTGGTGTGCTTTGTTCTTCATTTTCTTCAAGAATCTGTAATTCACGAATTGTTGCTAATTTCGAGTTTGTGAAGCTTTTCCTAAGAGAAACGAAAACACATATGAATTGTCGGCTAATTTTTGTTATGTCAAGTCATTTTCATTAAAAAGTTCCATAAATAAATTGGGTGAGCGAGGGGTAATTTTTTGGAAGAATTTCTGGATGAGTAGTGTAACGAGTTATAATTTTAAAACTTCGATGAGTGGGAAGAGATTGCTGGTGTCTTGAGATAAAATTTGGGTGTGACTAGACTTGGTTGGAGGACTGAGTCATGGATGGCTTAAAATTAATTAAACTCTTAAACTCATATTTCAAAGCTACTTCAAAACATTTGTGTCGTGTCTGTGGTTGTTGTATTGACTCTCACACTTATTTGGCAAAACCGCGTTGATTCTCCGACTCTGATATCCGAAATTTCTAATGAATTGCAAGAAAGCGATGTCTTATCCAACACAATCAAACTTGAAGTCTTTGCGTCAATTTGTTTTGGTCTGCAGCACTGAGGGCCGCTTACACACACGGAGACGTCTCTTATCCAACACAATCATAACAACCGACCAAGTGCGGGAATCGTTGCCAATTAAACCTCGTAAACGATAGCTTCACCAACAACATCCCTCCAGAAATTGGTCGTTTGTTCGGGCTGCAACAATTACGCCTTGGTAACAATTCCTTCAGTGGTGATATTACCTCCGCTACCGTGACTTAGGCGATAACATTCTTGGTGGCAAGATTCATATTGAAATTGGCTTCTTGTCCAACCTTCAGGTACTTAATTTAGGCAGGAACAGTTTAAGTGGGGAAATCCCACCTTCTTTGGGAAATCTTTCTTCTCTTCAGATGCTATCTTTGCAACAAAATAATCTGCAGGGAGGTATTCCAAATAGCCTTGGCCAGTTGAATAGCTTAAAAAATCTTTCTTCGGGTTCCAGTAATTTGAATGGTACCATCCTTCCCTCTATTACAATCATCTCGGTGCTTGAAAAACTACTTCATGGAACTCTTCCCTCTGGCTTGGGCCACACTGTATTTCCAAACCTCGAAACCTTGTAATGGAAGTACTTAGTTTCTACGAAATAAGCCTAACAAAGAACGCCAGGCAAATTACGAAGAAGCAACTACAACCTCGGGGGTAGCTGCGACAATGCTGCCTTGGGGGGAGCAGAAGTACTCGGTTTTGCATCCTTGGCGGGAGCTGGGGCCGGTGGTGAAGGCTTAAGGTGGGGAGGGGTATTGTGCTTCAACTTTAAAAGTATCTGCCTCATCCTTGAAAGCTCGGTTGGCTTTCCAGGCTTTGGTCCTTGGACAACGAGAATGGATGGCTTCTTTTCCTGATCCTCCTTCCCTCTCTTCCTCTCTATAGCCAGCACATCATTGGGAATGAGGTCCGCATTGCCTTCCAGTAGTTCTTGCCTACCTCAGCATGAAACTTCTCTTAGTTAGCCAGGAACAGCTGAGAAAAGTCAAAAATACAAGTTCAAAACAATTTGTTAGGAATGCATATTAACTTCGTACGTCTTCATACCTTAGAAGTTAGATGCCAGAGAGATCGATATGGATATCAATGGCGAAGAAAACCAAAACGTTATGACAAAGTTCAATTCCAAAATGTTTAGCCAAAAAAAAAAAAAAAAAAAAAAAAAAAACTAGATGTCAGAAACCATTAACCCGACCAAACATACAGTATTAGTAATCTTTGTTTTACAATGAAGCCTAATGGGGAAACGTTGTAGCTGAGTTTTATGTAGCGAATCCTAAACAGTTGTGATCATCACGTAATTGTATTCAGATATGCTAAGTCCCAGTGGAGGGAGTAAAAGTTATGATCTTTCAGTAAATTCCTGGAAAACCAAGTCAGGTGGACATGGGGATCTATGTGTTAACAATTTGTGGCTCTTCTTCAACACCAATTTCGATCAATTATTCAATGAACCAGCAATTCAAGAACAAATGAAATAAATACACTATCAGTATCAGCTCAAGGGATCTTAATATGCATGCCAAACTTAAAATTGAGGCAGTGAGGTAAGACAACCACATTATTACTCAGAAGATCTTATTAAAAACAAAAAATAGCGCTAATCATATTTTTCGGAAAGTTTAATTTGATCTAACCTTCTCCCTTTCCCTGTTAGCAGCCTTGTTATTTTCAGTAGTGATCTTCCTCTTCCGGTAGAATCCCACCTTGAATTCATCTGCTTCCTCGATTATCTGAACCAACAACTCCTTTTCCCGCCTTTCCTTCTCCTCGAGCTGAATTGCATTCTGCCTGAATATCACAAGAGTTCGGATTACGATAACTCCCTTACAACCTCACAGAATTCAACCATTTATTGTTCCACCACCTTCTATGCAAACATAAAACCATTTTCTGATAGTCAATAACTACACATTGACAACAATCACGAATCTTTTCCGCTTCGAATTGAGCCCCACATTCTTACATGTTAAATTCATAAAGATTTCAACAAGTCTATATTTTTTTTTTTTTTTTTTTGATAAACATTCAATTTAACAAGTTGATATCAGAAATATAATCACTGCTCACTAGGCATGCAATTTTTGGAGCAACAGAAAGATCAAACCAAATCAAAACCAAGAACTTTCAACCGAATTGCACAAAAGAGTCAAAATTTAATTGCTCTGCAGAACTATTTATTCAATCACAAACAATCGAAATTCGAAACCCTACCTCCTCCATTATCGGAGAGCGAAAGCCCTCCTCAGGCAGCATCTCTGACGGAGGCGGCAAAATCGGATAGTCGGACCCGCCAAAACCTCCTCAGATAACCGTCGTCATCGAACGGGCGAGTTGACACGGTGGTCGGGACGGAGTCGTCTTCTGGCTGAGTGAACAAGGCCATGATCGAGTCAAATGTACTGACAAGCAAGAAACGTCTCCCCCACTGTCTCTCTCCGCGGCTCTAAACTGCCGAGCGAATTGCTCGCAGAGGCAAAAACTACGCAGGAGAAAAATCCGCGGCCTTTGAGTTGGGCTTAGACCGGCCCATTGGTCTTTCATTAGTTCAGCCCAATACAATGTTGACCAAGAAATAACCGAAGATCTCTCTTTCGAACATGCATAATCAGTTTACCGTTGTCCTTTCTTTGATCTCCAGCGCGGTTGACAGCAAGTTCTGCAGGATCCGGCATGACTGGTCTTTGCGCCATTTGGCCTGAAAATCCAGAGAGAACGAAACAGCCGGCTTTCACAGGCAGTTCTTGTCACTTGACCCCGATCACTTTGTTGTCACATTTATTTGGGTTGATCTTTATTTTCCTTGTTTTTTTATATCTAAATTTCTAATTAATCGAGATCAGTCTTGTGCCATTTGGCCTTAAAATCCAAACATATAGAACAAAACAGCCGGCTTACACAGACAGTTCTTGTCACTGAAACCCCGACGCCAACCGAATAATATAAAAAACAAGGGGGAACAGAACCAAGTACAACCCAAATAAATAGGAAGAACTAAGGCTCGATTTTATGCAAGTTTTTTTTTCTTGTAAAAACTCAGCCTCTCTGGTTCGTAACTCAGAGCTTTGGAAAAACTAAGTGGGGAGATCCCACCTTCTTTGGAAAATCTTTCTTCTCTTCAGATGCTATCTTTTCAACGAAATAATCTGCAGGGAGGTATTCCAAATAGCCTTGGCCAGTTGAATAGCTTAAAATACCTTGATTTAGGAAGTAATAAATTCAGTGGGGAAATCCCACCTTCTTTGGGAAATCTTTCTTCTCTTCAGATGCTATCTGTGCGACAAAATTTTCTGCGCGGAGGTATTCCAGATAGCCTTGGCCAGTTGAATAACTTAAAATACCTTGTTTTGGGTTCCAATATTTTGAATGGTACCATCCCTCCCTCCATGTACAACCTCTCTTCTATTACAGTCATCTCGGTGCTTGAAAACCTACTTCATGGAACTCTTCCCCCTGGCTTGGGCCACACTGTATTTCCAAACCTCCAAGCCTTTTCTTTTCATTTCAACCGATTCAGTGGACAAATACCAGTTTCACTCTCCAATGCATCCAACCTTGCATTATTTGGTATCTCAGCCAATATTTTTACTGGAAGAGTGCCTAATCTGGCAAGGATGTCCAATCTGTTCCGGGTAGAAATGGATGCTAACAATCTCGTAAATAATGAGGAAGGTGACTTGGACTTCCTTTCTTCTCTGGTTAATTGCACCAACTTAGAGCGTTTGGATATCAGTGGCAATAATTTTGGAGGAGTGCTAACTGAATCTCTCAGCAACCTCTCAACAAAGCTCGAGGTAATGAGATTGGGAGGGAATCAGATACGCGGAAGCATTCCTGTAGGAATTGGAAATCTCATCAACTTGGGGATACTAGGCTTTGAGGTAAACCAATTGAGGGGCCCTATACCAATCTCAATATGTAAACTGAATAAAATTTTTAGTCTGTCATTGAATCACAATGAGTTGTTCGGTACTATCCCAGTTTTGCTAGGCAATCTAACTTCGTTAGGCAGATTACTGCTCATGTCGAACAACTTACAAGGAAGCATACCGCTCAGTCTCGGTGAATGCAGGAATTTGCAATCTTTGAGTCTTTCTCAAAATAATCTTAGTGGTCCCATTCCACATGAAGTCATCAGTTTATCATCCCTGTCACAGATTTTGGATCTGTCCCACAACTATTTTACTCATTCCATTCCATTTGGAGTAGGTCTTTTGTTGCAGCTTGCTTACTTGGATCTATCTGATAACAAATTATCTGGTGAGATTCCAAGCTCAATAGGAAACTGCATAAGTTTGGAAAGTTTGCATTTGGAAGGAAATTTTTTGCAAGGGACCATTCCTGACGCTTGGAGTTCTTTGAGAGGAGTTGAAGACTTTGACCTTTCTCGCAACTTCTTAACTGGAAGAATTCCAAACTATTTAGGGAGTTTCCGCGTCTTGCGGAACTTGAACCTATCATTCAATGATTTAGAAGGTGCAGTACCGATGAAAGGAGTTTTCCAGAATTCAACTTCGTTTTCTATTATTGGAAATAAATGGCTATGTGGAGGTATATCTCAGCTAGTGTTGGCACCATGCATCTCCAAAAAATCTGACGAAAAACCTAAGCAAGAAATATTTCCATGGCGAAAAGTACTTATCTCAATTGCCTGTGGGAGTGCTATTGGAGTTGTCTTCCTGTTGTGCTTTGTGCTTCTTTATCCATCAAGACAATCATTGCGCTGTGTACTTCTTTATCTATCAAGAAAATCAAGAACGAAGACAACTTCAGGACCATCATGGGAGGTTTCACTCTTGAAAGTTTCATACGGTGATCTCCTCAAAGCGACAAATGGGTTTTCTTCTCGGAATTTGATTGGTGCTGGTAGCTTCGGGTCTGTGTACAGGGGAATTCTCAATCAGGAGGAAAGAATTGTTGCAGTTAAAGTGCTTAATGTTCAAGGTTCAAGAGAAAGTTTTACAGCTGAATGTGAAGCCTTGAAAAACATTAAGCACCGGAATCTTGTCAAGCTATTGACCGTGTGTTCAAGTATCGATTTTCAAGGAAATGATTTCAAAGCTTTGATATATGAATTCATGGTGAATGGAAATCTTGAAGAGTGGCTGCATTTTTCAGCTCATAGGCTACCTGGGGCCCCCATCGTGCAGGGCCATTTGAACCTTATTCAGAGGGTAAACATTGCCATTGACGTGGCTAATGCTCTAAATTATTTGCACAACCACTCTCACGTACCAATAATTCATTGTGATTTGAAACCCAGCAACGTTCTCTTGGAAGGCGACATGACTGCTCGCGTTGCTGATTTTGGTTTAGCAAGGTACCTCCCAGATGCTTCATGTTCACTTCCTTCGCACAGAAGCACTGCAAATGTCATTAACGGTTCCATAGGCTATATTGCCCCCGGTAAGTTGGATTGTTGTTTCGACCTCTTTCTAACATGTACAAGAGAACAATTCTCTTTTTATTTCAATTTTTAACTGTATCTTCTGTACGGAAACCTGTAGAGTATGGAATGGGAAACGAGGTTTCAACATATGGCGATGTGTATAGCTACGGAATCCTGTTGTTGGAGATGCTTACTGGAAAGAGGCCTACAGATGAAATGTTCAAAGATGGTCTGAACCTGCACAAGTTCGTTCAGATAGCTTTGCCTGAACTTGTAGAAGAAATATGTGATCCGGTGCTTCTTCAAATAAAAGAAAGCAGCACTCGTAGTAATGGCTCAAGCAATAGGAATCAGGTCCAAGATGATCAAAGGCAAAGAGTTAGGAAGTGCTTGGTTATCATGGCCAGGATAGGAGTTGCTTGTTCTGCAGATTTGCCGAGAGAGCGGATGGATATTGGACATGTTGTAGACGGACTATGCCTAGCAAGGGATGTACTAACTGGAACCTGGATTCCTAGAAATCATATGATCACGGCCTAAGCAGCATGCAATCCAACTGAGTTTGTTTGAGCACTGAATCAAGGATTCGGGCCTATTTCATAAGCTTTCTAGACTCTGAGTTACCTTTGCAGAATTGCAGACATGAACAATATTGTAAGCATCAAATAAAATCAGTTATCAACTCAAAATTGAACTTCTTAGTTGCATTTTTTGTTTCTTTATTTCTTTCCAACATGCATCATCACTTTCTCCTTTTTCTTTTCTTCGACCGCCAGTCAACAGCGACAGCAACAGACCGTGTCATCTATTTGCTCTCTGTGTCAAGCGTTAACAGTAAGAACACTTTCAAAGGATTTGAAGTGTGAACACAAATACAAGATTAACATATATTCTTACTAGTATGAATGAGCATAATTTATAGTCATATTCTTGGCTGTTTGCTGCATAATTTCTTTCTGCCCTTCAGTCATGGTGTGAAGAATTCAACTGATTGTCTGGCAACTCGGAACCCTTGGTCATGATGTTTAACAAAGACTTGTACTTCCTGCCAACTCATAACCTGCATTTTGTAATTTAATCACCAGAATTCCTGCATCGCCGTGTGAGGAGGAGGAAAGGTAATTGTTGAAGTAGAGTTCAGCCAAAAGCTACGTTTTGCATTGTGTATACCTTTCCAATGAAAAGGGTTCAGCTCAACCAACATGTAACATTTTCCTCACAACAATTAACACTAGAAGAGTTATGTGCCACGCCGAAAGGTCCTGTACCATTTCATGGGTCCAGATTCTCCCCGAATCTCTCTCTCCGGATTCTTTCCAAAACTGTAATCCTGCCTGTTAATGCAGATCATGCGGCCAACAATCAATCTTAATGATTAGAGTTTTGTTAAGAATCTGGAGGCCCTACTGTTCCCGCCGAATAATTTTCATTCAAATTATAATTAATATTCTAACAGATTATGATATCTAAAAATTAGTACGAGTCATGAAGGCGGCGACAATGAGACCCACGACATTTCCAAAGTCTTTGAGTAACCATTTGGGACTCCAGAGTTTACTCCTGTCTGCTCTTCAACTTTCAAAGTCTTTGCGTCAACCTACAATGTCTTTCATCAAGACCTACATTTGCTGCAATTAATGTTTTGTTTCTGTTCATGTATATGTACTTCTGCTTCAAAACTTAAGCTTTCATTTGCGGCCTCCGTGATGGAGTTTCCATCCTCCTTAGTACTAGGTTTATTTTCATACGACTCTTTCCCTTTCCCTCTGCCCCCTGCTCACGTCCATGAGGAGATGAGGTGGATAGGCTGTCCTTGCTTGCCTCTAAAGCTGAAATTGTGATTGATCGCATGGCCGTCCTTAGCTCCTGGAATGCATCCCTCCACTTCTGTCAGTGGCCAGGCCTTACTTGCGGCGACAGACACGAAAGTTACGCTGCTCAACCTGCAATCAAGCCGATTGGAAGGCTCTGTCCTCCCACATTGGAAACTTGAGCTTTCTGAGGCTTCAACCTCCAAAACAATAACTTCAGCCACACCATCTCTCCAGAAATTGGTCGTTTGTTCCAGCTGCAACAACTACGCCTTGTAAACAACTCTGTCAGTGGTCATTTTGGAGGTGTTTTACCCAACTCTGTAGCCAATCTTTCAACCCAACTCACTAAACTCTACCTCGGAGTCAATCAAATATCTGGAAATATTCCTGCAGCATTAGAAAACCTCAACAATTCGATAAGTCTTAGGCATGCAGGCTAACCTGTTCACCGGCATCATTCCTACTTTTTTTCGGGAAGTTCCGACAGCTGCAAATACTGGCTTTAGATGGAAATAGATTATCAGGACAGATACCTTCTTCCATAGGAAACCTCACTCAAATGTTTCAACTCTACTTATCAGAAAATAAATTAGAAGGAAGCATTCCCCCGAGCATCGGAAACTGCATAAATTTGCAGTATATGGACATCTCAGACAATAGCCTTAGTGGAGATATACCACCACAGGTTATTGCTTTTTCCTCCTTATCTGTCCTTGCTCAATTCATCACATAATTCACTGACTGGGAGTCTGCCTGTGAGAGTGAGTAAGCTAAAGAATGTCAATGCGCTCGACGTCTCTGGAAACAATCTAACTGGAGAGACTTCCAGTTTCTCTAAACAACTTATCAGGACAGATTCCAAAAGATCTACAGAGACTTCCAGTTTCTCTTTCGAACATACATGATCAGTTTACCGTTGTCGTCGAACGGGCGAGTTGACACGGTGGTCGGGACTATTGAATAAGACGAGTATCCAAGATAACTCTAATGATCCCAAGAAGAAGAAAATAGAGCACACTCTTTAAGAAAGCTCACAAAACAAACTAATTAGCAAAGCTTTTCTTATTTAGCTCTAGGCTTTGTTTTTCCTTGGATGATTTACAATGCTTGGGGACTTGGGTATTTATAGCAAACCAAATGAAAGCTACACCACACACTTAATTAAACTAAGTTTATTTGCTACCACACAAAACACATTAATTGCACCTAATTATGTTGTCTTCCACACAACCTTACCTAACTTTGCAATTGTAAGCAATTACATCATCAAACTAGATATGGACTTGGGCTTTAGATTGGGTTGTGGATTACTTATTGTTTTGGTTTGACATTGATTCTCAACACTCCCCCTCAATGATTTTTCTGCGAGTTTCTTCCCTTTGGATAGTGGCACACACACTTGAGAAGGAAGGCAGTTCAGGATTCATGAGAACATGACTCCTGAGATCTTCGTATTCAGAGCTCAAACTTGCTAGAAGCTGAAAGATTTTATCTTCCTCAGCTCTCTTGATCAACACGGCAGCGTCAATGGTGTGTGGCCGATAAACATTCAACTCATTCCACATGGTGGTCAACTTGCCAAGATGATGCACAAACGAGTTCCCTTCCTGTTGTAGACTAGCAATATCCTTCTTTAGCTGGAACACTCAAGCTGCGTTATTCTGATTTCCATACATCTCTTTGAGATTTTTCCAGAGAACGTATGAAGATTCCGCATAACTGAAGATTTCTGCAATCTTTCGATCCATAGAGTTGAGCAGCCATGACATGACCAGCTGGTCCTTGCACAGCCAATCATTGTAATCGGATGAGGACACATCAGGTGCTGGAATCATGCCATTAACATAACCAAGCTTCGATCGTCCTCCTAACGCAAGGGAGACAGCTCTCTCCCACGGGAGATAGTTGAACTCATTTAGTAGGACCGAACTGAGACGTTGATTTGGATTGATATCAACATCTAGATGAGATGAAGAAGACGCAGCATGCGAGTTTACTTCTTCGCCATGCGCGGAGCTCTCTTCAGCCATGATGGAGAAGAAAGAGAAACAGGAAGACGGTACTCAGAAGCAGGTCGATAGAGATCACTGCTCTGATACCATATTGAATTTTGAATGTCTATGTTTTGTATTATATGAAACCAAGTACAAGGAAAGCTCATATAAATGAGCGGAAGAAAGAAAGAGAAACAGAAGCCGAAAACAAAAAACAAAGCAGAAAACATGGAAGAAAACATGGAAAAGTAAAGCAGCCCTAGAACTTCTTCCAATAGAAACTTGAGCTTTCTCAGAACTTTACACCTCCAAAACAACAACTTCAACAACACCATCCCTCAAGAAATTGGTCGTTTGTTCCGCCTGCAACAATTACGCCTTGAAAACAACTCCTTCAGTGGTGATATTCCATTCAACATATCACGTTGCTCTAACCTCCAAATACTTCTCATAAATGGAAACCATCTTATGGGTAAAATTCCAATTGAAATTGGTTCCTTGTCCAAGCTTCAGGTACTTATTTTAAGAAAAAACAATTTAAGTGGGGAAATCCCACCTTCTTTGGGAAATCTTTCTTCTCTCCAGGTGTTAGATGTGAAAGAAAATAATCTGCGTGGAGGCATTCCGAGTAGCCTTAGCCAGTTGAAAAGACTAACATATCTTTCATTGGGTGAAAATTATTTGAATGGTACCATCCCTCCCTCCATATACAATCTCTCATCAATTACACTCATTTCTGTGCTTCAAAACGAACTGCATGGAACTCTTCCACCTGGGTTGGGCCACACTATATTTCCAAACCTCCAACAATTTTATTTCGCGATCAACCAATTCAGTGGACCGATACCAAATTCAATCTCCAATGCCTCAAACCTTTCACTTTTTTCAATCTCATTCAATGAGTTTACTGGAAAAGTGCCTAGTCTGGCACGCCTGTCAAATTTACATTTTTTAACACTTGCCAATAACAGTCTTGGAAATGATGAAGAAGGTGACTTGGGTTTCATCTTTTCTCTAGTTAATTGCACCAAATTAACACATTTTGATTTTAGTAGAAATAATTTGGGAGGAGTGCTACCTGAATCCATCAGCAATCTCTCAACAGAGCTCACGTACATGTTATCTGGTAGTAACCAGATCCGCGGAAGAATTCCCATTGGGATCGGAAATCTAATCAACTTGGAGGTACTAGCCTTTGAGGGAAACCTATTGACAGGCACAATACCAAGTTCTATTGGTAAACTGAAAAGGCTGGATTCTCTGTATCTGAACGTGAATAAACTATCAGGTACCATCCCTTCTTCTCTTGGAAATCTAACTTCAATCACCGTGTTGATTCTCATGTCAAACAAGTTAGAAGGCAACATACCGCCAAGTCACAGAGAATGCAAGAATCTTCTACTTTTAGTTCTTTCCCAAAATAATCTTCGCGGTCAAATTCCTAAAGAAGTTATTGGTTTAGCATCCTTGTCAGTAACTTTGGATCTATCCAGCAACAAGCTTACTGGATCCATACCAATGGAGGTAAGCAACTTGATGCATCTAGTTTCCTTGGATGTTTCTGACAATAGGTTATCTGGTGAGATTCCACGAGGCTTAGGGAGTTGTACAAGTTTGGCGACTCTGAATCTGAGTGGAAACTCATTGCAGGGGACCATTCCTGAATCCTTGAGCTCTTTGAGAGGGATTGAGGATTTCGACCTCTCTCGCAACAACTTGTCTGGCAGTATTCCCAGCTATTTGGAGAGTTTCCGCTTCTTGGTGAATTTGAACCTCTCATTTAATGATTTTGAAGGTGCATTACCGATGAAAGGAGTTTTCGAGAATACAAGTGCACTTTCTGTCACTGGAAACTCACGGATTTGTGGAGGTATACCTTCTTTAAGATTGCCCAAATGCGTCTCCAAGCAATCTAAGCAAGGCTTATCTTCTAGGCTGGAAATAATTCTCTCAGTTTCTTGTGGGGTTATTGGGTTGATCTTAGTGTTGTCCGTTGTGCTTCTTTGCCGATCAAAAAAAGTGAGAGCACTTAACTCAACTTCAGGATCGTATCTAATGGTTTCACTCTTGAAATTGTCTTATGGAGATCTCCATAAAGCAACCGATGGGTTCTCGGCTGCGAATTTGATTGGTGGTGGAAGTTTTGGGTCTGTATACAAGGCAATTCTCAATCAGCATGAACAAAGAATTGTTGCAGTAAAAGTACTCAGTCAAAATTCAAGAGCTTCTAAAAGTTTCATAGCTGAATGTGAAGCCTTGAAAAGCATTAGGCACCGAAATCTTGTCAAGCTACTGACTGCTTGTTCAACCATTGATTCTCAAGGAAACGATTTCAAAGCTTTGGTTTACGAGTTCAAGTTGAACGGAAGCCTCGACGACTGGCTGACCTCTTGCACTTTGCACTCTAAAATAAAATTGGACAAAGAAAGAAATAGAGAAAGGAGGGAAGCAACAAGCTTTGGCAAAACACTTGGACTTTGATATATGAAAAAGGTTTACAAACTGTTGGAATAAGAAAGCTTACAAGCTTCTTCACAATTGGAAGTGGGATTCGGATGGGATGATTTACAATGCTTGAGAGCTTGGGTATTTATAGCAAACCAAATGATTAAACTAAGATTATTTATTACCACACAAAACACATTAATTGCACCTAATAATTTTTATTCAACCATACCTAATATTGCCTAACTTTCCATGCCTAACTTTGACATTGTTTTTCAACAATGGCTAGCAGCAATCCTGTTTTGATTTGAATTTCCAACACACCTCCTCAAATCAAAACGCCTTCATTCCTAGCATTTCACGCAGTAGCCGGAATGTTTCAATTGGCAATGGCTTTGTGAAGATGTCTGCCACTTGTTCCTTGGTGTGACAGTAGACAAGTTCAATTGTCTTTTGCTTCACATGGTCCCTTAGAAAATGGAACCTGGTATCAATGTGCTTGCTCCTTCCATGTTGAACAGGATTCTTTGCAAGTTTGATTGCAGACACGTTATCTACGTGAATCACAGTCGATTCCACTTGTGGATGACACACTGACTTCAACAGATTTCTTAACCAAATTGCCTCACACACGGTTGAGGCTACAGCAACATACTCGGCTTCACATGATGACAAAGCAACAATTGATTGCTTCTTTGAAGTCCATGAGAAAGCTGTTGATCCTAGAAAAAACACATAGCCAGTTGTGCTTTTCCTTTCATCTTGGTCACCTCCCCAATCACTATCTGAATAACCAAATAATTTTGCATCTTCACCAAAATTATAAAATAGACCATAGTTTAGAGTACCTCTTATGTACCTCAAAATTCTCTTGGCGGCCAGCCAATGAGACTCCCTTGGTGTTTCCATGTATCGACTCACGAGTCCAACACCATAAACTATATCAGGTCTTGTGATTGTAAGGTACCTTAGGCTTCCAACGAGGCTTTTGTACACTGTTGAGTTTACAAACTCACCCTCTCCTCCTTTGGACAGCTTCAATCCAGTTGCGACTGGGGTATTGACAGTGTTGCACTTGTCCATATTGAACTTCTTCAATATGTCTCTCATGTACCTTTGTTGAGAGATGTAGATACCATCACTTTCTTGCTTCACTTCTATGCCAAGAAAGTATGACATTAATCCATTGTCAGTCATCTCGAATTCACTGAACATGGATTGCTTGAACTCATGGAACATTGCCTCATTGTTTCCTGTAAACAATAAATCATCTACATAGAGACAAATAATTAAGAACTCCCCTTTTTCACCATTCTTCATGTAAACTGAATGCTCGTATGGACATTTCTGAAGTCCTTTTTTTTTTTTTTTTTTTTTTTTTTTTTTTTTTTTTTTTTCCTTTATCTCCCCTTTTTCTTGTCCTCTCATATACCTTCAATATTTTTCCACTCTTTGCCTCATCATTAGGCAAATTTGGACCATCATCGGCATCAGACAAGTGTTCATCCGAAAAATGCATACCACCAATGTCAAGTGGCCACTGCTCTTCCTCCTTACTCCCCATCTCCCCCTGAAGAGAAGTGACCGAATCTCCCTCTGAAAAATAAGCCTCTTGTTCCTGAAAGGTAACATCCATAGAGACAAAAATTTTCCCATTGGGAGGATAGTAACATCGATACCCTTTCTGAGTAGCAGAATAGCCAATAAACATACATTTGATGGCTCGAGGATCCAACTTATCACGATTTTGCATGTGGACATGAACATAGCAGACACAACCAAACACTTTTGGAGGAATATGAAGGAGTGAAGGAAGAGAATGATACTGGGAAAGGGTTTGGATAGGTGTTTGAAATTGGAGAACACGTGATGGCATGCGATTGATAAGAAAAACAGCTGTGTGAATGGCATCACCCCAAAAACGTTTAGGAACATGCATAGCAAAACATAAAGATCTAGCCACATCCAAGAGGTGACGATTTTTACGTTCTGCTATACCGTTCTGTTGAGGAGTATGTGGACAAGATGTTTGATGAATGATACCTTCTTGTTGAAAAAATGTTCCAAGTCCATAATTCAAATACTCTTTCCCATTGTCAGATCGAACAACTTGAATTTTAGCATTAAATTGGGTTTGAATCATTTGATGAAATATTGGAAAAACGGACATAACCTCACTCTTATTTTTTAGTAAGTATACCCAAGAAACTCGAGTGCAGTCATCAATGAAAGAGACAAAGTATTTAGCTCCAGTATAAGTAGGAATATGAAATGGTCCCCAAACATCAGAATGAATAAGAGAGAAAGGAACATCACTTTTATTGGAGCTTAAAGGAAATGAGACACGATGATTTTTAGAAAAGATGCAAGTTTCACAATGGAAATTAGAAACCTTGACTTTAGAAAATAAAGAAGGGAATAGATATTGCAGGTACTGAAAGGAAGGATGTCCCAATCTTTTGTGCCATAACCAAATTTTTTCAGAAGCTTCAAATTGTTTAGCTTCCACTTGACAACTGTAACTTGTCTTCTCACAATCTGGTGGTAAGTCCAAGTAGTATAGACCCCCCCTCTCTCTACCATGACCAATCAACGCTTTCGTTCGAATATCCTGAAACCAACAATGAGTAGGAGAAAAGATGGCAAGACAGTTTAGTTGATTTGTGAGTTTACCAATAGAAAGCAAATTGTGAGAAAGATTAGGAACATGTAAAACAGATGAGAGAGATAGGCATGGTGTTAATGAGATGGAGCCTGCTCCAAGCACTGGAGTGGAAATACCATTAGCAACTTTAACGGTATTTAAAGGTGGAGTAGTGTGAGAAGCAAACCATGAAGAGTTATTGGTCATATGGTCAGAAGCCCCCGAATCAATGATCCAAGGTTTATTTGGAGCACCAAATGTGGTGTTCAAGGCAAAACCAAAGTTACCTGCGTCGACTAAGGAAGTGGAAGCAGTAGTAGGAGAAACTGAGTGAGCAGATTGATCTACTCGAGGCACGGAAGGCGTTGGTGTAGACAGGTGTGCTTGTGATCCAACAATGCTTTTCTTTTGATTTTCCTTCTTTTGAACCCACCAATCAGGATATCCATGCAACTTAAAACAAGTGTCTCTAGTATGCTTATCCTTGTCACAATAAGTACACTTCCTTGTATCGGTAACTTTAGATCCACCTGATCGAGAATTCGAGACTCCACGGGGAAATCGATACGGAGCAGCTACCATGGCTGATCCTTCCACTTGTGGGCCAACCAACATAATGGTTTGCCTACTTGCTTCAGCATTCACAAGAGCATAAGCAGCACGAACAGATGGCAAAGGTGTTTGAGTCAAAACTTGACTGCGAACATGATCTAAATGAGGATCAAGGCCAGCCAGAAAATCATACAATCTTTCTTCTGAAATTTCTGTCTCTCGAGCAGCAACATCATCAGCACATTTCAATTTTCCAGGACGTAAGAAATCTATTTCTTGCCATGTTTGCTGGAGTTTACCATAATATGCAGATAAAGGCTCACCATTCTGGCGAGTCGCCAGTGCTTGACGGCGAAGTTCATATAATTTTGATGCATCTTTTTCAATTGAGTAAGTTTGGGTAACAGCATCCCAAACATCTTTTGCAGTAGAGAGTCGGAGAAAAATGGCCCGCAAATCTCTAGTCATGGAGTTGAGAAGCCAAGATTGAACCATGGCATTCTCTTCCTCCCATATAGCATACGATGCATCGGCTTCTGCTGGTGCCTTCTTTTTTCCACTGACATAAGACCATTTGCCTCTACCAGTGATGTAGATGCGGACACTTTGGGACCACGAGGAATAGTTGGACCCATCCAACTTGTCTGGGGTGATATGCAGAGACATATCATTTTGTGTAACAGCGGCTGAAACAGTGGTCTTGGAGTCACCCATTACTACTGCAATGAATTCTCTTTATTGAAACAATAGAGAGTCAGTCTCACTGAGAGAGATGCAGGAACAAAATGCAAGGAGGAAGAGGCAATGGCACGGGTTTGTTGGGTGATTCCAACGGGTATGGTTTATAGGGTATGGGGTAGTATTTAGGTAGAGATGCAGCGGAATATATATGGTTAACAAGCTCAATATGGGTAGTGATGTTGGCAGATATGGCCAAAGAGAGATTGGATTCGTATGAAAGTAGAAGGCCTGCTATTCTGCAGGTCTTATGGAGTAGATGGCAGTAGTGCCAGTAGGTTAATCAGAATAGAAACTCCTTTTGGATCAGAATGGCTCTGATACCATGCCAAAAATAGAGTTAATTTCTTGATCTTTTCATCTCCCAATCGGAGGATTTATATAGGAATACAAGCAATGATGATCAGGTATGAAACCAGTACAAGAAGTCATAAAGGCCGTACAAAGCCTTCTTCAAACGATACACCTTATCTTCTTCTCCTTGTACTTGGAAGCCTTCCGGTTGTTCCACGTACACTTCTTCCTCAAGTACTCCATTAAGGAAGGCTGACTTGACATCTAGTTGATAAATTTTCCATTTATGATGTGCGGCAAGAGAGATTAGCAATCTTACCGTGTCAAGTCTCGCAACTGGAGCATAGACTTCATCATAGTCCACTCCATACTTCTGTTTGTAGCCCTTTGCTACAAGCCTTGATTTGTATCGATCCACACTCCCATCTGCAGTGCGTTTGATCTTGTAAACCCACTTGACACCAATAGCCTTCTGATTTGGTGGGAGCTTTGTCAGCTCCCAAGTGTCATTCTTCTCGATGGCATGGATCTCTTCTTCCATGGCTTTCTTCTAACAATCTTCTTCCACAGCTTCATTGAATGAGAAAGGCTCGTGGTCTGCATACAAGCAGAAAAGGTTGGTTTCTTCTTCTTCTTCTTGTCCATAAATCTCTGTGAGACTCCTTAACCTCACTGGAGTTGAGGAGCTGCTTTCCTCACTAGATGTAGGACCACTCCTTGCAATTCTGTGCACTGGAGTTGTTGTGATTGTTTGAGCAGGCTGTTGCTCAATCGGTGGTACAACTTCTGGTTCTTCAAAATCAGTGGAGACGATCTTCTCTTTACTGACTTCTTTGTTGTTCCACGTCCATGTCTCTTCCTCACTGAAGGTGACATCT
The DNA here is from genome assembly GCF_963583255.1 of Pyrus communis. Taxonomy (NCBI): domain Eukaryota; kingdom Viridiplantae; phylum Streptophyta; class Magnoliopsida; order Rosales; family Rosaceae; genus Pyrus; species Pyrus communis. The sequence continues at coordinate 5,410,575 of NC_084818.1, forward strand.
CTACTAACCACTAGTTTGCCAGTTAGTGGGTTGTAGAGCTTGTATGCCTTGGACTCTTCACTATAGCCCACAAACACACACTTCTCACCTCTATCATCAAGTTTCCTTCTCTTGGCTTCTGGAACTTGAGCATATGCAACACACCCAAAAATTCTTAGGTGTGTAACATTCGGCTTGTATCCACTCCAAGCCTCTTGTGGTGTCATCCTCTTGACACTCTTTGTTGGACATCGATTCAACAAATAAATCGAACAAGCTACAGCTTCTGCCCATAACTCTTTTGGCAAATTCTTCTCCTTAAGCATGGACCTTGTCATGTCAAGGATGGTTCGGTTCTTTCTTTCGGCTATCTCATTTTGCTGTGGGGTATAGGCAGCAGTAAGTTGATGCCTAATTCCTTACTCCTTGCAGTATGCTTGGAAAGCATTGGAGGTGTACTCTCCACCTCTATCTGATCTCACAGCCACAAGCTTGTGGTTACTTTCTGCCTCTGTGAGTGCCTTGAACTCCTTGAAAATTTTTAGGGCAGCTGACTTCTCCTTGAGAAAATAGACCCAAGTCTTTCTACTGAAATCATCAATGAAGGTAATAAAATACCTATTACCTCCATAAGACATGGGATCCAATGGACCACATATATCTGTGTGCACCAACTGCAGTGGTGCCTTTGCTCTCCATGTATCACCAACAGGGAACGATAGTCGTGCTTGCTTGCCAAGCACACAACCTTCACATACTTGGCGTGTGGCTTCAATCTGGGGTAGACCACGAACCATTCCTCCACTTGACAGCAACTTTAGGCCATTGAAATTAAGATGGCCAAATCGAAGATGCCATTTCCATGACTCATCTTCCATTACACCGATGTTGCAGCTTCCAATCTTTGTGTTCAAATTCAACGGAAACATCCGGTTCTTTGACATTCGAACACGTGCAATAAGCTTTCTCCTTGCATTCCTGAGAGTGAGAAGCATGTTCTCCATATGTATAATGTACCCTTTCTGGAGCAGTTGACCAATGCTCAGAATGTTGCTCTTCATACCTGGTATGTAGTAGGTATCGGAGATGTATTCTTCTCTTCCATCCTTCTGGATGATCTTGATCTTCCCTTTGCCTTCAACTGGCAACTTTGAGGAGTCACCAAGACTTACAGATCCATAGGCCCCTTCTTTGAGTTCGGCAAAAAACTCCTTCTTTCCACACATGTGATTGCTTGCACCAGAGTCCAAATACCAAACATCTTGTTGGCTTCTGGAATCATGGTGTGCTAGTAAGACTGTAAGTTCTTCATCAGTATTTCCACTTGATTCTGCCATGTTGACATGCTCACCATTTTTATGTGAACATTCATTGGCATAATGTCCATATTGCTTACAGTTGTGACACTGGATATGCGCCTTTCCTCGAGTAGATCTCCACTCCTGAGACTGACCTTGATTTTGTGCATAGCCTCGACCTCTTCCTCGGGCTCGTCCTCGGCTACGGTTGGATGAGCTCCCACGACGTGAGTTCCACTGCCCACGACCTTTATTTGGTTTGTCAATATTCAACTTTGACTCCAAAGCTTGCTCTAGCGTTGTGGGGCTTGCATTCTTCTGAATGTGTTGCTCGTGAACTAGGAGGGATCCTAGTAGCTCTTCTGCGCTCATCACCTCCAAATCCTTGGATTCCTCAATGGCAGTCACCACATGCTCAAACTTAGATGTGAGTGACCGGAGTATCTTCTCCACAACTCGTACTTCATCGAGTCTCTCGCCATTTCTCCTCATCTGATTTACTATCACAATGAGCCTTGAGTGATAGTCGGAGATGCTCTCCCCTTCATTCATATGAGCAGTTTCAAAATCTGCTCGAAGTGATTGTAACCTCACTTTCTTGACTCGATCTACTCCTTTGTAGATTGTACTGAGTGTATCCCATACTTGCTTGCTCGTTGTTGCTTCTGCAACCTTCTCGAACGTTGAATCTTCCAAACCCTGGTATAGAAGATACAGCACCTTTTGGTCCTTCTTTCGTAAGTCCTTGAGAGTGTTCCTTTGATCCGCAGTATATACGGCTTCTTGCTCGGCAGTGGGTACAACATACCCACTACTGACAACTTCCCATAGCTCCTGTGATCCAAACAATGCTTTGAATTGGATGCACCATCTTTCATAATTTTCTTTCTTCAATGTGGGAACTTGGAGTTGCACTAAGTTGGACGCCATAACTGCTGCACCTGCCAGAATAGTATTCTGGCTCTGATACCAATTGTTGGTATTTGACAGTTTACTAACTCAATACCAAAATATGTGGGTGATAAGTTTACAAACTCTATCACACCTCTTTCACTTTGCACTCTCAAATAAAATTGGACAAAGAAAGAAATAGAGAAAGGAGGGAAGCAACAAGCTTTGGCAAAACACTTGGACTTTGATATATGAAAAAGGTTTACAAACTATTGGAATAAGAAAGCTTACAAGCTTCTTCACAATTGGAAGTGGGATTCGAATGGGATAATTTACAATGCTTGAGAACTTGGGTATTTATAGCAAACCAAATGATTAAACTAAGATTATTTATTACCACACAAAACACATTAATTGCACCTAATAATTTTTATTCAACCATACCTAATATTGCCTAACTTTCCATGCCTAACTTTGACATTGTTTTTCAACAATGGCTAGCAGCAATCCTGTTTTGATTTGAATTTCCAACAGTAAAAGTACTCAGTCAAAATTCAAGAGCTTCTAAAAGTTTCATAGCTGAATGTGAAGCCTTGAAAAGCATTAGGCACCGAAATCTTGTCAAGCTACTGACTGCTTGTTCAACCATTGATTCTCAAGGAAACGATTTCAAAGCTTTGGTTTACGAGTTCAAGTTGAACGGAAGCCTCGACGACTGGCTGCATAATTCATCTCAACGGGTCGACAATCCAACCAATCTGCAGAAAAATCTGAATCTTATTCAGATAGTCAACATTGCAATTGATGTAGCGTGTGCTCTGGATTATTTGCACAACCGTTCTCACATGCCGATAGTTCATTGTGATTTAAAGCCGAGCAACGTTCTCTTGGGTGGTGACATGACTGCATGTGTTGGTGATTTTGGTTTGGCAAGGTTCCTCCCAGACGTTTCTTGTCCATTTCCTGTGCTTGAAAGCTCTTCCGATGCAATAAAAGGCTCCATAGGCTATACTGCCCCAGGTAAATTTTCCTGATATCTTTCTTTTTAGCTTTAATTTTGTGATTCACAGTCAAGACATAACTATGTTTTTGTGCATTAAATTATAGAGTATGGCATGGGAAGCGAGGTGTCAACATCCGGTGATGTGTATAGCTATGGAATCTTGTTACTAGAGATGCTAACAGGCAAGAGGCCAACAGATGACATGTTCAAAGACGGTCTGAATCTGCACAGCTTTGTTGTGAATGCAGTTCCTGAACACGTGGAAGAAATATGTGATCCGCTACTTCTTCAAAAAGAAGAAAAAAATGGCAGGGATCAAAGGCAAAAATTTGAGGAGTGCCTGATTTCACTTGCAAGAATAGGAGTTGTTTGTTCTGCAGCAATGCCGAGAGAGCGCAAGGACATGACCAATGTTGTGTCTGAGTTGTGTCTTATAAGAGATGTGTTGATGGGAACCAGGATGCCTTAGAGACTGTTAGAATTTAGAAATTGGATCATTTCACTTCATTCGAATTCTTAGAATTACTAGTTTTTCATTTTTCATGCAATCTATGTTTATTTTCAGTAACACCATTTTAAAATCAAGAAGTTGGTCGTGTTTTTGTTTAGCTGCAATCGCCTTGATCTTTTTTTTCTTGATTTGTAAGCATAGACCGTCACCCACTTCCGAACCGTTAGGAACCACATATACGTTCGATGAGAAATTCGGCAGACCCTCATCGAACTATTCGTTGGACCCAAAAATGATTCGTTCTTTTCGCTTCCTAACATCAGTAAGAGTTTTCGATTTAGATTATGAATTTTTGGGTTTCTTTGTGCATGCTGCATTTTGGGATTCTTTTTTGTTGTGGAGTGCTTTGTCCTTCATTTTCTTCAAGAATCTGTGATTCACGGATTGTTGGCTAATTTCGAGTTTGTTTGGAGGACTGAGTCATGGATGCTTTCAAATTAATTAAACTCTTGAGTTATATTTTAAAAGCTGACTGTAGCATGAAAACAACATAATCTGAGTTGAAACAAATAATTAACGGAATGAATATTGGCTCGCAGCCGGAGTATTAGGCACTACCTTGCCATCATCATTTAACATAAACAGATTGTTACTTCGGCTGCGAGGGATGAAAGCAATTAAAATTACTCTTCAACATCAACTTGAAATGTATGCGTCAATTTGTTCTTCTTGCCTCTAGCGCCACGACTCCGTTTCCCCTTTCCATTGATCATAGCCGCCTGCGAAAGTATGCCAACAACGGGCAGGGCTTTTATTTTCTTCTCAGAGGTTTGAAAGTGAGATTCATCTCGATTCTTTCTTTTTAAAGAAAACTAATGAAAAGAGTATGAAAACTTTGAGTTTTAACGATAAGGACAAAATAAAGGGTAAAGTGAATAGTACTAGAATTGACTTTTTAGTGTAAACATGTAGTTTTTCGTTAAAGTGAACAGTATTGTAGACTTTTCATTAAAATTCCCATTTTTTTAATTCCCCACCAGTAGCACGTGCAGGGCATACCACACGACTGGGTGTCGAAACTTCAGTTGCTATGGGCTGAGAGGTGGAATTCATGAGAGGTGGGTCAGGCAAAGACTCACCATTCTCAAGCTCAATGATTCTTAGCAACCCACTCGGCCCAGATTTACCTTTAGAGTTTGAGTTTTAAGCAAGTGGGCTATCTAGTTGCCCGTCGGCATTTTTGAAGGCCCAAGGGGGGACCTTACGTGGATCATACGAGCTTTTTTCCAATGAGAGGCCATTCACCGCAACAGTGAGGGTCCCATTGCGATAGTGTGTTCCGTAGCTTTTCGAACGGTCCATATTACCCCAGTGAACAAGATAAGCTTTCCTTGGTGAACCATTGGACACGTCAGCATTGGCAGTGCTGTTGTAAAGCTCATTGATCGCAGGAATTGTCGCATAATCACCAATAGCGACAGAGGAGGAGGTGCCACATACGTCTGAGCTAATATAGTGAGTTCATATAATTTCGGGCCCTTTCGTCCTTCACATACGCATAATCACCGACCAAGTGCTGTTGTACAGTTCATATAATTTCCAGTATGTACTTATTATTATCTGGCTAATATAGTGAGGAAGGCATGAGTTGACACGAGCCTTATTTCGCAGAGCGCATACATGGGGTTCTCGGATATCATTATTATTATCTGGCTAAATCTCATGCAACTGTTTCTCCTGATGGTTACTTCATCCTCCTTACATTTAGGAGGGAATGAGACAGATAGAAAGTCCTTGCTTACATTTAAAGCTGAAATTGTGAATGATCCACTGGGCATTCTTAGCTCATGGAATGAATCCCTCCACTTCTGTCGGTGGCAAGGCATTACTTGTGGCCGTAGGCATCAGAGAGTCACCGTGCTGGACCTCCAATCAAGTCGGCTGAACGGTCAGCTATCCCCCTACATCGGAAACTTGAGCTTTCTCAGAACCTTAAACCTCCAAAACAACAGCTTCAACAACACCATCCCTCAAGAAATTGGTCGTTTGTTCCGTCTGCAACAACTACTCCTTGAAAACAACTCCTTCAATGGTGATATTCCATTCAACATATCACGTTGCTCTAACCTCCAAATACTTGCCATAGCTGGAAACCACCTTAGGGGAAAACTTCCAATTGAAATTGGCTACTTGTCCAAGCTTCAGGTACTTTTTTTAAGAAACAACTATTTAAGTGGGGAAATCCCACCTTCTTTTGGAAATCTTTCTTCTCTCCGGGTGTTAGATGTTAGAGTAAATCATCTGCATGGAGGTATTCCGAATAGCCTTGGCCAGTTGAAAAGACTAACAGGTCTTGGATTGAGTCAAAACTATTTGAATGGTAACATCCCTCCCTCCATATACAACCTCTCATCAATTACAGTCATTGTTGTGCTTCTAAACGAACTGCATGGAAATCTTCCTCCTGGGTTGGGCCACACTATATTTCCAAACCTCAAAGAATTTCATTTCTCGGACAACCAATTCAGTGGACCGATACCAAATTCAATCTCCAATGCCTCAAGCCTTTCACTTTTTTCAATCTCATCCAATGAGTTTACTGGAAAAGTGCCTAGTCTGGCACGCCTATCAAATTTGTATGCGTTAATGCTTGCCAAGAACAATCTTGGAAAGGATGAGGAAGGTGACTTGGATTTCATCTCTTCTCTAGTTAATTGCACCAAATTAACGTACTTTGTATTTAATGACAATAGTTTTGGAGGAGTGCTACCTGAATCCATCAGCAATCTCTCAACAGAGCTCAAGCAAATGGTATTTGGTCGTAACCAGATTCGTGGAAGAATTCCCATAGGAATCGGAAATCTAATCAACTTGGAGGCACTAGGCTATGACGATAACCTATTGTCAGGCACAATACCAAGTTCTATTGGTAAACTGAAAAGGCTGGGTGCTCTGTATCTGAACGAGAATAAACTATCAGGTATCATCCCATCTTCTATTGGAAATCTAACTTCATTGACGAGGTTGATTCTCATGTCAAACAAGTTAGAAGGCAACATACCACAAAGTCTCGGAGAATGCAGGAATCTTTTACTTTTAGTTCTTTCCCAAAATAATCTTCGCGGTCAAATTCCTAAAGAAGTTATTGGTTTAGCATCCTTGTCACAAACTTTGGATCTATCCAGCAACAAGCTTACTGGATCCATACCAATGGAGGTAAGCAACTTGATGCATGTAGTTGTCTTGGATGTTTCTGACAATAGGTTATCTGGGGAGATTCCGCAAAGTTTAGAGGGTTGTACAAGTTTAGCAACTCTGAATCTGAGTGGAAACTCATTGCAGGGGACCATTCCTGAATCCTTGAGCTCTTTGAGAGGGATTGAGGATTTCGACCTCTCTCGCAACAACTTGTCTGGCAGTATTCCCAGCTATTTGGAGAGTTTCCGCTTCTTGGTGAATTTGAACCTCTCGTTTAATGATTTTGAAGGTGCATTACCAATGAAAGGAGTTTTCGAGAATACAAGTGCACTTTCTGTCACTGGAAACTCACGGATTTGTGGAGGTGTACCTTCTTTAAGATTGCCCAAATGCGTCTCCAACCATTCTAAGCAAGGCTTATATTCTAGGCTGAAAATAATTATCTCAGCTGCTTGTGGGGTTGTTGGATTGAGTTTTGCGATTTTGTTTGTGATTCTTTACCGATCAAGAAAAGCAAGAGGAGTGAAGTCAACTTCAGGATCATCATTGGGGGTTTCACTTTTGAAGTTGTCCTACAGAGATCTCCTTAAAGCAACTGATGGGTTCTCTGCAGCCAATTTGATTGGTGCTGGTAGTTTTGGGTCCGTATATAAGGGAATACTCGATCAGTATGAAGGAAGAATTGTCGCAGTGAAAGTACTCAATCTTCAAAGTGCAAGAGCTTCCAAAAGTTTCATTGCTGAATGTGAGGCTCTGAGAACCATTAGGCACCGAAATCTTGTCAAGCTACTGACTGCCTGTTCAAGCATCGATTTTCAAGGGAATGATTTCAAAGCTTTGGTTTATGACTTCATGGTGAATGGAAGTCTCGAAGAATGGCTACATAATTCAGCTCAACGGGGCGACAATCCAACCAATCTGCAAAAGAATCTGGATCTTATTCAGAGAGTAAACATTGCAATTGACATAGCGTGTGCTCTGGATTATTTGCACAACCACTCTCACATGCCAATAGTTCATTGTGATTTAAAGCCAAGCAACATTCTCTTGGATGGTGACATGACTGCATGTGTTGGTGATTTTGGTTTGGCAAGGTTCCTCCCAGAGGCTTCTTGTCCATTTCCTGTGCATGAAAGCTCTTCCAATGCAATAAAAGGCTCCATAGGCTATACAGCCCCAGGTAAATTTTTGTGACATATATACACACACACAAAGGAGATTTCTTTTATTTTTAGCAGTAAATTCTGAAGTCATACATAAAAAATTGTCCGTGTTTTTGTGAAAATAAATACACATACACATATATTGTTTATGCTTGGACGATGTTTCTGTTTATAGCATGAGTTTTTGAAGTCACACATAAGAACCTAGCTGTGTTTTTGTGCATATAACTTAAAGAGTATGGAATGGGAAGCAAGGTGTCAACATATGGCGACATGTATAGCTACGGAATCCTGTTGTTGGAGATGTTAACAGGCAAGAGGCCGACAGATAACATGTTTAAAGATGGTATGGACCTGCAATATTTTGTTACGATGGCTCTACCAGAACGTGTGGAAGAAATATGTGATCCACTACTTGTTCAAATAGAAGAAAGCAGCAGCAGTACTAATCCCACAAGTAATAGGGGGAATCAAGTCCCAAATGATCAAAGACAAGGGGTTGTGGAGTGCTTGACTTCCATTGCAAGAATAGGAGTTGCTTGTTCTGCAGCAATGCCGAGAGATCGAAGGGACATAAGCAATGTTGTCACTGAGTTGTGTCTAACAAGGGATGTGCTAACTGGAACAAGGAGGCCTAGAGAGCATCTGTGATCACGGCCCCGAAGTAGCGAATCCCATGACGTGCTTCTATTTTTCATGGTGATCTTCTTAATGATGACGGGGAGGAGTTGAACGAGGGAATTGAATTTTCTTTTGTTGCAATTGGTTTTTTTGTATGTTTAACGTTCTTATTAAAATATGTAATTATTCATATTTTCATTTCCATAATTTAAGTCCTGCATCCATGACTGAGTCCTAGGGCAAAACTAATAACAATCTTAAGTTTTCTTAGGTTTCGAACTCATTTCTAGAAATTTTTCTAGTGGTATCGGAAGATTCAGATCGATTTCCAAAGGCTAATTTAGTCTCCAACGTGTGGGCAGTGGCATATGCAGATTTGTCTGTAAGAAATATGAATAAAAACTATCAAGGAGTTTTTGAACTAGATTTGTCTGTAAGAAATATGAATAAAAACTAGCCTTTGATTTTCATTACGAGACGAAGGGCTGTGATAATTTGAACTAGGACACCTAGTGCGCATATGATCACAGCCTAACTAGTACTTAGTACGGAGTATAATTAGCTTTGTTGGAAGAGCGACATGCCGAACATCAGGATGCCTTAGAGACTTAAAATTTAGAAATTGGACCATTTCACTTCATTCGAATTCTTAGAATTACTAGTTTTTCATTTTTGATGCAATTTGTGTTTATTTTCAGTAACACTATTTTAAAATCAAGAAGTACATCGTGTTTTTGTTTAGCTGCAATCGCCTTGATCCTTTTTTTTATTTTATTGATTTATAAGCATAGACCGTCACCAATTTCGAACTGTTAGGAACTACAGATACTAGTTCGACGATAAATTCGACAGACCCTCACCGAACTATTCGTTGGACCCAAAAATGATTCATTCTTTTCGCTCCCTAACATCAGTAAGAGTTTTCAATTTAGAGTATGAATTTTGGGTTTCTTTGTGCATGCTGCATTTTCTGATTCTTTTTGTCCTTTGGAGGACTGAGTCATGGATGCTTTTAAATTAATTAAACTCGTAAATTTCGAGTTTGTTTGTTCTTCATTTTTTTCAAGAATCTGTAAATCACGGATTGTTGGCAAATTTCGAGTTTGTTTGGAGGATTGAGTCATGGATGCTTTTAAATTAATTAAACTCGTAAGTTATATTTTAAAAGCTTACTGTAGCATGAAAACAACATAATCAGATTTGAAACAAATAATTAACGGGGTATGGGTCCAATAATCTTTTCTTAGACCACCTGTTTAGATAACAAATTATTCTCAAATGAATGAACCTTCTGGGAAGGCTTCATTTCCATTGTCTCGTCTCTCTCTCTGTGGGAATTTCAACAGAGAGAAAGACGGGACATCAACAATGTAGTAGCTGAACTATGACCGGAAAGAATATTAGTTCGCAGCCAAAGTATTAGGCACTACCTTGCCTTCATCATTTAACATAAACAGATTGTTACTAGTATAGACTGTAGAGTATTGAGAGTCAAGGCTAATTAAAAACATTAGTGTCTTTGATTGTTGTATTGACTTTGTCATCAAAACTTATTCGGCAAAACCGCGTTGATCCGACGTTTCCTTGACTCTGATATCCAAAACTTCTAATGAATCGCAAGAAAACGATATCTATGACTATGAGGAGGGATAAAAGCAAATAAAATTACTCTTTCAACATCAACTTGAAATGCATGCGTCAATTTGTTTTGGTCTGCACTGAGGGTTGCTTACACAGACAGCTCTTATCCAACACAACCGTGATAACAGAATAAGTGTTGTTGCAAATTCTTTTGATGTATAACTATTTGGGCCCAAAATAATATTGTTGGGCCGAGTGTAGGTTTGTGTTCGGCCCAAAGCCGTGTCAAAAATACTACGGGCTGTCTGGTGATTCCAGGCCATTCAGCAGGGATGGTCGAGTCCTATTACAAGAAGGAGTAGTTCAGATAAGCAAAGGGGTCGAGGAAGTCCTAGTGCAATTAGGATTCTCGACCAACAATGAATAAAGCCCCAAAAAGGGGTGAGTTCAAAGTCCTAATGGGAGTAGGGTTGTTCGAAGCAAAGTTGGAACGAAACAAGAACTCCCAATCCAGATGTGAGTTTAATTCAATCTCAAGAAGGAGTTTAATTCAATCATGCAACAATTCGGGACCTTCAATTCGATACACAATTGCTCTGCGCAAAACCTCTCAAACATCTTGAGATTTTTTATTTTCTTGTTCCCGCCGACACATCTTCAGTTTGGATAAACAACACTGTGAAGGCAACCGGCGAACACCTTCAATTTGGATAAACAACACTGTTGCCGTAGAATCAGCCGACCGAGGAGCACCTCCAGTTTAGATAAACAGCACTGCGTCGAGGCCGACTGGTTACCTATCCAAGTCTCGGTCGAGAAGGGTTTTCGAATCCTTATTGGCAGAGGTCATCTTATTAGCCTTTTCGGCGAAGTAAGGTGTTAAGAGTTATGACATTCGGCGTATTGGACGCCGAGTGATTTTATGATTGGATACTCACGAGTGAGTTTTAGAGTTCGGCATTCTAACGGCCGAACCACATTCACCATCAAGACATACATCACCTTTGAGTACTTGTGTCCGTATAGTCTGGTGTCGATTAGACGTGCTTATACTCTTACGAATATAATCACTGTGACCCAGCGCCGACAATTTGTGAACTTCGCAGAACTAGCAGCCTTGTCTTCAGGCTCGAGAATCCAAAGGCTGAGATCTGTTCCTTCCTCAGCCGTAGTCGCAAGATACAGAAGTCAGCAATGCGCTCAACGCAACATCAACAAATTTTACTCCTAGACCGAGCTCGGCCGACGAGTTGGCACGCCCCGTATTTAACCGAAGGACGTAATTAGCTTATTAGTTACTCGGCCTACGCGCCACGTAGGTTTTTGTAATTTTTAGGGTCAACAATAACACTGCTGCTTCATCATTGGAATTTATTTAAGGGCGTAAATGGGGTTCCCAGGTATTGTTATTAGCGTTTGGTCAATTTTCATGCAACTATTTCTCCTAATGGTCACTTCATCCTCCTTTACTCTGGGAGTAGATGAAGAGGATAGGCTGTCCTTGCTTGCCTTTAAAGCTGAAATTGTGATTGATCCCATGGCCATCCTCGCCTCCTGGAATGAATCACTCCACTTCTGTAAATGGCCTGGCATTTCTTGCGGCCGCAGACACCAGAGAGTCATGGTGTTGGACTTCCGATCAAGCCGGTTTAGGAGGTCAACTATCTCCCCAAATTGGAAACTTGAGCTTCTCAGGACATTAAACCTCGAAAAAAATAAATTCAGCCACACCATCCCACAGAAATTGGTCGTTTGCTCCGGCTACAACAACTACGCCTTGAAAACAACTCCTTCAGTGGTCATATTCCATTCAACATATCGCGTTGCTCTCACCTCCAACAACTTGGATTACCTGGTAACGCTCTGAGTGGCAAACTTCCAATTGAAATTGACTCATTGTCCAAGCTTCAGGTACTTCATTTAGGCAGGAATAATTTAAGTGGGGAAATCCCACCTTCTTTTCGTACATCATCCCATTTCGTCTGCCCCATTCTGCAAGTAATTTACGTCCGTTGGACGCGAATTCCAATGTCTGTAGAATCACTAACTGAACACGAGATGCGTTGACTTGCATTTGCAGGAAGTCATGCAAGATCCACACATAGCAGTAGATGGTTTCACATACGAAGAAGGTGCAATACGAGGAAGGCTGAAGAGCGGCCACAACACTTCGCCGATGACAAATATTCGGTTTATGCATATTTTATTAGTGATTTTGATGCCACCAACGTTATCTCAGTGTATCACTTTTTACATTTTATTCAGCTTCCTCTGGTAATTGTACTTAATTAATAGGATTTTAGATGTTTTCATTCTCGGTTCTTTTAGTCAGTCAAGGTATTAATTTGTTTCAATTAGGCTCATGAAGTTTAATTAAACTCTTCATTTTCAATTGTACCAATTAGGCTCATAATGTGGTTCAAAGAGCTCCAAGACTCACCCAATTTATACTTTTTACGTAAAATTTCTTTCAAAAAGTTAAAACATCATTCAGTGTAAATAATATTAATCATTTGTAATAATCTTTTATCCTTCTGAAACATATTTTTTCATGCGGTTTCTAATCCCGCAGCACCGCCCAGACAATATTTCTAGTGAAAACTATAAGAAAGAAGAATCCTTATTTTAGTTACACTGGAGAGATTGAACATGATCATTCAAAAAAAAAAAAAGAACAATATTTTTCAATTTGGGTCGGAATAATGGAATTATTATATGGGCATTGGTAGGAAAGTGCACTCGCAAAAATATCCCCTTTGTAGTTACACATCACACTCCATTAGAGCTGCCGCAATACGACAACCGTGCTAACGTTTCGCTTTCTAGTGAAAGCTACAAAAGTTATGATCTTGCGGTAAAATTTATGAAAAACCAAGCCCAGTGGATGTGGGGAACTATGCGTCAACAATTTGTGGCTCTTCTTCAACACCAATTTCGATCAATTATTCAATGAACCAGCAATCCAAGAACGAATGAAATAAATACACTATTAAAAACAAAAAATAGCGCTAATCATATATTTCGGAGAGTTTAATTTGGTCTAACCTTCTCCCTTTCCCTGTTAGCAGCCTTGTTATTTTCAGTAGTGATCTTCCTCTTCTGGTAGAATCCCACCTTGAATTCATCTGCTTCCTCGATTATCTGAACCAACAACTCCTTTTCCCGCCTTTCCTTCTCCTCGAGCTGAATTGCATTCTGCCTGAATGTCACAAGAGTTCGGATTACGAAAACTCCCTTACAACCTCACAGAATTCAACCATTTATTTTTCCACCACCTTCTATGCAAACATAAAACCATTTTCTGATAGTCAATAACTACACATTGACAACAACCACGAATCTTTTCAGCTTCGAATTGAGCCCCACATTCTTATACAAACAATCGGCATGTTAAATTCATAAAGATTTCAACAAGTCTATATTTTTTTTTTTTTTTTTTGATAAACATTCAATTTAACAAGTTGATCTATATCAGAAATATAATCACTGCTGACCAGGCATTTAATTTTTGGCGCAACAGAAAGATCAAACCAAATCAAAACCAAGAACTTTCAACTGAATTGCACAAAAGTCAAAATTTAATTGCTATACAGAACTATTGGTTCGATCTCAAACAATCAAAATTCGAAACCCTACCTCCTCCATTCTCTGAGAGCGAAGCCCTCCTTATGCAGCTCCGACGGAGGCGGCAAAATCGGATCGTCGGACCGCTAAAACCTCCTCAGGTAACCGTCGTCGTCGAACGGGCGAGTTGACACTGTGGTCAGGACGGAGTCGTCTTCGGGCTGAGTGAACGAGGCCATGTTCGAGTCAAATGTACTGACACGCAAGAAACGTCTCTGTCACTGTCTCTGTCTGTGGCTCTAAACTGCCGAGCGAATTGCTTGCAGAGGCAAAAATTACGCGGGAGAAATATCCGCGGGCTTTGAGTTGGGCTTAGGCCGGCTGATTGGGCTTTCATTAGTTCAGCCCAATACAATGTTGCCCAAGAAATAACCGAAGATCTCTCTTTCGAACATGCATAATTAGTTTGCCATTGCCCTTTCTTTGACCTCCAGCCCGCATGCCTCGTCTTTACGCCATTCGGCCTGAAAATCCAGAGAGAACAAAACAGCCGCTTTACAGACAGTTCTTGTCACTGAGACCCCAAAAATTACCGAATATAATTATAATACAGGGTAACCAGACCAAGTACAACCCAAATAAATAGAGAGAACTAAGCCTAGATTTTTTGCAAGTTCTTTTTCTTGTAAAAACTCAGCCTCTCTGGTTCACAACCCCAGCTTTATTTCGCAGCGCCCATACTTGCAACTGTTTCTCCGGATTTTCACTTCATCCTCCTTACTTGCATTTAAAGCTGAAATCTTGAACGATCCACTGGGCATTCTTAGCTCCTGGAATGAATCCCTCCACTTCTGTCAGTGGCAAGGCATTGCTTGTGGCCCCAGACACCAGAAAGTCACCATGCTGGACCTCCAATCAAGCCGGCTGATAATGATATGTTCAAAGACGCTATGGAATCTTGTTACTAGAGATGCTAACAGGCAAGAGGCCAACAGATGACATGTTCAAAGACGGTCTGAATCTGCACAGCTTTGTTGTGAATGCAGTTCCTGAACACGTGGAAGAAATATGTGATCCGCTACTTCTTCAAAAAGAAGAAAAACATGGCAGGGATCAAGGGCAAAAATTTGAGGAGTGCCTGATTTCACTTGCAAGAATAGGAGTTGCTTGTTCTGCAGCAATGCCGAGAGAGCGCAAGGACATGACCAATGTTGTATCTGAGTTGTGTCTTATAAGGGATGTGCTGATGGGAACCAGGATGCCTTAAGAGACTTTTAGAATATAGAAATTGGACCATTTCACTTCATTCGAATTCTTAGAATTACTAGTTTTTCATTTTTGATGCAATTTGTGTTTATTTTCAGTAACACCGTTTTAAAATCAAGAAGTCCGTCATGTTTTTGTTTAGCTGCAATCGCCTTGATCCCATTTTTCTCTTGATTTATAAGCATAGACCGTCACCCACTTTCGAACCGTTAGGAACTACAGATACTAGTTCGACGATAAATTCGGCAGACCCTCATCGAACTATTCGTTGGAGCCAAAAATGATTCGTTCTTTTCGCTCCCTAACATCAGTAAGAGTTTTCGATTTAGATTATAAATTTTGGGTTTCTTTGTGCATGCTGCATTTTCTGATTCTTTTTGTTGTGGAGTGCTTTGTCCTTAATTTTCTTCAAGAATCTGTGATTCACGGATTGTTGGCTAATTTCGAGTTTGTTTGGAGGACTGAGTCATGGATGCTTTCAAATTAATTAAACTCTTTGAGTTATATTTTAAAAGCTTACTGTAGCATGAAAACAACATAACCAGATTTTGTAGAAAAAGGTATGTAGGCTAAAAAATATATTTGTTATTGATACGTGAATGTGGAAAAATGTAAGAGAATGCTTTTTTTTCTCATTATGTTTCTCTACAAGATTACAAGAATATATATACATGATACAAGTGTGTAGGTAGGACAAGGTAGCCGTCCTAGTGTGTAGGTAGGACAAGGTAGGACGGCTGTAGGACGGCTAGTGTGTAGGTAGGACAAGGTAGGACGGCCGTAGGACGGCTTGACGGCTGTAGGACGGCTTGACGGCTGTAGGACGGCTTATTCTTCCAATAATATTATTATATACAATTACACAAGGACTCCAACCATATTCCTTATTTATCTAACAGATTTGAAACAAATAATCAACGAAATGAATATTGGCTCGCAGCCGAAGTATTAGGTACTACCTTGCCATCATCATTTAACATAAACAGATTGTTACTTCGGCTGCGAGGGATGAAAGCAATTAAAATTACTCTTCAACATCAACTTGAAATGTATGCGTCAATTTGTTCTTCTTGCCTCTAGAGCCACGACTCCGTTTCCCCTTTCCATTGATCATAGCCGCCTGCGAAAGTATGCCAACAACGGGCAGGGCTTTTATTTTCTTCTCAAGGTTTGAAAGTGAGTTTCATCTCGATCCTTTCTTTTTAATTCCCCACCAGTAGCACGTGCAGGGCATACCACACGACTAGGTGTCGAAACTTCAGTTGCTATGGGCTGAGAGGTGGAATTCATGAGAGGTGGGCCAGGCAAAGACTCACCATTCTCAAGCTCAATGATTCTTAGCAACCCACTCGGCCCAGATTTACCTTTAGAGTTTGAGTTATAAGCAAGTGGGCTATCTAGTTGCCCGTCGGCATTTTTGAAGGCCCAAGGGGGGACCTTACGTGGATCATACGAGCTTTTTTCCAATGAGAGGCCATTCACCGCAACAGTGAGGGTCCCATTGCGATAGTGTGTTCCGTAGCTTTTGGAACGGTCCATATTACCCCAGTCAACAAGATAAGCTTTCCTTGGTGAACCATTGGACACGTCAGCATTGGCAGTGCTGTTGTACAGCTCATTGATCGCCGGAATTGTCGCAGGAATTGTCGCATAATCACCGATAGCGACAGAGGAGGAGGTGCCACATACGTCTGAGCTAATATAGTGAGTTCATATAATTTCGGGCCCTTTCGTCCTTCACATACGCATAATCACCGACCAAGTGCTGTTGTACAGTTCATATAATTTCCAGTATGTGGGGTCCTTTCGTCCTTCACACACGTATGCCTTCCGCGAAATTATATGAACTTGGTCATGGCTAATATGGTGCAGAAGATTTAGAAATTAGAAGTTACGATAATGAATTTATTAATATAAAAATTCTAAAAGGAAGGAACTCGGTCATCTCATGCCAGCAGAAGTTGACAAAGTAGATAAAGAAGCCCATAAAATAACTAAAATTTTGGGAGAGAGTGAAACGTAGACTGAGATTTACATCTTGGGAAATTTTTTTTTTTTTTTCATGGGGTTTTACAATTTGGCTGCCATGGTTATCAATTTCAGAGAGGAGTGAAACAACTGGAATTTGGGAAGCCCGGCTTCTGGTTTTCATCAGGTAGAGGGAAGACGGGGGGAGAGGGAGAGAGAGAGAGAGAGAGAGTATCAAGTTTAATTGTGATTTTTTAAATTTTTTATTGTATTAGTGGCGGGACCCATATGCAAATTTGGAATTTAATTGAAAATACGGGTGGAGACTCGGTTTTTGAGCGAGCCCCCGTGGAATTTCCCAAAGAGAAATAACGGTAAGCGTAGAAATTTGACCGCTTGACTTGTTGAAGCCCGCAGAGTGAGAGTCACGGCCCCCAAGTGTAAAATATTGGAGAATGTCTCACTCCACAAAGTATCTGTATTAGGCTCATTGAGCTAAGACTAGAATTTTTGCAAGGTTTTTTCATGTATAAACAGCCTCTGGTTCTTGACACGAGCCTTATTTCGCAGAGCGCATACATGGGGTTCTCGGGTATCATTATTATTATCTGCCTAAATCTCATGCAACTGTTTCTCCTGATGATCACTTCATCCTCCTTACATCTAGGAGGGAATGAGACGGATAGAAAGTCCTTGCTTGCATTTAAAGCTGAAATTGTGAATGATCCACTGGGCATTCTTAGCTCATGGAATGAATCCCTCCACTTCTGTCGGTGGCAAGGCATTACTTGTGGCCGTAGGCATCACAGAGTCACCGTGCTGGACCTCCAATCAAGTCGGCTGAACGGTCAGCTATCCCCCTACATCGGAAACTTGAGCTTTCTCAGAACTTTAAACCTCCAAAACAACAGCTTCAACAACACCATCCCTCAAGAAATTGGTCGTTTGTTCCGTCTGCAACAACTACTCCTTGAAAACAACTCCTTCAGTGGTGATATTCCATTCAACATATCACGTTGCTCTAACCTCCAAATACTTCGCATAGCTGGAAACCACCTTAGGGGAAAACTTCCAATTGAAATTGGCTACTTGTCCAAGCTTCAGGTACTGTATTTAAGAAACAACTATTTAAGCGGGGAAATCCCACCTTCTTTGGGAAATCTTTCTTCTCTCCAGTCGTTACGTGTGTCAGAAAATAATTTGCGTGGAGGTATTCCGAATACCCTTGGCCAGTTGAAAATATTAAAATTTCTTGCAGTGGCTGTAAATTATTTGAATGGTACCATCCCTCCCTCCATATACAATCTCTCATCAATTAGAGGCATTTCTGTGCTTCAAAACGAACTGCATGGAACTCTTCCACCTGGGTTGGGCCACACTATATTTCCAAACCTCCAACAATTTTATTTCGAGATCAACCAATTCAGTGGACCGATACCAAATTCAATCTCCAATGCCTCAAATCTTTCAGTTTTTTCAATCTCATTCAATGAGTTTACTGGAAAAGTGCCTAGTCTGGCACGCCTATCAAATTTGTATTCGTTAATACTTGGCAAGAACAATCTTGGAAAGGATGAGGAAGGTGACTTGGATTTCATCTCTTCTCTAGTTAATTGCACCAAATTGACAGAGTTTGAATTTAGTGACAATAATTTTGGAGGAGTGCTACCTGAATCCATCAGCAATCTCTCAACAGAGCTCAAGCAAATGTTATCTGGTGGTAACCAGATCCGCGGAAGAATTCCCATAGGGATCGGAAATCTAATCAACTTGGAGGTACTAGCCTTTGAGGGAAACCTATTGACAGGCACAATACCAAGTTCTATTGGTAAACTGAAAAGGCTGGATGCTCTGTATCTGAACGAGAATAAACTATCAGGTATCATCCCATCTTCTATTGGAAATCTAACTTCAATGACCAGGTTGGTTCTCATGTCAAACAAGTTAGAAGGCAACATACCACAAAGTCTCGGAGAATGCAGGAATCTTTTACTTTTAGTTCTTTCCCAAAATAATCTTCGCGGTCAAATTCCTAAAGAAGTTATTGGTTTAGCATCCTTGTCACAAATTTTGAATCTATCCAGCAACAAGCTTACTGGATCCATACCAATGGAGGTAAGCAACTTGATGCATGTAGTTGTCTTGGATGTTTCTGACAATAGGTTATCTGGGGAGATTCCGCAAAGTTTAGAGGGTTGTACAAGTTTAGCAACTCTGAATCTGAGTGGAAACTCATTGCAGGGGACCATTCCTGAATCCTTGAGCTCTTTGAGAGGGATTGAGAATTTCGACCTCTCTCGCAACAACTTGTCTGGCAGAATTCCCAACTATTTGGAGAGTTTCCCCTTCTTGCTGAAATTGAACCTCTCGTTTAATGATTTTGAAGGTGCATTACCAATGAAAGGAGTTTTCGAGAACACTAGTGCGCTTTCTGTCACGGGAAATTCCAGGATTTGTGGAGGTATACCTTCTTTAAGATTGCCCAAATGCGTCTCCAAGCAAGGGTTATCTTCTAAGCTGAAACTAATTATCTCAGTTGCTTGTGGGGTTGTTGGATTGAGTTTATCGATTTTGTTTGTGATTCTTTACCGATCAAGAAAAGCAAGAGGAGTGAAGTCAACTTCAGGATCATCATTGGGGGTTTCACTTTTGAAGTTGTCCTACAGAGATCTCCTTAAAGCAACTGATGGGTTCTCTGCAGCCAATTTGATTGGTGCTGGTAGTTTTGGGTCCGTATATAAGGGAATACTCGATCAGTATGAAGGAAGAATTGTTGCAGTGAAAGTACTCAATCTTCAAAGTGCAAGAGCTTCCAAAAGTTTCATTGCTGAATGTGAAGCTCTGAGAATCATTAGGCACCGAAATCTTGTCAAGCTACTGACTGCCTGTTCAAGCATCGATTTTCAGGGGAATGATTTCAAAGCTTTGGTTTATGACTTCATGGTGAATGGAAGTCTCGAAGAATGGCTGCATAATTCAGCTCAATGGGGCAACAATCCAACTAATCTGCAGAAGAATCTGGATCTTATTCAGAGAGTAAACATTGCAATCGACATAGCTTGTGCTCTGGATTATTTGCACAACCGCTCTCACATGCCAATAGTTCATTGTGATTTAAAGCCCAGCAACATTTTCTTGGATGGTGACATGACTGCATGTGTTGGTGATTTTGGTTTGGCAAGGTTCCTCCCAGAGGCTTCTTGTCCATTTCCTGTGCACGAGAGCTCTTCCAATGCAATCAAAGGCTCCATAGGCTATACTGCCCCAGGTAAATTTTTGTGACATATATACACACACACAAAGGAGATTTCTTTTATTTTTAGCATTAAATTCTGAAGTCATACATAAAAAATTGTCTCTGTTTTTGTGAAAATAAATACACACACACACACACACATATATTGTTTATGCTTGGACGATGTTTCTGTTTATAGCATGAGTTTTTGAAGTCACACATAAGAACCTAGCTGTGTTTTTGTGCATATAACTTAAAGAGTATGGAATGGGAAGCAAGGTGTCAACATATGGCGACATGTATAGCTACGGAATCCTGTTGTTGGAGATGTTAACAGGCAAGAGGCCGACAGATAACATGTTTAAAGATGGTATGGACCTGCACTATTTTGTTACGATGGCTCTACCAGAACGTGTGGAAGAAATATGTGATCCACTACTTGTTCAAATAGAAGAAAGCAGCAGCAGTACTAATCCCATAAGTAAAAGGGGGAATCAAGTCCCAAATGATCAAAGACAAAGGGTTGTGGAGTGCTTGACTTCCATTGCAAGAATAGGAGTTGCTTGTTCTGCAGCAATGCCGAGAGATCGAAGGGACATAAGCAATGTTGTCACTGAGTTGTGTCTAACAAGGGATGTGCTAACTGGAACAAGGAGGCCTAGAGAGCATCTGTGATCACGGCCGGATTAGTGAATCCCATGACAGTGCTTGTATGTTTCATTGTGATATTCTTAATGATGACGATGAGGAGTGGAACGAGTGAAGTGAACTTTTTGCGATTGTTTTTATGTATGTTTAAATGTTCTTATTAAATATGTAATTTTTCTTATTTGCATTACCATAATTGAAGTCCTGCATCCATGAGAGCAACTCCAGCGTTGGAGCCCTCCCCCCTGGCAATACACTATTCAATCCACCTAATGAACAGTAACTGCCCTTAATGAACAGTAAGTAGCCCTGGCAATAGAATTTGCATCTCCACCGTTACACTTCAATAGCCCTGGCAATAGGCAATAAAATATTAGTATTTTTTTTTATTATAAAATAATACAAAATAATTTTAATTGTAATATCGGATAAGATTTTTAATCGTTCTCGGTGCGCCACGTGTCATTATCCGAAGTATTATTAAATAATACAAAAGAATACAATTATTGGTGATGGATTTCTGATAAGATTATTAACCAATCACGTCGCGCCACGTGTCATAATCGGTTCACAATCTTTGAGGATAGATTTCCATCAGATTTTTAACGAATGACGACATGCCACGTGTCATAATCCGTTCACAATCTTTGAGGATAGATTTCCATCAGATTTGTAACGAATGACGGCATGCCACGTGGCATTATGCAGAACCTAATCATTTCTGAATCCTCTATATAATCCACCATCCATCCTCACAAATCTCACACCAAAATTCTCAAGATCTCTATCGTTATTCATAGTTTCTGCTTCCTTATTCACAAAAATTTGTATCATTATTCATAGTTTCTGTTTCTTTCTTTCAATGTCGTCTTCTTCTTCCTCAAGGATGATGTGGGAATACAATCAGGAAGAGGAAGAATTGTTTAACGAATCTGAAGCAATCTTCAATCACCAGAGGGTAAGAAATGAGAGGGAAGAGGATGAGGAGCGTCAAATGAGAAATGACGAAGTAAGAAGGGGCAGAGCCTCACATTCCCGTCGAGTCATCCAAGCTGCGGCTCAGATCTGCAGGCCCAGCCGTTCCGGAAACCTTGATAGAAGCAGGCAACGACGAGGTATGGAACTCTTGGATGATTATTTTGTTCCTAATAGTGCATTCCCTGATACGTACTTTAGACGTCGTTTTAGAATGGAACGACATTTGTTCAACAAAATCATGATTGCTGTTTGCAACCATGATTCTTATTTTGTGCAAAAAAAAAGATGCTTTTGGTGCTATGGGTCTACTGCCTGAGCAAAAAATTACTGCTGCCTTGCGGATGCTTGCATATGGAGCATCTGCAGACCAAGTGGATGAGATAACGAGGATGGGGCAATCAACCATTCTTGAGTCCCTGATGAGGTTTTGCGGAGCAATCGAATCTATCTACACCGCTGAGTACCTTCGCAAACCTACACACATGGACTTGGAGCGGCTGTTGAAGAAGGCGGAGATGCGTGGCTTTCCGGGGATGATTGGAAGCATTGATTGTATGCACTGGACGTGGAAAAACTGTCCAAGTGCATGGCAAGGCGCTTACGGGGACAGAAAAGGAGCAAAAAGTATCATTCTGGAGGCGGTGGCATCTTTTGATACATGGATTTGGCACGCCTTTTTCGGGGTCCCGGGAGCTCAAAATGACATCAACGTCCTTGCCCAATCCCCAGTGTTCAACGATGTCTTGCAAGGAAATGCACCAAAAGTTACGTATGAGGTCAACGGACGTATGTACGACGGGCCATACTACCTAGCTGACGGCATCTACCCGCGCTGGTCAACCTTTGTCAAAACAGTGCCACGTCCACGGAGTGCAAAGGAAAAACACTTTGCAAGCTGTCAAGAGGGGTGCAGGAAGGATGTAGAGCGTTGTTTCGGTATCCTCCAAGCTCGCTGGGCGATCGTCAGGGGTGCTGCCAGATTGTTTGATGTAGAGTCGCTTCGATCCATCATGATGACGTGCATCATTCTTCATAACATGATTGTGGAAGATGAGTACGATTATGAAGCCGTTGATGAATATGAGCCAGACCCGATGAACAATTCAAGAACACGTATATATTGTGCTCATGACGCCACCGATGAGCCCGTGCAACATGAGCCATTACAAAGGGATGGACGTTACAATGAAAGGCTCATTCAACGATATACTGCATTTCAAATGCCAGACATGCACAATGCCCGACAAATTGACTTGATAGAGCACCAGTGGGCATTGAAACAAGCTGAAGATAATTAAGTTCATTTAGTGTGTTTTTTTTTAATTTGGTATGTTTATGTTATTTTATTTGGTGTGTTTTATTATTTGGTATGTTTAAGTAATTTTTTTATGTTTATGTTTATGTAATTCTTAGTATATGTAATTCTTAGTATGTTTATGTTTATGTTTATGTTTATGTAATTTTGTTATGTTTATGTTTATGTAATTCTTAGTATGTTTTATGTTTATGTTTATGTTTATGTAATTTTGTTATGTTTATGTTTATGTAATTCTTAGTATGTTTATGTTTATGTTTATGTAAAGGACTTTTAATTAGAACGATGGACTTTTAATTATTTTATACAAGGACTTTTAATTTGAACAATGGACTTTTAATAAATAACTTACCAAATTAATTTGAATAAATATTCAAGAAATTGGAAACAACATAAATAATACAAACAATAAATAATAAATTACAACCCAAAGTGATTGGAAAATTATGGGCTCCGATTACAAAAAGTACTTTATTCATCATCACTTAACCAATTTGTGGTGCTAGGATGATCTTCTGTTGCGGTGCTAGAACCACCTTGGCTTGCTATTGCTTCTCTTGCACGCCTCCTTCGCACAACGTCCGCTTTCTCTGATTTCCAAAAAAATTTAGAATTTGGAGACTTCCCTTCTAAAGACATGTTCATAATCTCACGATCTTGTTGAGCCCGTCTTTCTTCTCTAACATGTTCCCTTTCTTGCCTAAGTAGCTCTCTTTCTCTCTCATTAGCATAAAATTCTCTCTCAACAGCTGCTTGTTTTGATGCCTCTCTAGCCTTTTCAGCCTCATCTTTCGCCAGGTCCCTTGCCAAAGTCAATTCACCTTGGCGAGTAAGTTCTTCCATGAACTTTGCATAATCGTTCTTGGAAGCACTACCTTTTCTCTTTGAAGCCTTCTTACCTTGAGGCCTAATTGGAAAACGGGTCGAACCCGACGCGCGTTCAGGGAGGGGCGTTTCGGGCACTTCTTCTGCATCATCTTCATGAACATGATCGGGTGTAGAGTGTAGAGGGGTGCTGTTCATGTGCACTTCTGGACCGACTGGCACAACTCTAAATTTAGGACAATCTTTGACAATATTCCAACATTCCCACCGGTTGAATGATTTATTTTTGCTTTTGGTTTTGGCAGCGTACCAAGCTTGTGCTTGAAGTTCCTACACAATAAAAATAAGTAACAAATAAATAAGTAACTAGGAAATACATACATATATATATATAAGTAACAAATAAATAATTTTAATGAAAATAAGTAACTAGCAAATATATACATATATATATAAGTAACAAATAAATAATTATAATGAAAATAAGTAACTAGCAAATATATACATACATATATATATATATATATATATATATATATATATATAAGTAACAAATATAATGAAAATAAGTAAGAAGGCTTCAAGTTTAGTAAATAATGAAAATAAGTAACAAATAAATAATTTTAATGAAAATAAGTAACTAGCAAATATATACATATATATATATAAGTAACAAATAAATAATTATAATGAAAATAAGTAACTAGCAAATATATACATACACACATATATATATATATATATATATATAAGTAACAAATATAATGAAAATAAGTAAGAAGGCTTCAAGTTTAGTAAATAATGAAAATAAGTAACAAATAAATAATTATAATGAAAATAACTAACTAGCAAATATATACATATATATATAAGTAACAAATATAATGAAAATAAGTAAGAAGGCTTCAAGTTTAGTAAATAATGAAAATAAGTAACAAATAAATAATTATAATGAAAATAACTAACTAGCAAATATATACATATATATATAAGTAACAAATATAATGAAAATAAGTAAGAAGGCTTCAAGTTTAGTAAATAATGAAAATAAGTAACAAATAAATAATTATAATGAAAATAACTAACTAGCAAATATATTCATATATATATAAGTAACAAATATAATGAAAATAACTAAGAAGGCTTCAAGTTTAGTAAATAATGAAAATAAGTAACAAATAAATAATTATAATGAAAATAACTAACTAGCAAATATATACATATATATATAAGTAACAAATACATATATATATATATATATATATATATTTATATGTCATTTTAATCATAACATGGGGCTAGAGTTCCAAGTTTAGTAAATAAATAATACAAACAAACAAATAAATAAATAATACAAACAACATAATTATAATGTAACAAATAAGTAACAATAAATAATAAATTGTTACCTGATCCGAGTAATTTTCCCCACTTCGAATATTATTACTAGCTTGTGCCAAAGCGTCTCTCCACGTACTAAACGATTGGCTAAGTAATTTCCAACGACTGGACATCGATTCTTTGGTTCTTTTCCCACCAATTTTCTCAAGAAAACTGGTATGAATAAGACTCCACATTTCTCGCAACTGCATCTCATTACCCGTAAGCGAACTATGAGTAACTTCAACCCAGCTAGTACACAACGCAACATCTTCAATAAGCGACCAATTCGTACCTGCACCAGTGGTCATTTTGTTGAAAAAAAATGGATTCAAACTTTGAGACAAAGAAAGGAATGTGATTGAAAGTAGTTGAGAAAATATGAAATTGTTGTGTAAGGTAGATGAGAATGAGAAGGTATTTATAGAAAAGTAAAAACAATTTTTTTTACAATTTTTTTCAGATTTTTCAGATATTTTTTTGAATTTTTTTGAATTTTTTACATTTTTTTTAAATTTTTTATTCAATTAATTAATCTCTGCCGTTGGATATAAAAAAATTTGAATTCCAACGCTCCAGATTGTGCCACGTGTCACAACGGTAACTTTTCAGATTTTTTAAACTATTTTTTCATTTATTTTTTAATTTATAAAGCATTTTAATATCCACCGTTGATCTCAGATCGAACGGTGGATATTAAATCTGACATTTTTTTTTTTTTTTACCGTTGAGATCTAACGGTCCACATTAAGTGACCGTTAGGATCTAACGTACCGTGGGAAGCCACGTGGCTTCCCAACGGTAACTGACAAAACCCTTTTTTTTCTGATTATTGTGTCGGGACGCGCCCCCACGCGCGGGTGGGGTGCACGCGCCTGACACAAAAAAAATTAAATAATACGCTGACGCCACCCTGGCGTCAGCATGGCGTCATCCTCAGCTCGGGCTCAAGGCCTGGCAATCCCTCACGGGCCTGGCCCTCGGGCCTCCCCCATCCCCCGGCCTGCCTCACGCTGGAGGCCATCCACCGGCCCTCGGGCCTTTGTTCTGGAGACTGTCCCCCGAGCAAAAAGCTACGGTGGGAATGCTCTGACCGAGTCCTCCAGCAAAACTAATAACAATCAGTTTTCGAAGTCGTTTCTAGAAATTTTTTATAGTGAAGATTGGAGCGATTTCAGAGGGCTAGTTTAGTCTTTTAACGTGTGGGCACTGGCAGATTTGTCTGTAAGAAATATCAAACCAAATCAAAACCAAGAACTTTCAACTGAATTGCACAAAAGGAATCAAAATTTAATTGCTATATAGAACTATTGGTTCAATCGCAAACAATCGAAATTCGAAACCCTACCTCTTCCATCCTCTGAGAGCGAAGCCCTCCTCAGGCAGCACCTCCGACGGAGGCGGCAAAATCGGATCGTCGGACCCGCCAAAACCTCCATCAAAGCCCTGTCCATTCGATTCGGCGTAGATCGACGGAGGAGAGAAGGCCTCCGACGTAGCTGAATGGCGAAAGCATCGCCTGCGGCGGAGCCGTGGAAGATTGGGGAATCGGTGGCGGAGTCCTTGAGCGACTCGGTGTCGAGGAGTCAAATCGCTGGGAGGGGAGTCGGAGGTCGTAACCCAGATAACCGTCGTCGTCGTCGAATGGGCGAGTTGAACCGGTGGTCGGGACTGAGTCATTGAGGGCATGATCAAGTCAAATGCACTGACACGTAAGAAACGACTCTCTCCGTGTGGCTCTGAACTCCAGAGCGAAATGCTCGCAGTGGTAGAAACTAGGGCTGGAAAAAAATCCCAAAAATCCCAAACCAAACCGAAAAAATCCCGATCCCAAACCAAAAAAATCCCAAACCAAAATTCCCGAAAATTTCGGTATGTCATCCCGAACCAAACCGAAATTTTCGGTATGGGATTCGGGATTACATCTCCATTTTTTCGGTATTCCCATACCGAATAGAAATAAATATTATATAAATATTATTTTTTAATTATAAGAGAATTATTTTTTAATTAATGGTATTGGTAGCCACTAGTGTGATTAATCTTTGTCTCAACTAAATAACTAATGTTTGTTTGTTCAATTTGTTTGTTTCTATATTCCAGTTGTCTCAACTAATGTGATTAATCTTTGGATATTAGTTTCCTGCATACCTAGCCACTAGTGTGATTAATCTTTGGATATTAGTTTCCTGCATACCTAGCCACTAGTGTGATTAATATGTGGATATTAGTTTCCTGCATACCTAGGCAAATCAAGGAAACAAAGGAGCAAAGACCATTATGCATGCATGAACATATCAGTATACATATATTGTATATATATACACGGACAAGGTGGGTACAGGGCATGCAATTAGTTGAGCTCAAATTTTTTTCTTTTGTTTTCGAGTACACAATATAGTTGTTCTTTCAGACATGGGCGCCGCCAAAATTTTCATTTAATTACAACTATGTGGAGGAGGAATCAAAGTTGGAATGTGGGGTGAGATGGCATTAGCCCAAAAACTTTGTGCACAAATGGGTAGTGGGTAGATTGAAACTTAATTTTAGCCCAAAAACATAATATGTCAAATTTTAGCCCAAAAACATAATATGTCAAATTTTAGTCCAAAAGCCCAAAAACATTTCGGGATTCCCGATTTGTCCCGAAATCCCGAAATTATTTCGGGATTCCCGAAAATTGGGATTCCCGAAAATTTGGTTTGGGATTGGTATTGAATTTGGGATTCCCAAAAATTTTGGTTTGGGAATCGGGACAAGGGTTTCGGTATGGGATCCCATACCGAACCACCCCTAGTAGAAACTACGCTGGAGAAATATCGACAGGCTCTAAGTGGGCTTATACCGGCTTATTGGGCTTTCATTAGTTCAGCCCAATATTATGTGGGCCCCTTCTTCATTTTGCCATACTTGCGTTAATAGACGATGTTCCCCAAAAAATAACCAAAATTTATTTTTTATTGTTACTATGAAAACCAACTTTCTTCCACTCTAGCCATCTAGAGTGGCTTTTATTTTCTTTCCATTGATAATAGCCGCCTGCGAAAGTATGCCAACAAAGGACCGAGTGGCTTTTATTTTCTTGTCAGAGGTCTGAAAATCGAAACTTCAGGTGCTATGGGCCGAGATGTGGAATTCATGAGAGGTGGGCCAGGCAAAGACTCACCATTCTCAAGCTCAATGATTCTTAGCAACCCACTCGGCCCAGATTTACCTTTGGAGTTTTGAGTTATAAGCAAGTGGGCTATCTAGTAGTCCGTTGGCATTTTTGAAGGCCCAAGGGGGGACCTGACGTGGATCGTACCAGCTTTTTTTGCAACGAGAGGCCATTCACCGGAAGAGTCAGGGTCCCATTGCGATAGTGTGTTCCGTAGCTTTCCGGATGGTCCATATTACTCCAGTCAACAAGATAAGCTTTCCTTGGTGAACCATTGGACACGTCAGCATTGACAGTGCTGTTGTACAGGAAAAATTTTTAGTTGTGATGGGAATACGGATAGTATACCACCTGTTTTTATGTAAATGATGAGAAATTTTATTTTTTAAATTATTAATTTTTTAACACATCTTCTACTATTTATATAATGACACATGATGTAACATAATCACCGATAGCAACAGAGAAGGAGGTGCCACGTACGTCTGACATCCCACAGTATGTCGGATCCTTTCGTCCTTCACACACGCGAAATTATATGAACTTGGTGATGGCTAATATAGTGCAGAAGATATCGAAATTAAAAGTTACGATAATGAATTTATTAATATAAAAAATCTAAAAGGAGGGAACTCAATCAGTGCTAAATGGGTTTGCTTCTTTTATTCCGCATCTACATCATCTCATCATCTTATGCCAGCAGAAGTTGATAAAGTAGATATAGAAGCCCATAAAATAACTAAAATTTTATGGGTGGGAAGAGATTGCTGGTGTCTTGAGATAAAATTTGGGTGTGACTAGACTTGGTTGGAAGGAGCCTTAACAATAATTAAATTTTTAGAAGGATGTAGTCAAACTAAGATTTTAAAAGATTTTAAAGGATTTTAAAAATGATAAATTTGATAGGATTTAGAAAGATTTAAAACTCCTACAAAATTCATATGGATTTGAATGGATTTAGCTTGTAGATTTTAGTGGATTGTGGTGGATTTTCATATAATTTTTTATTGAAAAGAAAAAGGAAATATATTTTTCCCTTGCTCTACTGTACTCGATAGCCACTTTATCCCTTCTTTTTTATGTCCCTTTCAATACCATCACGGTTCCATCTCTTTCTCAATTGATAGATCAATATAACTTTGCTGAGCTTTTGAGCACTACACCACCAACAACATTTGTGTCTATGGTTGTTGTATTGACTCAGTCATCACACTTATTTGGCAAAACCGCGTTGATTCTACGACTCTGACATCCGAAATTTCTAATGAATTGCAAGAAAGCGATGTGTTATCCAAACACAATCAAACTTGAAGTCTCTGCGTCAACTTGTTTTGGTCTGTAGCACTGAGGGCCACTTACACAGACAGAGACGGCTCTTATCCAACACAATCATAACAACCGAAGAAGTTGCGGGAATCGTTGCAAATTACTTTCATGTATAACACTGCTTCTGTTTCATCACCGGAACTTTATTTAGCGGCTTAAATGGGGTTCCCAGGTATTGTTGTTAGCGTTTGGTCAATTTTCATGCAACTATTTCTCCTAATGCTCACTTCGTCCTCCTTAACTCTGCGAGGAGATGAAGTGGATAGACTGTCCTTGCTTGCCTTTAAAGCTGAAATTGTGAGTGATCGCATGGCCATCCTCGCCTCATGGAATGAATCCCTCCACTTCTGTGAATGGCCTGGCATTTCTTGCGGCCGCAGACACCAGAGAGTCACAGTGTTGGACCTCCGATCAAGCCGGCTAGGAGGTCAACTATCTCCCAACATTGGAAACTTGAGCTTTCTCAGGACATTAAACCTCGAAAACAATAGCTTCAACAGCAGCATCCCTCCAGAAATTGGCCGTTTGTTCCGGCTGCAACGATTACGCCTTGGTAACAATTCCTTCAGGGGTGATATTCCGGTCAGCATATCACGTTGCTCTAACCTCCGCTACCTTGACTTAGGCGATAACATTCTCGGTGGCAAGATTCATAATGAAATTGGCTTCCTGTCCAACCTTCAGGTACTTAATTTAGGCAAGAACAGATTAAGTGGGGAAATCCCACCTTCTTTGGGAAATCTTTCTTCTCTTCAGATGCTATCTTTGCAACAAAATAATCTGCACGGAGGTATTCCAAATAGCCTTGGCCAGTTGAGTAGCTTAAAAAATATTTCTTTGGGTTCCAATAATTTGAATGGTACCATCCCTCCCTCCATATACAACCTCTCTTCTATTACAGTCATCTCGGTGCTTGAAAACCTACTTCATGGAACTCTTCCTTCTGGCTTGGGCCACACTATTTTTCCAAACCTCGAAGCCTTTTATTTTCATTTCAACCGATTCAGTGGACAAATACCAGTTTCAATCTCCCATGCATCCAACCTTGCATTATTTGGCGTCTCAGCCAATATGTTTACTGGAAGAGTGCCTAATCTGGCAAGGATGTCCAATCTGTTCCGGGTAGAAATGGATGCTAACAATCTTGGAAATAATGAGGAAGGTGACTTGGATTTTCTATCTTCTCTGGTTAATTGCACCAATTTAAAGCGTTTGGATATCAGTGACAATAAGTTTGGAGGAGTGCTACCTGAATCTCTCAGCAACCTCTCAACAAAGCTCGAGGTAATGAGATTGGGAGGGAATCAGATACGCGGAAGCATTCCTGTTGATATCGGAAATCTCAACAACTTGGGGATACTAGGCTTTGAGGCAAGCCAGTTGACGGGTCCTATACCAAGCTCAATATCGAAACTAAGTAAACTGTATGATCTGTCGTTGAATCACAACGAGCTGTCAGGTACTATCCCGTCTTCTGTAGGCAATCTAACTTCGTTAGGCAGATTAGATCTCATGTCAAACAACTTAGTAGGAAGCATACCGCCAAGTCTCGGTGAATGCGCGAATTTGCAAGCTTTGGTTCTTTCCCAAAATTATCTTAGCGGTCCCATTCCACATGAAGTCATGAATTTATCATCCCTGTCACTAGAGTTGGACCTATCCAGCAACCAACTTACTGATTCCATTCCCTTCGAAGTAGGTCTTTTGGTGAATCTTGCTTCCTTGGATCTTTCTGAGAACCAATTATCTGGTGGCATTCCTGAAACCTTAGGGATTTGCATAAGTTTGATGAGTTTGTCTCTGAGAGGAAACTTGTTGCAGGGAACAATTCCTGGATCCTTAAGTTCTCTAAGAGGGATCGAAGATATCGACCTCTCTCGTAACAACTTTGTTGGCAGCATTCCCAACTATTTGGGGAGCTTACCTTTCTTGCTGAATTTGAACCTATCATATAATGATTTTCAAGGTGCAATACCAATGGAAGGAGTTTTCAAGAATACAACTATGCTTCATATCAAAGGAAACACACGGCTTTGTGGAGGTATACCTCAGTTACAATTGCCCAAATGCAACTCCAAAATATTTCCATGGCGGACATTTCTTATCTCATTTGCTTGTGGGGGCTGTATTGGACTTATCTTACTGTTGTGGTGCGTCATTCTTTATCCACCCAAAAAAGCATTGAGCTTTATGCTTCTTTATCTATCAAGAAAAGCAAGATTGAAGTTAACTTTAGGTTCCTCATGGGAGGTCTCACTCTTAAAAGTTTCATATGGAGATCTCCTCGAAGCAACTAATGGGTTCTCTTCTCGGAATTTGATTGGTGCTGGTAGCTTCGGGTCTGTGTACAGTGGAATTATCAATCAGGAAGAAAGAATTGTTGCAGTGAAAGTACTTAATGCTCATTGTTCAAGAGAAAGTTTCATAGCTGAATGTGAAGCCTTGAAAAACATTAGGCACCGAAATCTTATCAAATTACTGACCGTGTGTTTAAGTATGGACTTTCAAGGAAACGATTTCAAAGCTTTGGTTTATGAATTCATGACGAATGGAAATCTAGAAGACTGGCTGCATTTTTCAGCTCATAGACCACCTGGGGCACCCATTGTGCAGGGGCATTTGAACCTTATTCAGAGGGTAAACATTGCCATCGATGTGGCTAATGCTCTGAATTATTTGCACAACCAATGCCACATACCAATAGTTCATTGTGATTTGAAACCCAGCAACGTTCTCTTGGAAGGCGACATGACTGCCCGTGTTGCAGATTTTGGTTTAGCAAGGTACGTCCAGGATGCTTCGTGTTCACTTCCTTCACACAGAAGCACTGCCAATGTCATAAATGGCTCCATAGGCTATACTGCCCCAGGTAAGTACGATTGTTGCTTCAACCTCTTTCTGACTTGTACGAGAAAATAACTTCTTTTTATTTAAGGTATTAACTTTATGGTTCGTATGTTTAATTACAGAGTATGGCATGGGAAATGAGGTTTCAGCATATGGAGATGTGTATAGCTACGGAATCCTGCTGTTGGAGATGCTTACTGGAAAGAGACCGACGGATGAAATGTTCAAAGATGGTCTGACCCTCCACAACTTTGTTCAGATGGCATTGCCTGAACGCGTAGAAGAAATATGTGATCCGGTGCTTCTTCAAGTTAAAACAAGCAGCATTTGTGGTAATGCCACAAACAATAGGAACCATGTCCAAGATGATCAAGGGCAAAGAATTGGCAAGTGCTTGGTTATCATGGCCAAGATAGGAGTTGCTTGTTCCGCAGAGTTGCCGAGAGAGCGGATGGATATGGGACGTGTTGTAGAAGGATTATGCCTAGTTAGGGATGTACTAACTGGAACCTCAATTTCTATAACTCATATGATCATGCCCTAATCAGCCCCGTAAAACATCTGCTTTTGTTCGAGTAATTAGTTACATTTCCAGAATTCGCAGAAACGAAGAATATTGTATCGAAAATTAGAATAAACAAGAATAATTTTCAACTGAATTGAACTTAACTGCATTTTTTTTTCCTTTCAGATTCTTTCTTTCAAACATGGATCATCAGTTTGTCCTTTTCTTTTCTTTGACCACAACAGCAGCAGAACATGTCATCTATTAGTTCTGTGTGTCAATTGTCAATGGTAAGAACAGTTTCAAAGAAAGCTGCATGGAAATTTGAAGTCTGAATACAAATAAGTAAATAAAAACATAATTTATGGTCTTATTCTTGGAAGTTTGCTGCATAATTTATTTTTTGCCTTTGGTCATGGTGTTGAGAGGTTAACTAATTGTCATGGTGTTCAGAAGTCAACTAATCCGGCAACCAGAGCGCCTTTTCCGTGATGTCTAAGAAAGTCTACTCGTCGTCCTACAAACTCATAGTCTACATAATTTTATCACCAGAATTCCTGCTTCTGCTTACTGAATAGTCGGTTTTCATGTTCCGAGCTTATGCTCAGTTCGGTCTATATACCTTTTTTCAACAACCCTTCTCTTTGTTATGAATCTTTCTTCTGCAAATCCATTTGGGAACAAAACTGATCGATTGGCTTTGCTCAAATTTAAAGAATCCATATCCGCTGAACAAAGCTGATCCACTCGGGTTCTTGAACTCATGGAATGACTCCTTTCATTTCTGCAACTGGTATGGAGTTACTTGCAGCAGAAGGCATCAGAGAGTCGCAGCATTGAACCAGAGACTTGTGAGGAACTATGTCACCTCACATTGGCAACCTCTCATTTCTTAGGTTTATCAACCTTCGAAACAACAGCTTATCGGGAAAGATTCCACAGCAAATTGGTCATCTGTTCCGACTGCAGCATCTCAATCTTAGTGACAACATTTTGGAGGGGGTAATTCCAGTCAACTTGACATACTGCTCTGAATTGAACATCATAAGTTTGAGATCAAACCGTCTCATGGGCAACATACTGTCGGAGCTTGGCTCGTTTACGAAGCTTTTGACACTCAATCTCGCCACAAACAATCTGACAGGAGGCATCCCAACTTCCTAGGGAAATCTTTCATCAATCACACAACTTTCCTTGGCATATAACAACCTGGTGGGGAATGTTCCGGAGGAGATAGGCCAACTGAAAAGGTTATCTTTTTTCGCAATCGGACCAAATAATCTCTCCGGTATGATCCCTTCCTCCCTTTTAACATCTCATCTATGAATACCTTATCACTTACGGATAATGAATTTGAGGGCATTATTCCACCTGACATTGGCCTCAAAATGCCTCATCTCCAACAAATTGTCATTGGTGGAAACAAATTCTCGGGGACAATCCCAGCTTAATTTTCCAATGCTTCTCAGCTTCAAATACTTGACATCGCAGAAAACAATTTTGTGAGGCAAGTTCCAGCAAGTTTCGGAGATCTTCCAGATCTCCGCTGGCTCGGTCTGAGCAACAATAACCTAGAAAGTTATTCAGCTAATGACCTGTATTTTATAACACCCTTGACAAATTGCAGCAACCTGGAAATACTTGATATGAGTTTGAACAACTTTGGAGGTGTTTTACCCAACTCTGTAGCCAATCTTTCAACCAACTCTGTAGCCAATCTTTCAAACCAACTCACCAAACTCTATCTCGGAGTCAATCAAATCTCTGGAAATATTCCTGCAGCATTAGAAAACTTCAACAATTTATAGTCTTAGGCATGCAGGCTAACCTGTTCATCGGCATCATTCCTACTTTTTTCGGGGGAAGTTCCGACAGCTGCAAATACTGGCTTTAGATGGAAATAGATTATCAGGACAGATCGCTTCTTCCATAGGAAACCTCACTCAAATGTTTCAACTCTACTTATCAGAAAATAAGTTAGAAGGAAGCATTCCCCCGAGCATCGGAAACTGCAAAAATTTGCAGTACATGGACATCTCAGACAATAGCCTCAGTGGAGATATACCACCACAGGTTATTGGTCTTTCCTCCTTATCTGTCCTGCTCAATTAATCACATAATTCACTGACTGGGAGTCTGCCCGTGGGGGTGGGTAAGCTAAAGAATGTCAATGTGCTCGACGTCTCTGGAAACAACCTAACTGGAGAAATTCCAAAAAGTATTGGAAATTGTCTGAGCCTTGAGTTTCTTTACCTGCAAGGAAATCCCTTTTGAGGAATCATACCTTCTTCTTTGGCTTCTTTGAGTGGTCTTCAGCGTATAAATCTTTCACTAAACAACTTATCAGGACAGATTCCAAAAGATCTACAGAGACTTCCTTCCTGTCTTTCAATGATCTGGAGGGTGAGGTACCAAAAGAAGGCGCCTTTCAAAACACGAGCATAATATCATTGGTTGGAAATACAAAGCTTTGTGGTGGTGTATCGGAATTTCAGCTACCAGCATGCCCCATCAAAGGATCAGAACCTAGAAAGATCCTTGGTCGCAAACAAAAACTTATAATTGCTTTAGTGGTGGGATGTCTCATCCTGCTTTCGTTCTTGCTTGCACTTTACTGGAGGAGAAAACAGGAAAAGAAACCACCATCCGCAGTCTCATCAATCAACTTCCTTTCAAAGGTTTCATATGAAACGCTTCATCAAGCTACCAGCGGATTCATTCCAAACGCTTTAATTGGTTCAGGAAGTTTTGGCTCTGTATATAAGGGGATTCTTGAAAATGAAGAAAATTCAGTTGCTATAAAGGTCTTCAACCTTCAACAAAAAGGAGCTTCCAAGAGTTTCATGGTGGAATGCGATGCACTAAGAAATATCCGGCACAGGAATCTTGTTCAGATCTTAACATGTTTCTCCAGCACGGATTACAATGGCAACGAATTCAAAGCTCTGGTTTTCAAGTACATGTCAGACGGAAGTTTAGAGCAGTGGCTGCACAGAGAAAACCAATCAAGGAGTTTGAGCCTTCACCAAAGATTGAACATTGCAGTTGATGTGGCTTCTGCATTGTACTATCTCCATGACCATTGTGAACAACCAATCATTCACTGTGACTTGAAGCCAAGCAACATTCTTCTTGACGATGACATGAATGCTCATGTAGGTGATTTTGGGTTAGCAAGCCTCATTTCAGCTACCGCGGACTCCTCTCTAAATCAAAGTAGCACAGTTGGAATAACGGGAACCATTGGCTATGCGGCTCCAGGTAAACTCTTCTAAAACTTCACAACTTCTCAAATTTCTACCTAGTTGGACTATTTACTGAAGCGGTAGAAAAACCGGTAAAAGAAAACTAAAACCTTAAAATAAAATGGCTATCGGAGTGACCCTTAATTTACACATAGTAAAAGTTTGCGTATTATAGATATAATGTTCCAAATTTGTATCTAGTCCACACAGAACTTATAAATTTGATTGTTTCATGAGTTACAGAGTACGCAATTGGTGGCGAACCATCAAGACAAGGGGACATATACAGTTATGGGATCCTAGTGTTAGAAATGTTCACTGGAAGAAGACCGACTGATGAAATGTTCAAAGACGGTTTCAATCTCCATAACTTTGTTAAGATGGCAATACATGAAAGAACAATGCAGATCGTGGATCCTGCTATCCTCGCGGCTATTGAAGAGAAAGCGCCTGCAGCAAAAGGAAAGGAAGCAAACTACATCAATGGCGAAACTGAGGCGGGAGAAGAAAACATAAACTACGTGAACATAAGTGAAATGAATCCATTTGTGAGGAAGTGCATACTTCCAGTCCTCGAGATTGGGCTCGCGTGCTTGGAAAAATCACCAAAACGGAGAGTGAAAATGCAGAATGTCACCGGGGAGCTGCATCGTATACAAAATGCGTTGATCGGTGTAGAAATCCGTCGAGAGAGACCGAAAATCAGAGCTAAATGATAGTTTACTTATGAATAAGCAGCTGTTAAGAAAATGTAAGATGTTAATTATAAGCTGATGAATTTTGAGAATCAGATAAATACCTGAGTGTTCAAATTGTGTGAAGTTATTCCTACTATTAGCATCTTTCTCATCACGTGACGAGAGATATACTAATAAGCGTTACACATAAAAAGCCAATAAAATAATGTGAGCTGTATCTCATTACCCATAAATACATGGACAGGTGGAGGTGGATTGGCAAAAAGAAAGCCATATTCTATTTTTCTTCTTCTTTTCTTACTCACCAAGGAATACATGATACTTTTATAGGTGTTACATCATATGCATGGAAACATATTCAAGATTAGGACAAAGCTTACAGTTACCCTCTCCTTTTTTTGGGAGATATTTTTGTGTGCCGACCGAGGAAACCCAATATATAAAATATCATAATACAAATAATTAAATATTTTAATTATTTATATTATAATATTTGGTGTATCGAATTAAAATTTTAAATTATTTTTTTTAGCATTAAACTTAATTATCATTAATTAATGGTACAATCTTACACCTAATAACCTAACAGTCCAATGTCATCATCAACTTATTCACCAACTTATATTTTCCTAATTACCAAATTTCACAATTTTTCCCCAAAAAGTAAAATATGAAAAGAAAAAAAAAATCAATTAAAAATGAGAAAATATCCTAAATCATTGTCGTGTAACAGATAGATTTTTATTTATATATTTATTATTAACCTTTCCTTCCGTTACGCATTCTGCAAGGGACGAGATTCAGTTGAACGCTCTGAAAAAAAACCCGAATTCGACCCGAACTCCGATGGCGAGCCTATGGCGGGCCGCGATGGGCCAGACGGTGCAACCCAACGACTACGACGGCATCGAGTTCTGGTCAAACCCCGAACGCACCGGTTGGTTGACTAAACAAGGCGAGTACATAAAGACGTGGCGTCGCCGGTGGTTCGTCCTCAAGCAAGGCAAGCTTTTCTGGTTCATGGACTCCGCCGTCAACCGCGGCTCCAGGCCACGTGGCGTGATCCCAGTGGCGTCGTGCCTCACAGTGAAGGGAGCGGAGGACGTCCTCAACAAGCAGTACGCGTTCGAGCTGTCGACGCGCTCGGAGACGATGTACTTCATCGCCGACTCGGAGAAGGAGAAAGAGGACTGGATCAACTCGATCGGACGGTCCATAGTGCAGCATTCGAGGTCCGTCACCGACTCCGAGGTCGTCGATTACGATAGCAAGAAGTGAGAGGATGGAGTGGAGGGGGCAATTTGGTCATATTACTACTGTAGGTGAGTGGTGGTGGAGCTCCGCTCCTTGTATTTTTGCTCGTGCATAAATATTCAGTGACACTTTTCTGTTTTTCTTCTGTAAATGTATTCAGATCGTATTGTGTTTTCGAATTCGCAGCAATTTAAAATTTCTCTTTGTTTGTTAACGATTAGATTTCGACTGAAATTGAATTGCTTTCCGTTTTTGGATTTTGGGTTTTTTGTCTAGTTGTTAAATTAAGCTGCTTTATTGCTAGGGTTTGTCGGAATTTTATGATTTAGTTGAATTGAGTGTTTAAAGTTATTGAATTGGGGGTAAATTTGATCTGATTTGGGTTGATTAATGTCAATTGGGGTTCTTTTTACTGTTGTTACAAGTCGATTTGGGATCGGAGTTCCTGGGCTGCCACGGTGGCGGCATGACAGTGCGTGATTGGCTTTGGATAGTAAACTCTCGTGCACCAGGATCACGAAGCCAATCACGCCACTTGGCCTGGAGCCGCGGGTGACGGTGGAGTCCTTGAACCAGAAAAGCTTGCCTTGATTGAGCACGAACCACCGGCAACACCACAACTTTATGTACTCGCTTTGTTTGGTGAATCAACTGGTGCGTTCGGGGTTTGACCAGAACTCGATGCCGTCGTGGTCGTTGGGCTGCTCCGTTTGGCCCATCGCGGCCAGTGCGTGATTGGCTTCATGATCCCGGTGCACGAGAGTTGTTTTCGGAGTGAGTTTCAGGCCCCTTGGAGTCTGTAATTGTGTAGAATGATTGTTGAACTAGTTTTAGGCCTCTAAGAGAAGTCGGGTTTCTGCATTTCTGCTGAGAAACCTTCTGATGTTGTCTTCCCCAAAGTTTGATTGGTTTCTACTTACAAGTTATAGGGTATGGAGGGAACCTACTGCTCAAGTGGCCGATTACTCTGCCGCCCGGATTTAAGACAGAAAGATTGGCTATGAAGTTGAAAAATTGAATCCCAAGAAAGTTTCTGGTTTTGTTTCTGCATTTTGTTTTACACTGCATTCACCATAGTTGTGAGTTATTTCTCGGCTTAGTGCTCCCAGATGTTCATCGTCATCTTGAAGGCTATCCAAGCAGATTTGGCACGAGGCTTCGATAACCAAGCTGTTTTTTACTATGGCTACTGAACTGTGTGCAAAGATACATTGCAAACTGCGTGCATGATACTTTTCACTGTGGGTGCACTCTAGAGTTGAGAACTATATTACATAGACAACTGGAAGGAACACGCTCTCTCATTGCTTAACAAATGCTGCCTCCGCCAAGTCGATGGCACGAGCGAGACCAGCAGCTTTGTTCTGGCACTCTTGGTTTTCATCATCCGGGTCACTGTCAGCCACTATGCCGGCACCAGCTTGAAGATGAGCGATCCATTCCCTGCGCCGGTTGGCATCTTTGTAAGAGTACATTGTGTCAAAACGGGATCCTGTTGTAAACACCATGGTCCTCAGAGCTAGAGCAATGTCCATGTCACCTGTAAAGGAAACCCCTCCAAATCCACCGCTGTACGGGCCACGCCTTGTTACCTCCAGTTCATCAATTAACTCCATGGCCTTCACCTGAATCAGATCACAAACGACGATGAAATTGTGTTGAAGTTGAACTTAAAAGGGAAGAAGGTAAATGCCAGCTGACAACCTTCGGTGCTCCACTAACAGTTCCGACCGGCAACGCAGCTCGCAGGGCATCCCAGCAAGTGAGATCATCACGCAGCTCTCCCGTAACCTGCAAGATGAATTGTGATGGCTTTTGTCACCGAAGATTCATTCCGTCACAAAGATTTTAAGTATTATCTCTAACTACGGAACATTTAGAAACCGTGAACTGACTCCAAACTCGATCAGACCGGAGATTCTTACCGTGGAGCTTATGTGCATTACGTGGGAATACCGTTCAACGTTCATCAATGTATCCACCTTCACAGAACCGTATTTGGAGACCTATATCAAACAAACCACATCACCAGAACAAGCTTATCTACTGAAACTCATAAGAATCATCCAGCGTGATGTGTCATGCGTATTAATGTCCACACTATTTGGTAATTGTTCAAGACAAACCTTTCCGACGTCGTTTCGACCCAGATCAACCAGCATGATGTGTTCTGCACATTGCTTTTCATCGTCAAGGAGCTGCTGTTCTAACTTTTTATCTTCCTCGACGGTCTTCCCTCTTCTAACAGTTCCAGCTAACGGCCGATTCACGATCTTTTTCTGTTTGTAACGTTATAATTATCATCAAGTAAAAGTAGCTAATGATCTATTAATTAAATCTAAATTTTACGCACTTATATGTGAATTCAAAGAAGTCAAGGAAAAGTTAGTACAGAAACTACTGGCCATATTTACCTTCTTCAGAGTCATAAGAATTTCTGGACTTGAAGCAACCAGGATGCACCCTCGAGCCTGTGCACACGAGAAAATATAGGATTAAGAATAAGGATACTTGAGTTAAAGTAGGAGTGACCGCAATTGAAGATAAGAGAAAAGTGGTTAAGATAGTCCGGAGACGTGAATAGAAAACCCACAGATACTTTATTTAGAAGATGTGATTATGAGATGGATGCCCAAGGCAAAAGAGGTAGAGGAAGACTTGGAAAAAAAAATATAAGAAAAGATATGGAGTACTTAAAGCTAACAGAAATTTTGGCGCAAAACCGAGTATAGTGGCATTATATGATTCTTAAAGCCAATCCTACTTGGAAACTGCAATCCTGATCACCATAGTTTTGACCAACAAAAAAGGAACAGATATTGGCCATACCAAAAAAGGGTTAACAAAACTCCAACGAAAACACTCACAAACCTGCAAGTAAGTCAAATATGGGCTGGGATTTACAGTCCTCAAGGCTCTATAAACTTCAAACGGGTCGGCAAACGTTCGACGTTCAAATCTCTGACTTAATACAATCTGGAAAATATCCCCTGCAAGTATATGTTCTTTCGCTTGCTTAACTTTGTCCTTGTAATCCTCACTTGTCATGCTTGAATTCTTTAGCGGAGGACCGAATTGGCGAGTATGTAGATTCATCGATCCTGGAGATAGCCTTGGGCTAACAACAGACAATCAAATCAATATGCGCTGAATGGAACTTTAAGCAAGTATGATAGTTACTCACAGGTCGACATCGTGCACTCTAGCCACTAAATCCTCCAAACGTTTCACTCCGTCTGTATAAGCTTCCTCAACAGAGGAGTACCGTTCTAACCTCACCCAATGAATCACATAAACTCTCTGAGATGATAGATTAACAAAAGCTCGTAAGAACCTCAACCATAACCGAGTCAGAGTATTTTACTTCCTTTCCTTTTTGTTAAGAACAGAATGTCGGGAACCTTTCTGCATAACGCGGTCATATGTGAAGAGAAAGCATATACTATATATACACACCAAGGTTATAACCTAGTACATTCAAGATGATTCACAGTTTGACGTGTGAGAAGATCGAAAGAAGAGTACCTTCTCCACATGATCAAACACTATGACCTCATCATAGAGCCCTAAATGTATGTCCGGAAGATTCCTGTCATCCTTGGGGGCCTTTGAGAATGGCAGTCTTCTTTTCTCCACATACCGAACTGTATCATACGTAAAATAACCTACCCAGCCACCTGTGCAAAACG
The DNA here is from genome assembly GCF_963583255.1 of Pyrus communis. Lineage (NCBI taxonomy): Eukaryota > Viridiplantae > Streptophyta > Magnoliopsida > Rosales > Rosaceae > Pyrus > Pyrus communis. Next base: position 5,452,660 of record NC_084818.1, read on the forward strand.
GATTATCAGAAAGTTATTTACTCAGTCTAAATTGACAACCAATGTAATTTCTGCAACGCATCCAATGTCAAATCTGCGTAAATTGTTCACGGCAAAAGGAAAACACAAACACACCAGAGAACCATGTCAGCTTGGGCATAGGAAATCTAGGAAACCAATTTGGAATTACAAGCACCATACAATCTAGCAGAAAACATCTTCGTCGCAGCGTACTTAGCAAGATATTGTCATAAAAGAACGTAACTTGGACCTTCACTTCTCTTACCACAAAATGCATCAGGAAGGTCATCAATAAGTAGAGGACTAGGACACCAACCCTCCGAGATTCTTCTGGGAATAACCATCGGATCCTCGACGAACTCCTCAGTCATGCGCCCTTCTTCATGATCCATTATCGTCACCTTATTTTCTTTTGCCACGATTTCCATCGTTGGTTGAGCTCCAACAACGCTGAAGCGCCCCTAATACAATCAATGCAACACGAAATTACGATGTTCAAAACTAATAGACCCGTCAATTCAAAACCAGCAAGTATCAAAGCATATTTAGCAGAGTTTGATTGAAACCTGCAAGTTTTGCTCCACTGATTCAAACAGAAAGCTTGGAGCCTCTCGATCGTCCTCGTTAACCAAGCATCGATATGCAAGAACCGGAGTGAGCTGGTCAGAGAAAATGCATTTGTAAAGAGGAACCAAATTTCCATTCTTTGAAGCTTCCAGAAACTTGCTTGCATCAGTAACTGAAAAATTAGAAGAAAAAAATCTAAACTTAAAAAACTTAAAAGTTTATGTTCTTGATGTTAAAAGAAAATATTTGAAAATAATAACATTAATCCATATGAATTGCACGTATAAAACAAATAACATTGAATTACAAGTTCTAATCGCTAGAATTAAACCAAAATTAAGCACCAACTAACTGAGCTTAAATCAAATAATTTGCTTAAATGAGGTGATTATATGAAAACGGGATCACAAACGATCGAATACATGAAACTCAACGTGTTATACTTCTTTCCTTTTTCCCACATTTTCTTAGCAACCAAACAGTATACATAAAGCTGAGAAAATGTTAAATTACCTAACGATTGATTCGAGAGAGCGCAGCATTTCGTTATGGGGACGCATGCAAGTGAGCTCGAGTTTCTACTCGAAATGCTGATGACCGGAACCTGAGACAGCCGGTGACTCGGCGGCACCAGGCGCTGGGAGAAGCAGAGGGCTAGCATTATCGAAAGGGAAACCGGAAATATGGACCGGCGCCGGTATTCACTCTGTGTTTCTAGCGGTGCTCTTGGGGTGTGCTCCCTGTGAAAATGGGGTGGTGGAACTATTGAAAACTGGTCAAAGTTCCCAGAAATGTGTATGCATGTAACAATCTCTTTGTCCTTATTTATCTTTTCTCCTTAACTGTTATTCAATTTTATTTATTTTTTTTAAATATTAGAATTTTTGGTAAAAGTTTAATGGTATATCTTTTCCCTCAACGTTAGATTTTGTAGCTAAGATTTTTTGGGTGCGTAAGTAGAGCGATTAGGCCGCGTTTGTTTGGCCTTTTTAGGCAGGATTAGTAGGATTGGCTTAGTTACTGTCCTAATTCCTTATTTGACACGGTTAAAAGCAGTTTAATGAGACTAAGTTGGACTCACCTTCGCTAAACGTCTCACTACTATTACCATGTGAAAAGGTTGGGATTACAGTTCCATGTTCATCTTCCCCATCGTTTTTCTCCTTTCAGTGAGAACCCTCTCCATCATGAACATCCACTCGGTGGCGGAGGGTTGCATCGCGACCAAGTGCTGCAAGATCTTGAGCACCTCGCCATCCTTGTCGTTTTTTAGCATCTGTTGCATAAGCGATTTTCAGGCGATGTTGAAGAGTCCCACATTGATGGGAAAAGAGATCTTGTATGGGCTTATAAGAGGTTACTCCCTATATTGCCAATTGGTTTTATGGTGGAACCTCAACTTTCTTCATAGTATCAAAGCAGGTCCCACGTGTAAAGCTAAATGGCCACACGCGCTCCACTTCATCCCGTTGTGTTGTCCACGTGTTAGGTTTGAAAATTCGCCACACATGAGGGAGTGTGTTGAGAATGAGTCTCACATTGATGGGAGGAGGGACCTTGCACGGGCTTATAAGAGGTTACTCCCTATATTGCCAATCGGTTTTATGGTGGAATTTCAACTTTCTTCAATCGATGGCTTTTGAATTCGAACCCAGAAAGTTGGACAAGGGTGATGAGGATTGGTTGTTCTTGTCATCAGTGACCTGGATTGTTGTGGGAGTTATCTGGGAGAAGGGTGTGGTGGTGGTTGTGGAAGGAGGAGGCTGTGATTTTGAGGGATTAGAGGGATTCGATTTGGGTTTCAAACGAGATCCAACATGTAGACAATCGAGTTTGGTTTTTGTCTTCATCTTCTGAGTTTTTCATCTTGATCTTCCAATTTCGACAGGGATTCAATCTGGATTTCAAACGAGATTTGTTTTGCCGTGCATTCTAGAGCTCTCCAAGTTCTAGAGTTGGACGGAGGAAAAGAGGGAGAGAGGAAGAGGTTTCTAGAAAGGAAACAAAATAAAACTAATAATATAGCGTTAAAAAGATATGGATTATATAGTATAATATATAGTTTGTTAATTATCTTGTTTCTTAATCCGACGCTACACTAAACGCTTCACTAAATTTGTCAAGCTTAGTCAATTCTAAGCCAATCCAGTTTAGTCTCTAAAACTAGTCCAGTCCGAAATAATCCAATGCAACAAACTCTCCCTATATAAGCATAATGCAACATCTGAGTATTATACAGAAGAAGGAATATAATGCAATTTATAATATTCATTGTAGAGGTAAATACCGCTCCTTGCAAAAATTTATTCAAAACTTTATAATTTTGGTCACATGTAAAATGTGTTTACAATGATACACACATACATTTGTAAGTGATAAGTCTTAAGTTCGATTCTCGACAAATGCAAATTTGAACTACATTATTGCTAGCCCATTGTAAGGCTTAGCCCACTCCCCCACTTCCTTAGTATAGATAATATCGTTTGTTAAAAAATAAAAATATAAATAAATAAATAAAAACATTTTGTAATAGATTGTGCATTAAGTGCCAAGTGAGATTCATATTCCTTGGGTGTCCAAGTCACTACCAAATATTGTAGGAAGAATACCAAAAAGGAAGATATTTGCTAGGACATGGAAGAATCTTACCTAAGAAAATACTAAATAGGAGAAACCTTACCAAAGCAAACACAAATAATACTATTATCATATTTTTCATACCATATTTGTATCATTTTTTTAATAGAGACGAGATCCACATGTGTTGATGTGTCATATTTCTATTAAAAAAGTGAACAAATGCGGTATAAAAAAATATAATAAATATAGCATTACTCGGAATAGTTTCTACAATTGCGTCTAATAACACTCAATTTTTTTAATAAGCTTAAATCGCACGGACGATGGTTTAATAAAAGCATAAATCAATCTTCTCTTTTGTTTTGTCATATTTATTGATTTGTTTTGTAAAAGCAATCTTTATGAAGCAATTTATAATGTAAATTGTTCCAATTTTAAGTATAGAGTTCTAAGAGCTTGCAACGAATCATTTTTGAGAAAGAATTCAATCTCATTATGATGTGGATGTTGACTATTAAATCATTACTTAAACGTTAATTACGTGTTTATTGTTTATTAATAACACATTATTTAATTTTAAAATTCATTTTAAAATTTTAATCTTATCGTTTCAGAATTGACCGAGATTTGTTTGTGGTCCCGTAGTATCGGCGTCATTCAGCACAATCAATGAGAGTTTGGTAGTCAAGTGAAACTTTACGAGTGTTCACCCAAAAATAAAAACTTTACGAGTTTCAGTGCCGACATCCGAAAAAGTGGAAACGTTTTTCAAGCTCTTGAATGGCATGTTTTTTTATTTTGTTTCATGCAAAACAGTCCGCACCCGAAATACCATCCACACATTGGCACTGACAATTTGACGATCACTTTACCAGAATTTCGGCAGTGGTTGATCACTTTACCAGAATTTCGGCAGCGGTTTTTGGCACTGACAATTTGACGATCACTTTACCAGAATTTCGGCAGCGGTTTTTCAAGTACGATTGCAGTTTTTTTTTCCTTGATATTCGCGGGTTGCGAATAGATCTCTTTGGAAGCGCAACCTGCACATGAAACAAGTTCGTAGTGGTGAAGTCAAAATTTTAAATTAGGACGGATCAAATTATTTTATTTGAAATGTTTTCTTGATCTTATAAAAATTATTGTATTTTGTGATGAGCAACCGACTAACGGTAGTTGATTCTAATATGATGTCATCATCATCATTCTCTTCCTTACATCTAAACCTCATACCTCTCTAACTTCTTCCTCTCTCCCACCGAAGTCCTCCTCATAACTCACAAGTAAAGGATTGCCTGAACTTTATAAGAGTCGCCAACCTCAAATCAAACCTAATGAAAAAAATTAAAGCAAAAACGTCTAATTAATAGAAACATATGGGCTGATTGTTCTTTTCACCACACAAGAAGTCATATTGAACCGGAATATCAGAAGACTGTAAATTCGTTCTATACTAATCCTCCCTCTTTAATTATCCAATGTTGATCATACATCATAAATAAAAGAACTAAAAAATAACTCCACTTTTATTAATAGAAATATGCCGGCAGATTGTTATTTATATGGTGAACAATCCAGGCTATTGAACGACGACGTATGTATCGACTAGTATCTGATTCCAGTATGTATGCATGAGCCACTTCCCTTAGAAACTTGTCATGATTTCGTCTACGAAGGGAAAGGGGTATGGTAAGCATACCAGCAATCCCAAGAACAAAACTAATACGCCGAGGCCAACGTACTTGTCGTCAGGATCTGTGATCTCCTCGTAGAGTGGAGCAATCGGCCCTCTCTGTAAGATGAATATCAAAACTACCCAATAAAATGCAACGTCACTGACCAGGGATGATAATCCGAGCAGAGCGATTGAAGCACCCGTGATGCGAGTTGCAGCCTGTTGTATGGAAAACGATTGATCAGTACAGATTTCCGACCTTCAAGCTGCCGGTTTAAGTCATGACGAACTTCGAATTGCATACCTTTCTTCCCCAAATGGCAAACGAAATTCTGCCCCCGTCAAGCTCTCCAGCCGGAATGCTGTTAATAGCGTTGATAACGAGTCCAGCCCACGCCCATAACAAGAGAGGGTTAAGAGATATGGGAGTGCCTTCCTTTAGCGTGTCACCGAGAAGAAGCTTTGCTGTAAAAGAAATGAATGTTACAGTCAACATATGCACACAAAGTTTAAGCATGAACTACATTTCTAAGGTGAAGTGCTTACCAGTACCCCCAACAAGAAAAGACTCGTGAAATACAGAAGCGTCGACAACAACACCAATGCCATCGCTAGGTGGTAAGAAGAATCCTAAAAGCAGCAGGACAAATCCCAAGGAAAATCCAGCCAAGGGTCCTGCCGCCGCAACTTTCAGAAGATTTTCACGCTTGGGTACAATATTCACAATTCTTGTAATTGTACCGAAAGAGCCTATCTGCCAGCAAACAGTTCATCACAATTTGTCTGTGTTTTAGCAGAAGAAAATCAAACTAAACCAGTATGCACACTTAGAAGCAAGAATGCCTGCCTCATGAGAAGCAAGACATAAGTTAGATTATAATGTTCTTTCAACTCGCGACAAGATCGTAAAAAAACTAGTAACAAATAAAATTCACAACAATCAGCCTATATGGAAAGTAAAGGTACTGGTGTTCAGATATACACAGACAATTACTTAGTATATGGAAACGCAGATTTATTCATGTCCAGTCGTCTTATAAAAATAGGGGGTTGGGGGCACTTTCTTCATATGAAATTCACCTGCCAACTGGGGATAAAGTATGGCACTCCAAGCACAACTCCAGTGCTATTTGCAACTAAAACATGGCCGAGTTCATGCACGCCCAAAACAGCTGCAGTCACAAGGGCTCCAGGTAAACCATTCTTCAACAGCTCAGGATTATCAAAAGCTGACCTGGGACATATTATCATGAGTGTGCATTACTATCTATCTATTTAATATAATGAATATACAAGAAAAGAAAATTACATACAGTAAATTGGACTGCAATTCAGGAACATTTCGAAGAAGTAGGGTAAACAATGTGACCAATCCAAAAGCACCAGCTGCAAACCACTCTGGGACGGCTGCAAGATTGACACCAAATCCATCATCGGAACAAATCATAAGCTTTAGAGATTGATTTCTGCCTACAACTTCCACAGAAATCCCGTAACAGGGCAGGAGCTAATCAGCTAAAGAATCACCAGTTGACTCTGGCTGTAATGTCCTTTGTGGAACTACAACTGCCACCGGTTGATCATCCTCAGGATTGACTAGGAGGAAAAGCTTATATTCATCCCCAAACTTATCCTACAAACAGATTGTGCAGATGTTAATAGGGAATCAATCATAAGTTTATACTGTGAAATGAAGTATAGAAATAGATACCTGCAGTCTCCTTGATATCTTTTCGTAACTTTTAGCAGGCACTCCTCGCAGGTTTCCTTTAAACAATACTCCACTCTGGCAGAGGTAACACTAAATCAGAGATTTTCAACCAGGCAAGCTAGAAAGCATATCTTACCATTCCAATGGTTTGATACTATCAGTATTTTCTCAATTACTCTTTGAAGGATAGTTTTAAGTCCACAAATAAGCGTGCATAAATTCGTACGCTCCATTGGAATATTGAAAGGAACTTTACCCTATACCCAACAACTGAGGTTATACACTCATTGCCATTCCCTATGTTATCTTCACTTCTTTCCAGTGAAGAAATTGACAAAGACATCAAAAGTAAAATGAAATGCAATCAGTCAATTCACCTCATATGGATCCTGGCCTGTCACGAAAAAGGTATCAAAGCCGAAAACTTGGTTCTTCAGAATATCGAGTGTTTCCTTTGGAATCCGCATGGATTCACCCAGTTGCGGCTGTTCAAGAAATTATTAAGAAGAGGGTGTTAAAAAGAAGAGATGATATAAAAAAGAAGGTGTCTTAGAAACATCAAAGAACTTCATAATCACCTTCACACCTGGAAGAGGCGATCCACTTGAAACTTCTACATTTTCAGCCTCCTGTCATAAACACTACCTTAGCACAATAAGTGTCAACGGAGCTACTTTGCAATACCCCTGTTAGGGGATTTGATATCTAATGGAAAAGTTGCCCAAATATAACGTTCGTGACGGAATTTCATACTGAACTCCACGGGACAATATTTTCATGTATAACTAGTGAATGGTTATTCATACTACTACCTCCATCATGAGAAACAACAAAGAAAACAATTTGTATCACTAAGTACATCACTAAACTCCGAAATGTAAGCGAAAATAAATTTTTTCAATTGACTGACTTTACCTGGACCCCAAATTGAGCCTTAGTTTCGGCATCATTGTTTGCTTGGTCTGCAACTACCGGCTGCGAATCGTGATGGACGGCAGCATCACAATCTCCCCCTTCATTTCCATGTCCTTTTTCCTACCATATCGAAATGAATAAGAATTGAGAAAAAAAATGTACAGAAATTAACATCAAAATTTAACGAAATTAAAAACTTGAAATTGCACCTCATCGTTATTGCTATCCGGTTCGGTCTCCGTCTCACTCACTCTACAAACAACCTCTCGCTTCCTCAAAATTCTAAATTAACCACCAAAATCAAACTCCAAACAACAACAAAAAGAACAATAATTATTTGGTAATTATTTGGTGAGAGTTTAGAAAACCTTACCTTGAAACCTGGAGCTTCAAGCTGCTTCTGCGACGGTGCCGTTTCCTCCATGAACCAGTTTCGGAAGCGAAATAAGGCTGAAAACGAAGATCGCAGCACTGCGATAAGGGAACAAAATTCCCTCGAAAAGTTACCGAGAAGTTCATTTTAACTAGTAGGTAGTCGGCGAGAGAGGTTCTAATTCAGATGAAAGCCCAGCGCCATTGAAGGTCGAGAGAAGCTTTTTGTGTGAAAGTTTGAAGCTTTCGGAGTCTCAGTGAGGTGAGAGTGAGTCTTATCCTTTTAGAGAGAAGCCCCACGCAGAGAGGGAATATCTGTTTTCAGGTACGTTTGGGTTAATTACGCGCGTAATTTGATATTTTTTATTATTTTTTGTTTCTTTGTTGAAGTGTGAACCCTGGATTAATTACGATGAGACAATGTATCCACTCTTTCATAGGATTCAGTAATATAATTGTCCCCTAGGTTAGGACAATCTGTCTATTTAATCAAAGATTTTTCAATGTGACGGAAACACAGTTCGATACAGAAAGTTTAATAATAAAATTGGTTTGAACATAAAAAAATAAAAATAAAACTTTTAACCAATTATATGATGACACTTGATGTATCGAACCATATTCCTAGCGTACTAAAAAACTTCTCGCATTCCACCTCTATTTCAAGTTTGAATTGTTTAAAAGGAATTATTATTAGCATTCCAAAAATCTCATTCTACACTCCAAATTTGCTATATTAGGAAAGAAAAATATACTTATGAAATGTGTAGGAATGCCAATAACACTTCCCTTGTTTAAATTATGGTTATGTTTGAAAGATCTTAATTACATGAATTACAATTCCTTGCACAGTCTCATCATTATGAAACCATTTTCATAATTATTTTCAAATTTAAGGTTTTTTAAAATTATTATTCCTAGGAATAGAGAGAGTTTCGAACCGAAAGTAAAAACAACACCCAATCTCCATAATCCTCTTCAAAATCAAAGTACAGCAAAAAGGCTGACTTTTAAGATGAAAAATCACCTGTCAGATTAGATTACTTGCATTAAAGAACCAACGAACTAAGGCCACCCACAAGCTTTAGTTCCAATGGCTTCCAATGGCTTTTAAACACAAAATCTGGGTTCCAATGGCTTCCAAAATGTACATTTCTCATGTCTGTAGTTGCACTGGTTTGCACAAAACGTCGACACGATACGTACGACAGCCATAAAACAGATTTGAATGATCATACTATCAGTTTGTCGCCGAAAGGTTCCAAACCTGTGGTTTTCTATACAGCACTCCTATTTCTACATACTACAAGCATGACATGATTGGCAAGAGCTTCACATATCTTCAGGTCCCATGTCCCATCTCGACTTCCGCTTTTTCTTCTTATCTGGCCTAATAAGCAATTTGACCAACTCTGACAATGGAGACGACGCCACTTCCACAGGATATTCCTCGTCATCGCTGCAAACCCAGCCGTAGTAAGGTCTAGGCCTCCGGGGTGGGCAACTGTCTACTCGGAGGCCATCCTTAGCATCTGCAAGACAAGTGAACATTTATAATGGTAGTGATGAATGGAAACTGTACATGACTAGATTTTTATGAGTAATTAGAAGATAAGCTACCTGGCATTTTAATCATTGATGCCGGGATAGGTCCATTAGTATGTGATGCAGAGTCACAAGGATCCTCAGTCAGCAATGTGCTGTTGACAGCCTCTGAGCAGGTAGATAAAATGGCAGTCCTTGCAGTTCCGGCCACTGATCCAGCATCTTGCGGAGCATTATCACAAGTAGATAGAATGGCAGTGTTTGAGGGCACAGCAGCTAATGCATCATCTAGTGGTGCAGCATCGTCTAGTGGAGAAGCATCTTCTAGTAAAGCAACATCTTCTAGCGGAGCAGCATCATCTTGCATAGCAACATCTTCTTGCATACCAGCGCCTTCTTGCATAGCAGTGTCTTCTTGCATAGCGGCGTCGTCTTGTGGAGCATTATTGTCTTGTGAAGCAGCATCCTTTTAAAGTGAAAAAGAAAATAATGTATGCTCAATGCTACCAACAGTAATTAACATAAATGAAAGGTTCGGACTAGAATTATGAGTAATTTTGTACAATTAAGTAACGAAGGTCAAGGTGAGAACCAACATCACAGATGTACGCAATGCAGTTCTATCACACAGAAATGAAGGGCAATTTAATGTATAATCCTACTTTAGAGAAGTTGGAATAGCAGGATATTGTGAGGCCTACTAGTGAGCCAATATTAGACATGATAACAGCTACTAGGAACACAATGCAGCACACTGCAAACCAATGACGTTAGCTTTCTTTTCGCAACAAAAATTAGCAATCTCAATCAGTTTTATGGTCATTTTCACGATTTTATAATCAAATATTTACAAACATAATCAAGCACCGTGGAAATTTAGCCAACGACACTCTTCAGGTTACCATGACCCTAGACAGACCCAACAAGCTGCACCTGCTGGTACTACACAGATCCACTGTCATAGTGTCATCCATGTGACATAGTTGGACATACTGCTCTGGCTTACCCACACCGAGCCAAGTTCTCTTATCAAGGCAAGGAACCTTCTCCATCACCGACTTTCATGACTGCAGCCTATGGTTTCCATAGTTATTTTTGTCTCACCGACAGGGGAGCAACAAACCAAATCACAGCTAATTGGCTAGCACCTGTCATGGCCAAGATCCAATTAAAACAGGTAATAGTTCTTGTCCCTCTATTAGACATGTTGGCTCTTTCACTTTAACTGCCAAAAGCCAAACCTTTAACTTGTCTAATATACTTCCTGACATCAACGCATATTTTCTCTTTGTAAATCAGTTTTGTCAAGATAACCATTGCCGCTTTATCTCTGATGCTCGTTCTTTCCAAGCCATCTACTATCCCCTTTGCTGTAATTCACAGTGATGCATGGTCATCGGTGTTATGTGCCTCTTGTGGATAACAGTACCTGGTTGTTCCCATGAGATAAAACTGATGCATTGTCAGCTTACGTGAATAATTCATTTTCTTCCTCAACTCAAGTGTTTCACCTTGATGGCAGTGGAGAGTTTGTTACTCATGCTTTCAGCAATTTCTCTCTTCCCATGATATTTTACACCACAAATCTTCCCATCATACACCACTCTCTGCAGATTCTCTCCCTTCTAAATTTGGGTTTTATGCATGTGCCTCTTAAACTTCTCTCATTACTGGACTGATAATACCCCGACTTAGAATCAAACATGCATTGTTCTTACGCTAAACTAACAAAAAGGATACAGATTTTCCGGGCATCACACAACATAATTACAAAGGGCCAGAGAGAATTAGAGCACAATGTACCAAAAAGGGAAGCAAGTTCAGCACACAAAAACAAGAAGCAATCAACTTACCCTTTTTTCAGCAGCCTCTTGGGCTTCTACTTTCTCAAGAAGTTGCTCAACTAATAGCGTATAAGAACCCTCTTCGATAAATCGCCATGGATTCTCTGTCCTATTATCTCCCTTATAAACCTGAAAGCAAAACCCAAACCCTAATGCGATTTCCTCTCTGAAAATACTGAAAACACAATCAGAAGACTAAAAATTAAACCCACCTTCAGTAGGTCATTCACCGTAGCACGAACGAGTTTCTCGTCAAAACCCATTTCACGCGTCGCATCAATGGCTGCATCCATTCGAGTGTCCTTCTGCAAATACCAAGTGAAAGAGCAAAAATGACAGAAAATACGCGCGAGAAAGTGCGGGAAAAGGCGAGAAAGTGTTGAGAAAATGAAAGAAAAGGCCGAACCTTTCTGCCTCGTGCTCGTGGAGCCATCGTTGGAGCTCCGTCGTGCCACAATCTGAAGGCCCAAATCTGCTGCTGTGTTGATTTTACTCGAAATGGTTAAAAAAGGAAGGAACTTGAGGGGGTGTGAGCTGGGTGAGTGTTTGGAATTTGAAAATTGCAGGTGGAACCGTGGAAAGTTGGTTGTCACACGCAGTTTGTAAGTTTAAGAGCTTTTAGGGGTGTTTGTCTTTAATATTTTCACAACTTGGGCCAGACTTGTTTTGTGTTGGGCTTTTACTTGAGTTTTCCCTTTTCTCAACAAAAAAAAAAAAAAAAACTAACCACTCTAGACAACGGATAATTATTGTGTTACAACAATTCGATTGCCTGTGTAAAACGTCGATAATTATTTTTTATTTGACCAACCATTTGTGTCTAATGATCTAAATTTGCGTCCGGACTAAAGAATTTCTCCTATGAGCAAACGCTTCAAGTGGTTTCTTTTTTAATTTTACGATCCCGAACGCTCTCTTGTTCACAATCTATTACATTATGAGTGTATCACCCCTTCTATAAACACGACTAGATAATCAGTTCAAATGGTACAAATAGTTTTAATCTAGATTGCGCCTTGGCAACTATTGGTCCATATATTGCCAATCTTTTATTGTCCAAAAACATGGTTTGCAATGCCACTTGATGATAGATTTGAGATATTATCGAATAAGATTTTTTGGTATGCATCGATGTATACTACATACCAATATTTATGATCATTGACTTTCATATGTCATTCATTAAGTTCGTGTCATACACTAGAGTATGGTGAAGATCCTTGATTACAACTATGATGTGCCAATTGCCAACAACAAAATGCAATGATGATTTTATGGATCAAAGTCAAGGGGCTTACTTGCTTTATGGAGATAATAACATGAAGGTGGAGCTTTATCAAATAGTTGATTGCATTAAAGACAAATATAGATTTAGAAAGAAGGAAAAGATGCATGAAGGATGAACTTAGAGAAAGGAAGGTAGGGATTTGTTCCAATCATAATATCATATCAAGACAACCTTATCAAGTCTTAGTTTTTGCACCTAATCACGAAGAGCAATCATCAGATAGAGGCAATGAGGAATTTTACCATGTTCGTGACCACAGTCAAATAAACTCACTAACTCGGAGCATGATTAGGATCCAATATTTAATTAGTATAGTTTAGTTAGGTTTTCAAATGTATAAGCATCTCTAAAAGAGTTCACAAAATAAAATTTGAAGTGCCATGTATAATTTTATGTTTATTAAGATTTTAGACTCTTCAAATATTATTCTTATTATAATAATGTGTCTTTATCAACTTTTTACCAAGAAATAAAATAATAAAAAAGGTCACCTAATGAAAAGTTAGAAAAAAAATACTAAGATTTGCGGTATGTAGGAGCAAAGTTGTGAATCTACAAATTTTAGTTTTTAAATTACCATATGAGTCAACAAATTTGTATGCACATTTAGAAGAATTGTTGGAGATGCTCAGAGTCTCAAGTACACAAATAAGCAGCAAAACGACATGCGTGATGAGATCAAAACCGTTCATTTATTTCCATTCGTTATTATCCTTATTATCATTACCAAAACAAATAACCGTAAAAGGATGAATTTTGTCTTTTGAATCATTTTCGAATCGAACCGTTATTTTTGCATAGAACTTTCTTGCCCCTATTTACATGAAAATACAATAGATGAATAGTCATTCGATGAAAATCATTTGAATATTTGTGAATATGTCTAAGAAAACTGATAAAAAAAATAAAAAAAACTTAAATTGAGAATTTTGTGTCAGTTAAGGGAGTTTAATTTCAAATTGTTCATTATAATACGTTTTGGGTTTCGTGTGAACTCACATGTTAATATTTTCGAATTTGAGTGATTTACAATAACATCAAATTTTTAAGAAAGACCCAAAAGCTAAATGTTCTGCGGTTGCCTACAGCGTTGCTTAATCAAATAGAACAATTTCACATAAACTAAGAGTAACAATGACTTTGCTTTGAATCAAAAGGAAACAACACCAATTCACCATTCACATAATATTTATAGAGGCTACACAAAAGAAAGGCAAAATGCAGGACACCATGTGTATGATACAAAGTCAAAGAGAAGCTTAGTGATGTGGTGGTAGGGAGGCTGAGACTTTGGGAGGGCACTGGTAGCACTTTGCAAACAACCCAAAAGTGTCAACTTGCCTGATGAAGTTAGTCACGCTAGCCCACCCTCCGAACCCAAACCCGACTACGAGCACCCACACCACGATGAATGCGTTCACCACGTACATGCCTGTCCAGCTCGGGAGGAAGAACGGAAGCTTCTCTGCCGCATTCTGCCCACACGAAAATCACATAATTGCACTTTGATTAGTAATGCAATCTCCAATGTTGTCCGATGAAATGTGTTGTAGACATAATGTGCTAGGTTACATTGTCTACGAGGCCTCGTGCGCACGCACATGCATACACATACATATATAGCAGTATCGTGGGGAGATTAGGATTGACTCGATTGAGGCATTACCTGGCGAGCAGAGGCGGATTTGAAGGTGAGCATATGAGCTAAGGCGGGTATGATGTAGACGGTGAAGGTGACCAAAAGAGCACCAACGGCTGAATTAATGGGACCGAAGAAAGGAAATATGATGGCCAAGAACCAAATCGGTATCACCACAGGCAACCTGGCAATTGCCCTCAAACATATGCTCTTGGTGTCATGCATTCCAATTACTTTCTCCCACACAAAATACAAAGGCGTACAAGCAAAGCCGAATGTGATGAACTGCATATGCCAACCACATGGAAAAATACATCACCACAATTGAAATGTTTCAAGTTCGAAATCATGACTCCGAAAGTTCAAACTGAAAGCGACCATGGTAGCTCAGGCAGTACCAACTTTCAAAAAGTTACATTAGTAAAGTGCCAAAACAGCTAGGAAAAATTAATATGTACAAGTAATTGGACTCATCAGGATCATCACCTGGTGAATAAGCATCAATGTGACACCCGCATCGCGCCACTTAGTCCGGGGAAGGAGTGCCAAGGCATTCGAGTGTGTGAGGAGCTGGTCGCCAAACGCCCAGTACACAGCAGTTGCAGATGGAAGGGTTAGAGTGAACACATAAAGGGTAGCAAACAGATAGACATACTTAAACTTCTGAGGCTTCCACATTGCATGCATGATTTCCCTGCAAACAATAACATCAATTATACATAAAGTTTACTAAGCAAAAATTAATTTTTTTTTTATGATTAAGAATGTATGAGTAGTCAGTGACACCGTAAAAAAACCATCACCAAGTCTTATCCTACTAAATAGGGTCTGTTGTATGAATCCTAGATCGAATTATTCCATTTATATTCTCTCACTTATATGAGCTTGACCATTCATAGTCACTTAGTTTCACTTTATTAGAAAACATCTTGAGTTCGAATCTCGGATGGATAATTGATAATTAAAAAACAAATATTCTTACTCATACAACATTATCATTTCCCTTTCATGATATTCACTTCTCTCACCAACCCACATTAATGGCAAGAAAAAGCTGCATAATATTGAATTCCAATGTGCAAGAAAGCCCTTTTGAAAACAGAGTAAGAAAATAAAATAAAAATAAAAATAAGAAAAGAAGAAGAAGCATCATGATTAAATCACTTAAAAAATTAAAACTTTAATAACACTTTAAAGAAAGACTCACACAGTGACGGCGTGTCCGCCGAAAGTGTAGAGAATGTTGGTGGCGCCGGTGAAATACCAAACCAGTTTATCTGGTCCTGAGTGTTTCACACCCTCAACCTGTAAAACAAGGTCAAAATCAACGGCGGAAAAAAGAACAGAGAGATAACCGAAGAGCAATCATGGCCGTTGATCGAGTAAATAATAATTAATTATTTTACCTGGCCATGCACGATGGCTGCAATGGTCATGTACCAGGCAGTGTAGGTGGTCATCCCAAGCCCTAAAAAGGACCATATTCTGTAGTTGTGGAAGGAAGGGATGAAGACCGTGGTGGCACAACATGCCCCAAATATGTAGGTCCACGTCCTCTTGTCCAGATGGTCATTTATGTAGTATATGTTGCTGCATAATCAAGCATTAATCAACAACACAACTAATTAATTAAGTATTAATCAAGCAAAACAAGATGGGAAACGCACACAGATATAACTTGTTACAAATTTTTAGTCAAAACTAGAACTCGATGACACTAAACAGACAATGACCCCTTTAAACTCTACTTTTAGTCCATACACTATGTCCCAAAAAAACCCATGTCTCAACTTTATTTTATAAAATGATAAAATTGAAAAAAAAACTTGTGTTAAAACGGAAAATCGCTCAAACATAACCGGTTAAATGAGGACACTAAACAGACAATAAGCCGTGTATAACCCGCGTTTAGTGTTCTTCAAATTCAAATTTTGATTAGAAACTTGTAACCGGTTTTTTTTGCGCAATTAAAAATGACATACCTTGCACAACCTATAAGCTGGATGACAGATCCAAAGAGGAGGAAAGTGCAGTTGAAGGCCAATCCAACGGCTTTCCAGTAAGGACCCAGCAAACCATCCAACACTTCGAACCACTGCTCAAAAAATTTCCACAGAACATAATCGAACCTTCTCTTCTGAACTGAAAATTATGTAAAAAAATGGTTTTTGCAGTGTGAGAAATAATCACCTGGATGACGTGGTTCTTGAAGCTGACATTTTCCTTTTCTTTTCGGCTTCGATATTCGACGTAGAGAATGCTGATCAGATAAGCGGTCCAGCTCCCCATTATTCCATAGAAGACCTGGAATATGATTCCCGAGAGCATTCCCAGTTGGGAGAAAGAGTAGGGCAGAGTCAGCAGAACCTGAGCAACCTGTTCTTGTTTTGACCGAAACAGAGCACAACAGGACGATGACAACGTTAGATTATCAGAATTTGTGTCTGAAAATGTGAATTTTGAGGTGGGATTTTGGTAAATGTTTGACCTGGTTCGATGCGCAGCTGAACCAGGCGTCGTAGACTGATCCACCATGCCAGAGGAAGCTTCTGAGGTTAAAACCAGAGTTAGGATCTGCTGCGTGTTCTTCTTCTTCCTCCCTGTCAACAGTCTGGTTGAAGGTTATGGCTTCCTCTGATTGCTTCTGTGCTGCCATTGCTGACGGATTAAATGATCTGAAACAATTATCATACAGATTAAACCAGGAGATTAACAACTAATCACTCCAATTACCAAAACCCAGAAGGCAAACAAGAGGAAAGTGAGAGAAAAAGATACTCAACTCAACTCAAACAAAAAAAAAAAAATCTGATTTTCTTTTGGGAGATGGAAATGCGTGAAGAGGAAGAGAGTTTGTTGGGGATTTATAATGGAAGCTTTTATGGGGATTTAATATAATGTGAGACTCTCTGCAGAATCGGTTACTTCCTTTAACTCCACACACTCTAGAGAGAGAAAGTAGAGAGAGAGAGGCGGAGAGGGGAGAGGGGGAGAGAGTGATTTATCTCGTTTTGGTCTTTGAATGAATGAAAAGAAAGCAGAGAGAGGAGCATGCAATTGCAGTAGCGCTTGGGTTGGCCGTTGCAGAGAGTTTTTAATTTCTGAAAACTTCCAAAGGTTGGAACTTTAAAAATAAAGATGTAGACTTTAAGGCTCGTGTCAGACGCAGCCGAATTTCACCCTCTCTCTCCCCCCGAATTTGGCACAATCTGTGGCAGCAGTCAAGATGATTAGGTGAGAAACACAAGAAAAGAAGGGGAAGAAAAGGAAAGTTTGTTTAGAGGTGGTGAGTGTTGCTTTCTGGGGATTTTGATTCCTGGGTTTTGAGAGAATAGAGAGAGATCTGACAAAAAGGAGGCACCTGAGAAGGAAAAGAGTTGCAGAAAGACCACTACTTTTACATATAAGAAAAATATAACACAATTTTATAATATATTTCAGAAGAATTTGAGAAGACAGTAGAACAAATGAACAATGTAATTACCAGAGCACGATCCCTTTTTCTTCTCAGTTTCTCTGTCTCTGTGTACTGTGTTTCTGTCAACTGTTGCAGCGAAGTTACCTTCTCTCGGTGAACCTCTCTCTCTCTCTCTCTATCTCTCTCTCTCCTCTCTGTGTGTGTGAGAAATATTGAAGTAGTTTTATAATGGCAGAAATGGAGGCTGGTGGACAGATAAAACTTGGATGATTGTCTTTACTAAATCCAGCTTCAGTCTTTTGTGTCAAATTACTCCTTTCTGTGTCTCGTGTTGCACAATATTATGGCAGATTTTATTACACCACACTCCCATTTTCTTTTTCTTTCTGAGTCTCTAATATTGTTTTTATTGCTTGATTTTTCTTTAATTTATTCGTTACAAATGTTAGACGAAAAAAAGGGGTAAGGAAAAAGCGAGTATGAAAATCGTTTTCTCTTTCGTTATGATAATTACATTATAAATATAGGAAATTGTTATTGGCACTTCAAAATTCACATTTTACACTCTAAATTTTCTATATTTAGAAAGAAAAATACACTTTTTAAGGAGTGTAAAATGAGATTTTTGGAATGTCAATAACACTTCCCTAAATATATTATAATTTGTTTTACTGTTAGGTTTGTTTAGAGGGAGTATTTTTGCTCACCATCATTTAGTGTGGCGTATGCTCACCACTCCATTTATTACCGTTAGATGAGTTTGAATTTCGCGATTCGTGTAGTGGATAGGAATAAATCTCAAAATTCAAACTCATTTAATGATGATAAATAGGATGGTGAGTATACACTACCCTAAATGGTGGTGAGCAAAAATGCACTCTTATTTAGAATGTCAATTAGAATCGCAGGTCCATGTATTTAAACCCCTTGTCATTATTAATTTGACTTATAATTCGAAATTGATATTTACGTACATATATCAAATTGTCACGTTACACGTTGTATCCACGTCGTGAAAGCAAAATATTTCTACATATGATGGAAATCCAAATATGCTGGCAGATCTCCTCTAATTAACTTCAAACCCAAGGTGATTATAATCATTCATCTTATCTTATACTCTTAAGAAAACTCTAAGTTTTCATCATGAAGAGTGAAGAATACTTACGAAATTACTTATTTCCACTACATTACGCTTAAGAACTAGTAGTTAATTGGTACCTACCCTAGGCCTTTGTTATATTTCTTGAATATATTGTTACTAACTCATGTATTATAATAATATTATGATACGAGTGGTTAATAGTATATGGCTCTTATTCTATGAATTAAACGTACGTCGTAGATAACAAGTTGATGCCTCCCAGAACTATTACCGATTGAGTCATTTGATTGCTTAAGTTAAGTCTTCTTGATTAGTTTCAAATCTTTCAATCTTTCGATGATCCCTTAGGTCTTAGTACAATAAATTTCATGGGCTGTTTTTATGCACTTTCAAAGGAAGTATTTTAAAAATGACTTGTTATGGACTTATACAGCCCCATAACGTGAATGATTTGGTAACATATTCACAAAAGAACAGATTTATTTATTTATAACATGAGTTTGAAGAGATCTGATGATTGAAATTATGCGGAGAAAGTCTCGTTCTTTAAGGAATTTGGTGAACAACTCTTTTAACATGCAGTCAAAAGTAAGCAAAATCAAATCTTTAAATGGAGACTTTAATCTCTATCAAAATCACCATTAACGTCTACTAATTTCCCTTTTATCATTAGAGATTAGATAATAAACATGCTTATAGTGGGTGGAGGGGCCTCCTTCTCACTTGGTTCTTCATCTTTTTACTTAGCTTTTCCATAATATGCTCTCTGTCTCTCTTTTCTCAATTATCTCACTCTGACTCATAATTCATGCTAACTATTTCTTTTTTTCTTTTTTTTTATTCAAAAATGAAGACCAACTAGTAACTTCGTCACGTCAGTCCATTATTTAAAGGGCCGGAAAGATTTACATAAGCATTTCAACCTTTTTTTAGCCATCATCGTGTGATTCACTAAAATCAGGAATTGAACATAGAACGTGCGGTATAGAATACAGCCTGACATTCGTCGCCAACAACTAAACCACCCCGTGATAGTTTTATGCTAATTAATTCATTAATTAAAATTTGCATGGCTCACCACCTTAAATATTCATTTAGTTTAATTTTTAGGGACATCATCCTAACCTAATAGTGCCTATCGAATCGATTGTATGGACAAATTTGCATCTCTCTCTCAGCCGTTTTAAAGCAACCCATGAGATTAAGAGAATCACTAGGTAGAGGTAATCTAAGTGGTTCTTGTTGAGTTATCAAAGTAACCCTACCCCGTTTACCTTTTGTGAATACTAAAAGTATATATTATGCATCACGCATGCCGGCGCCCAACCCTAAACAACATTAATTTTGGAATTAGTGAGAGAATTAAGATAATGATTAAAAAACATTAAACAGTAAAACCATCTCTAATGGTTGGACTTAAAACCAAATTTTTTAACCCGAAAAATTTAGCTTTTAGCGCAGAAACAGCTTTTCTGCTCTAATCGTTCTAGCCTAAAATTTTAGGTTGGAATTATTAAAGAATGAACTTAGGTTTTTTTTATATGTTAAATTAATTTTTTTTAAATAAATATGTAGACCATCATAAATTAATTTTATAAACATTTTAATCTAAAAAAATTAAATTCCAATAAATATTGAGTGTAGTCTACTCCAATTTCTGGGCTAAATTTTGGAGGGAATTTGACATTGGTTTAGCATTTAGCATTTAGCCCAAAATTTCCTCTCGAATTGGAGTGAGTTTGAGGGGAAATTTTGGGGAGTAATTTAGCTTTTAGCCTACCATCAAAGTTGGTCTAAAGCTAAACCGGTAGTACACGTACAAACGCATAATTATAGAAAGTATTTGAATCGTTATGTATAAGGAGTGAAGCAGTGTTCAAATAATGATTACCCTCAACAAGTATTTCATTCATTTTTTCAGTCAAGTAACATCGATGCGGAGAAGAACATATATAATGTTGCATTCATATATACGTTGTATATAGCAAGAAGATTATGGATTCTATAAAGACATTTTAGCCAAAATGATCCCTGAAATTAGTATAATTCTTCACTTTCGTCCTTAAGATTTGAAATCGATAGAAATTGTTATCCACCACCAATCATTTTGGTCATTTCCTGAAACCTGAAATATCTCTATTAAATAAGAATCAAGATGACAAAAATATCATAAATTTAATAAACAATGGGCCTAAATGATTTGACAAATTTTGAGGGTATTTTTGTTATTTTGGTCTTATTCAACAGAGATTTTTCACTGAATGACCAAAATGATTGACGATGAACAATTTTAGGGACAATTTCTATTAATTTTAAAACACAAGGATCAAAATAAGGAGTTATACCGATCTCAAAAACCATTTTGGTTAAAAATTCTTCTAGAAACCAAGGTTCAACTTAAGCCACAAGGCTCTCTCTTTAATCTTATATACACTAAAAGAAAATTATTCGAGTACTTAACGAAAATACAGTCAGATTGATTTATTCGAGTTACTATGCCCTAATAGAGGAAAATAAAATTGTACATACATCGAATTCCTACGACCGTATCGTAGAGAAATCCATGAACTCCGTCTCTCCTGCCATCACTACAATTCTCCAATATTTGCAAATTGCACCTACCACTAACATCTCTAATCATATCAGCATGACAAATTTGGGTGGGATGAAGTGAGATTATTTTTCAAAACTCCTATGCAAGGGAAAGGTCCAAAAATGCCATAATTATCACAAGGAATTTGTAGGATACCCCACGAAAATAAAAGAATACTTTCTTGCAATAAGACTGAAAAGGAAAATATTGGATTTATTAGGCTTTTTCCATATCTGCCCAAGGCTACGTTTTTTTTTATCTATTGTAAATTACAGGATGTGTTGTTTGAATGTTATTCTTTTTTCTTTAAATTATTAAAAAATAATTTAATCATTACCTGCCATCACGTGATTTAAAATTTTGATATCTATAATATTTGTCTACAAGTAATTCTTGGTATTTTTCTTGTCTACAAGTGATTTAAAGTTCGATTTCTCATCTTGTAGTTGAGTTAGAAAAAAAAAAATTTGATGCACACGTTTTATCTTTTGCTTTATTCGATACGAATGTTATGTAGCTAAATAGCTCGTTTGGAAGCTCTTTTAGATAATATATTTTGAAAAACACTTGAAGTGTTTTCTGCAAAAAGCATCAATCATCTGTTTCTTTTGAGAAGCACTTAAAAATGTTTTTTCAGAATTCACTTGCATTTTTACTAAGAATTAGTTTTAAAACATTTTCATCAAAAGTAATTTCAGTCGTTTTAAAAATAATTTCAAATGAGTTAAAAAAATTGTGTAAAAATTATTTTTCAGTTTTAAATTATAATACCACTCGAATGAGAAAAATCGCTAACCTCTCGTTGGAAATTAATTATTAATGTAGGCCCAAAATCTATGAATGCTGACTAGAACATTCATCATTTCTAATCCCATTCCAAAGTGCCTCACCGGGCCACACCAAAATCCATCTGCTCAATCAAGAGTGCAAAACACAACATTTTAATATTTTATCAATCATTAATTTGATGGAATAATGCTGTTGAATGTTTTTTTTTAATTTTTTTTATTTTATTTTAAAGGGACTAGTTAACGGCTTAGTTATAACAGCATTTTTTTTTAGGGGCTAGGAAGATTTATAAAGATATTTTAGTCTCTTCCTGACGATCATCATATGATTCACATAGCATTATAAATCGAATCCAAGACATGCCGTATAAAATACAAACCTGAAATTTGTTATCAACCATTGAGTCATTCTATTGTGTTTAATGCTGCTGAATGTTTAATTAATTATACAAGCATCTTCTTCAAGTTTATGCGGCTTATGGCTTATCATTGACTCTGAATCAGCATGAAAATTTAGTAATGACTGGTTTGGATGTAATATGATTTGGGCGTTTGGTCCACCGATTTTTTCAACTTTATTTGCATGAATGATAATTATTATTAGGCCAAATATAAGCATTAATTAGTGATAAGTAACATTAGTAATTGTATTAACGAGTCCCTTGTAAGTTTCATTCACTTACCTACGTTAACCTTATGCTCTACGTAAATTTTGGATCATATTTACGTGAGTAAGAGGAAATTTTAGCGCAATGGTCTCTCAATTAAAATTTTGTGATTATTGGTCATTTAATTCATTAAAACGTGCATGTATGGTCCTTTTCGTCAACTTCCTCAGAATTTCTATCAAAACGAATCATGTGCCACATACTTGGTAACTTGAGGCTGAATCAAATGGGCAAATATGAAAAACCAAATGCGAAAATTGTAAAAATTGTCTCTTAATTTTAACCCATTGGAGTAATGGTTCCTCGACTTTAGTCCAATATGTGCAACGCTCCCTCAAATTTAATCCAATTGTAGTAATGATCCCTTAAGTTCGAAGCAACTTTAACTGTTGCTCTAATTAAATTAAAATTGGAATATCATTACTCCTATTTTCTCTGGGTAAGGAATTTCAAGTTCGAAATTATCTCTCTGTTTATAAGAACAAAACATGCAAAGTAAACAGAATTAAATAGTTGTATTCGAAACCAAACCAAACCTTTTATCTCTTTGTTATGCAACAAAATCACGGAAAGATCAAAGATTACATCAAATTAGGTATAGAGTGGAAATCAAAGTAGGCAAAAACATCAAAATGGTTCAACTCAAAATCATACTAAATAAGACCACATAACTGATTTTTTAAGGTCCTCATTTTAAGAACATGTGAAGTCATTTTTTATACAAGCCCTCAGATTAACCTTATAGTAGATTAAGCTATCAACTTAAATAATTCATATTACACCGAATCATAATAATTATGCAAAGTGATTAAATTTATAAAAAAAAAATCTCGTGTAAAACCTTATGTCTTCTTCCCCTACCATCTCTCTTCTCCATATCCCTTTCCTTTCCCCGTCTCTCCCTCGATTGTTCACTCCCCTTCTCTCCTCCTGAGTTTTTTTGTTTTTGTTCTTTTGCGTATGAAAAAGGGAGAGGGAGAGCTGTTTCAAAATTTTCACCATCGCCGAAAAATTCATATGAAAAAAGGATTAACACGTTGAAGAAGTAGGGAATCCCAATTTTCGAAACCACACAATCTCAAATTTTTTGGTGCTTGGTACCTAGCTGGGTTTGAATATTATTTATAAAAAAAAAAAATGGATGAAATTGGATGTGTAAAGTTACTAGGTAAATGCAATTGGATTTGTTGGGTTCAGATATTCGACGAGGAGACTAGGTTTTGCAGATATAGAAGATGTTCGATATGATGTGAAACCTTCTTCTCTCTACTTATTTTTTTTGTTTGTTTTATCTATTAGTATTTTATTTCCGTGTAATAAGAAGTATTTAAGTTGACAGCTTAATTTATTGTAAGATTAATCTGACAACTCATACAAAAAGGGACCTTAGGAGAGAAGCCTCTCAATAAGACCATCATCTCCTACATGTCCCATTGTCCACAACCAAATCCATCCTTTTCAACTTTGCAATTTATTTCTTGCTCCACACTTTACACTACAACATCATGCATATATGACAGAGTTTATCTCTGTGTCCGCTGAGAAGGAGGTAATATCTAATTACTGTTGACCGTATCGGAGCGAAGATTCTGCTGTATAACCGAAGATACATATGACTATATGAGAATATTTGATATTGGAGAACCATCAGCCTACTGCTCTAGCAGTGTTAAATTCCACGGACCATGTGTTAGTTTGCACAAGTCTTTTCAAAGGGCACCTTCCACCACCTGCCCAATCTTATATGAAATATATCATGGACTTGGAGACTTGAATTTTGGATTTTTGTCTGCCACAAATGGCTCCCATCATTTTTGCATCCATTTAAGTTTTTAACGCTCACGGAAACTGTGCTGCAACTTGACCTCACTTATTTGTGTCCCTTTCCCGATTTCTGAACTCTCATTTGCTTGCTCTGACTTCCGTTACTCTTCCCACTTCAGCAAAACCGCAATCAAATTTTTGGGCACGGTTGTCTGGCATCTGCGTTGCGTAAGACATCGCACTCATAGGCCGACACTCTCAATGAGATGAATGGCGTACCGTTATCTTACTGCGAGTGTGTTGCCTTATGCATTAACCGTAATTAAGATATTTGGAACTAAAATATTGATTAGAGCCTGCCGCATAGAGCAACACAATCAGTGTAGCAGAACATGTGTGTGGGTCACAAAGTTAAAAAGCCAAAGCTTCCAATTGTAACAATCAAGTAGGTCTCAATCTGAACCTAGGGCTCGTGCAAGTAGCACTTATGCCCATCAGCGCTACTCAAGTGCGTTTCCAGTCAGAGAGGTATTTCTCCAAAAACGCTTCTATGAGCTAGAAACACTTTAGATTTTTCTAACAGACATAACCAGGAAGTGCTTTATTGTCATTTTTGCAATATGTGGGACATGACTTGGACTAAAGCTTGGAACATTATTGAAGGTCCTGCCTTGACTTAGCAGTGTACCGACTACCGAGTAGCAGTATGAACCCATTTGATTGAAGTATAAAAGGTGGGTGGGAGGAGTTAAAGTTCCACTTCCTACTCCAAATTTCCAATGTTTTGGTATAAATGGTTGGTACAATCAATCTTATCGCTTTAACTAAGATACGCAAAATTGTAGCTTTATAGTCACATGCGGAGTTAGGTTGGTGGGCCTTCAAAGAGATTGTCAACTATTTTCGACCGGATGCAAGAAACATACAACCAGTTACAAGACAGATTGTTGATTTAATTTGAAAATATTTACGTTTATCTTGAGCAACAAAAACGAAAAGTAATTAGAGAAATTTTTTATTTCTCATTTTCAAACAAACATGGCAAGCTGTTTCAGTTGATACAGAGATACATAACATTTTGCTCAATGATCTAACCGTATATGCTACAACGAATGGTAATTCTTGTACAAGCAACACTCGAGAATCGAAAAATGGGCATACCGGATGCCCACCAAGTATACAGAACAAAGAACCCTATATGACTTTCAATAATCCAACTTCGTAAAAAATAACCACACGCGGAGTTGAATGACCCTAATAACCCATCAGGAAGGATTCTATTGCCGTATTTAGGCCACAAAGAAGATGAAGACCATCAGGAAAAATATCAAAATGGCAAAGATCTTGATCATAAGCCACCTGTTTGATGATATTCGGGTGAGATTCCTTAGTAAAGCGCTGTGTGCACCCTCAACATTTGACAATGATTCTTCCATGTTGTCGTCAATCCTGCTCACACCAAGAAGACAGATTCAGGACAACATACCATGAACAAGCCTATGAAAAGTGCATCTAGCATTAGTGTTAGCTTCAAACACGACACTATTTGATGGTTCCGTAAGCAAAAAGAGAAAACCTGATAGCGAGTTCCCCTTGATGTGCAACCATGGTAGCCAAATGTGTGAAGATCCCACTCAGTTCGGTAATCGTAGATTCTACATTGTGAAGAGCAACAGCCCGGCTTTGTGTATAATCTTGTTGCTGTGGAACTACCTGCTGTAACATGGACATTTCCATCTGCTGCGATGGAGGATTATCTGCAGCTAACCTTCGTCTGACTTGGCAACGTTTAAAATAAGCAGTTAATTTCCATCAACATGTATCTATAAATAGATCTTCGGAAAACCAAATCAATTTAACACCGTACTTTTGGAACTTAACAAAATCTTCAATATCAGAAATTCAGAACAGAGAAAATTTACTTGCACGACACAACTACTACGAGTCCTATCCTAGTGGCTGCTTTACACGTAATTTATGGATTTTTGTTAATTGAGGAATCATCCAAGTAGACAAAGACCAGATGCTGCCTTCTTAGATGCTATCCGGAAGTAAAGGAGAAAACGTTGCACTTCTAAAAGGAAAGAAGACAGCTGAAACTATAGGTGATAGTCTTTAGTAGCAGATTTGGCAGCCATACGTACATCTACTCTGTAATTATGGAGGACCAGAGAAAAAAGGGAGAAGCTAGATCTATGGCTCCTACAAGTACTTCAGGCATGAAGAAATGATGGAAAAAAAGAAAACTGCAAGGACGTGAGTTTATCATATTTATGGTTGGAAGTATATGAAGTTCATATGCAAGCATGATGCATGTAGCAGTGTTCCAGAGGTATTTGTACGGCAATGACCAAAAGAGATGAATAAGAAATTTCATTTTTTTTTCCGGAGCCAACATACCTCAGTTGGTTGCCAGCTTGAACATCCTTCGATGGCAATCTGGAAAGAGAGAGAGAGAAAGACGGGAAACAATGAATAAATTACCGGCACCAGAACAGTGGAAGGCCTACCATCGGAACATATACAGACTTCAATATTAGTTGATTTTTAATAAGAAATACTCACGGTGATGCT
Organism: Pyrus communis; assembly: GCF_963583255.1. Taxonomy (NCBI): domain Eukaryota; kingdom Viridiplantae; phylum Streptophyta; class Magnoliopsida; order Rosales; family Rosaceae; genus Pyrus; species Pyrus communis. Next base: position 5,479,706 of record NC_084818.1, read on the forward strand.
TGAAAATTGCTAGGTGCCCTGGAGGGAGTTGACCAGGGAGCAGGTGCGGTCACAGTTTTTGAAGGATTCCGAAAAGGGTTTTCTCTTGATGCATTTGTGGAAAATATCTGCTTCCTGTTCTCGTGAGCCTTGATGTTCTGAGGGTACAAAAATCATAGAACCGTAAGGAAACAATAAGACATATGGATTGTGTAGTACAAAAAAGACGCACTAACCTCTGTTCTAATGGTTAACACATCTTGAAACTGTTTGGTTGCCCCCATAAGTTTGCTTTTCAAGTCGTCACAAACGGCTGTTGAATGAACAACCTTATCCTGGGAATAGCTTCCATCAGCTATTTCCATGTTCTGAATGGTTTGCAAATCCGTGAGAGCCACATTCAGTGTTGTAATGTCATTCTTCACCAAAGCAGTTAATTCCTGGATTTCCATAGTCGGGTCATCGAACATTGATGACCTCTTCGCCACTGCAGATTAACGCACAGCAAGCACAATTGTTAGGTCGACATAACCTCCCCCAGCCAATAAAGTTCCGAAGTGATTCCAAACCCAATAGCAAAAGAAATTTCACCAATTACAGTACTGAGGTCTCATTTGGGATTGCTTCTAGAGGAAGTGCTTGTACTCATAAGCGCTTCTGCTAGAAGCGCTTCCATTAGAAACTTGTTGAAATTTTTATTAAATATTCAAGGGAAGTGCTTCCTGAATAAGCACCGTTCAGGGGCTTCTCCAGAAAGGGCTTCTATGACCAAGAAGCACTTCTAACCCCTTCCAGAAGCAATCCCAGGCCCTGAGTTTTCTAAGCAAAATTTTCGGCAAGATTATTCTTCAAACGCAGTACAATCAGTTCGAAAACTCAATTAAAAATCTGATCATATGATTCATATCTGATCCTTAATCAGCAATCAATCCCTGAAAGTATTTCAAAGCTCTAAAACCTTAGCTCATACCAAGATCTAAACTTTCCTACAGCTAGTTGGTTTGAAGTTCTTGAACAATACTTAGCTGAATTCTTAACAGTTAAAAGTAAACAAATGCATCAATATCCAACTTAAATATTTAAATTTTGCAACTTTCCTACAATTTCTCGGCAACCAAACAGCTAGGAATGAAGTCATAAATATTTAATAGCGGAAATTAAAAGGAGAGGTGGAAACGGAAAATACACTGGGCGAGCCGTGCGATCTTCTGAGAGGTTTCCTGGATCCCCAACCCGATCCGGGAGGCCTTCTTGTTGAACTCAGATCCAGAAGAGGCGGGTGCGGGAGATTTGGAGGGAGATGGGGAATTCTGAGCTTGATGAACGGCTGCGATTCCTCCGATTTTCTGGAGGGTCTGGGAGAGTGATCGGAACTCGGAGGTCCGATCACGGTACGTGGAGGCCATTGGGAACGACAAGCCTCGGGTGAAAATTGGTTGTGAGAGAGGGAGATATACGTATTGGTCGGTTTGGGGGTGGTTGGATCACCTACGAACCGGAGCTCGGCAGAGATGGCTTCCTGCAAGGGTAGAGTTTGGGGTTGGGTCCCTTGACGTTCTATGGCCAATGAACTTCAGCCATGTCAGCACTCATGCCTATATTTCACTCAAATATTTAATTGAAGAAATTCATTAACAAAAAGGTCATCTCCAATCAACCTGCCCAAAGGACCATATGGCTAAAAATAGCTCAGAATGACATGAAAATTGTCTCCAACCGAGGATAGGCCAAAAAGCTTGTGGGCCCCACCGAACCCAAACCCCCAAATCAGGCCAACGAGCTGGTTATTTCCAACTAGCCCTTCAGTCCAACCCTCTAGTGCCAAAATGTCAAACTTGAGCCAGCCCTTCAACTCCACAATGTCAAACTTGACATTTTGCCCACCCTCCAACTTAGCCTATTTGAATGCCAACGGTTACCTGGCGTCAGCATGACGCTAGCTATTTAACGTCATGCTGTCGTTACGTTATCGTTGGAATTTGAATTTTTTTTTTTGGACGAATTTAAAAAAAATTATAATTTTTTTTCCTATAAATATCTACACCATTCCTATAACATTGAAAGTTGAAGATAAAAAGTGCCATGTAAATAAGAATCATATCTAAAATTTGCACAATTGTGACACTCAAAATCTTATCCGAAAAATTATTAAGATTACATAAAGATAAGAATTCTAGAGAGTTACTCACTTTAGCGACACGTGTCACTTGAAATCTTATTCGAAAAATTACTGAGATTACATAAAGATAAGAAATCTGGAAAGTTACTCACATTAGCAACACGTGTTACTCAAAATCCTATCAAACAAATTATTGAGATTATATAAAGATAAGAAATCTAGAGGCTTATTCATTTGGCGACAAGTGGCACTAAAAATATGTTCGAAAACCTTATTTTAATATGGTAGTTTAATTTAATTAACCATATTAATTTAATTAAAATAATAAATTATGTTTGGCCTATGACCATTTGGTCCCCTTGGTTAGAAATGATTTTTTGTTAAAGGCCTATGTTTGGCCCATGGTCTTTTGGCCCCCTCGGTTGGAGATGGTATAAAATACAGTTTAGCACTGTTCATTAAAATATAATTTCTTGTAGAGCCATAGGACTAAAAGGAGCCATTTAGCCCTCCTTCAGTTGGAGATGGCTGAAGTATTAAGAGATACATCAATATCATCGTATGGAAAGAACAATACTTGGCTACTCAAAGATGAGTAGAAACTCCTACTCAAAACTCTTAGTGTTTTAATCACAGAGCTTTGTGCTTATGATCACAACCGTTCATATTATGAATCACACTGTAAATATCATCTCTGCAAAAAATAAATTAAAACTAAAATCGTAATTTTATGATTTGGGCCTCACGTTGCAACTTATGTTTATGCCAAGGAATTGCAAGTTTAATAATTGTGAGAACCATATCAAACTCAAGAAATACGTATATCGTGCTTGACAATAAAACTCATCATCTCTAACTCTAAACCTAATGTTCAAGTTTGGTTTCAAACCTTTAGTTTTAGAATCAAACTCAAAATTTTCCGACTCACTGTAAAAATCGAACTCAAATTCGCAATTTATTGTAGGGCCTTTTATAGGGTAAAGTTTCAACAAACGTTTTGTCACTTGGGCTGGCCCTATCAGCCAAGTTATTACTTAAACCAAAACGGCCCATCCGGGATCCATCGGATTCCAAGAACAAAACTAAATAACAACCGTCCGATCTAGGTTTACATAACCGCCAAACCCTTTCCACCTCTCCTCTCCTTCCCTCCACCCCACTATATAAGACTCACAGCCAACCATTTTCCACTTCCACCCGCCTCCAAGCTTTCTAGGTTTTCCCAGTACCTCCAAAACCCTAGGCTCTCAGTAAAAAGAGAGGTTAAAGGGACGGCACCGTCGCTGTCCGCCTTGACAGAGCCGCCGCTTCGTCTTGGCCCTCGGTTTTGGTCTTACTCTCTCATCTCCCAAACCCCCAATTTCCACTAATCTTTCAAACACTAATCGCAATGGCCCCCAAACCCTCCAAGGCCGACAAGAAGATCGCCTACGATTCCAAACTCTGCTCCCTCCTCGACGAGTATGGCCAGATCCTCATCGTCGCCGCCGACAACGTCGGCTCCAAGCAGCTCCAGAACATCCGCAAGGGGCTGCGCGGCGACTCCGTCGTTCTGATGGGGAAGAACACAATGATGAAGCGCTCCGTCAGGATCCATGCGGAGAAGACCGGCAACAGTGCCTACCTCAACCTCGTCCCCCTCCTTGTGGTACGTTTCGCCGCGTTTCTGCATGCTGATCTGTTCTTTATACGTTCGTTTTCTGATTTGCGTTGTTTTTGGGTGTTAGGGCAACGTCGGTCTGATTTTCACCAAGGGTGACCTGAAGGAAGTGAGCGAAGAGGTTGCCAAGTACAAGGTAAGCATTATTCGATTTCGGGTTGTTTCGACTTTGTGTTATCAGTTTTTTTGCATTTGAATTGTTGTAAGGATTTATAATGCTGATAAATTTGTACTGGATTTACTGTTTGGAAAATGTGATTAAGTACTGGTTTGTATTGCATTATTTATGAAGTATGCAACGGGAAGTGCTAGTTACTGTAATTTAATGCTTTCCAGGGTTTTAGGCTTTAGACTCCGCATATGTGTTTTCCGGTTCTATGCTTTATCAACAAATTCTGTGTCGATTTTGTTTACGTATGTTTAGGTGTTTTTGTTTTTCTTACAAACTTTTAATGGTTTTGTTGTGGATTTGTGAAGGGGGACATTGATCCGTCCCTAACTTAAAAGTTAACGGAGCAGGTTACTTATGCCTGTAAATTCCGGAAGTTAACGTTGCATATAGATTGCTGTTGGCGTTGATGGTCCTCTCAGCTTTAGTTGGGAGCTCCTCCGTTGACGGTGTTGTCATATCCCATCGCCTTGTGGAGCAGTGTCACTGCCTTTACTATTTGGGCATGGCCATGAGACCTACATTTGTTTGTTTTTTTTTTTTTTGAAAATTATGTTTCTTGAGTATGTCTTTAACAGAAGTTGAGTATGTAGAGTTTTAATATTTTACATGGTTATGTTGAGAATTGCCTTGAAAATATGAAATTGCTCGTGCTTGAGCTAAGTTTGCCTCATGATGAATTTTTGTTAGTTTTTCAATCAAGCCGTTATGTTTATATGTTTCACTACATATATCTAATGTCTAGCTGTATGATGTTTTTAATTGAATAGGTTGGAGCCCCTGCTCGTGTTGGTTTGGTTGCTCCAATTGATGTGGTGGTTCCTCCTGGTAACACTGGTCTTGACCCATCTCAGACCTCTTTCTTCCAGGTGTGTTATAACGGTCGTTCACGGTATACACTGATCACTCTTTTGGGGATTTTGTAGTTCTGACTTGCATGTTTCACATTTCAGGTTCTCAACATCCCCACTAAGATTAACAAGGGAACTGTCGAAATCATTACCCCTGTTGAACTTATCAAGAAGGGAGACAAGGTTGGCTCTTCTGAGGCTGCCCTCCTTGCAAAGCTTGGAATCAGGCCATTCTCATACGGTCTCGTTGTTGAGATGGTGTATGACAATGGTTCCGTCTTCAGCCCAGAGGTGCTTAATCTGACTGAGGATGATCTCATGGAGAAGTTTGCTTCTGGTGTCTCAATGGTCACTTCATTGGCGTTGGCCATCTCATACCCCACCCTTGCAGCTGCACCACACATGTTCCTCAACGCCTACAAGAACGTGTTGGCAGTATGTATTGCCACCGAATATTCCTTCCCACAAGCAGAGAAAGTCAAGGAGTTCCTCAAGGTACTGTGCTATTTTTCAACTGTTAGTGTCCATCTATTCTTCGTCATTGCTCTTTTCAGTTAATTCTTATTGGCAAGTGATTTAATTGTGGGTTAACAATGCAGGACCCGAGCAAGTTTGCCGTTGCTGCAGCCCCCGTTGCTGCTGCTGCTTCAGGAGGTGCTCCAGCAGCTGCTAAGGAGGAAGAGAAGAAGCCCGAGCCGGAAGAGGAATCCGACGAGGAAATGGGTTTCAGTTTGTTTGATGATTAAGTAACTATGGTTCATAGTTGAACTAGAGGATATTGAAATTTACGTTTGCGTTGTTTAGGTAATTGCGGGCACTATCTTGTTTTGTTTTTTTTCATCGGATATAATTTCATGGCATTAATGTGTTGGATATTTTGTTTAATATAATGTTTTTTTTAGTTTATGTTAATCGTGTTTAGTGCTTTGCGGAAAATCATTTGGTAATGCGTCTTTCATTTGCCTATGTTGCTAGAATCGCTTTTGGATTTACTTCTTGAGCCGTACTGGGCCCGCTATGTGTGTCAAATTTGTTGGGCCTTAGTTTTGTAAAATTGTTGATATAATACATTGGCAATGGGCTTGATCTTGAGGAACATGGATTCATGTCTTAAGATTAAGTTAATACTTTACAAGCACATGAAGCAGTTTAAGATTAAATGTCGTCCGTAGATGCTGTATAAAAAATGCGATTTAATGCCGGTTATTTACTTCAAAAAAAAAATATGTTGAGTTAGGATGAAAATGACAAAAATACCCTTAATTTAATAACAATAATCTAAAATGATTTGACAAAAATTGATGATATTTTTGTCATTCGATTCTTATTTACTGGAGATTTTTTTACGAATTGACCAAAATAATTAATGACGGATAGACATAGGGACTAAGTCCTATTGATTTTAAATCTTATGAACTAAGGTAAGGAGTTATGCTAATCTTATGAATCAATTTGACTGATATTGGTATGTATTAGGTATTAATAGGGGTCTTTTGGCAGTACATGCATGGGTGATACGATTAGTGCGGGACTCTTTTATGGGCTAACTTGATTAAAACAAGGTACGCATGGAGATTTGGTTTCCTAAACCGATGCTTTCTGTTGCACAATTTCATCTAAATTGTTAGCGTAGAATTGGTCACATATGACACATCAATTTAATAAAAGTGAGGCTTTTTAGCTAAAATGGTCCTGAAGATTTGTATAACACATCACTTTGGTTTCTGAGATTGTTCACCATTTAGTCATTATGTGCAAAATTGTGTTAAATAAAGATCAAAATGACAAATATATTCTCAATTTAATAAATAATGGGCCAAAATGATTTGACAAAAATTAAGGGAATTTTGGTCATTTTATTCTTATTTAATGGACTTTTTTCACGAAATGATCAAAATAATTGATGATGGACAATCTCAAAGATCAAAGTGAGGAGATGTAAATTGCAAAGGCCATTTTGACTAAAAAGCCTAAAAGTGCCATGGCTTTAGACCCAGAGAGTGCGATTTGAGAAACTGAAACAAACATAACCCATTCTTTGAAGTCCTTCTATCCTTATATGACCAAACTCTTGTACACGTTCATCTTAAATTGTTTGCAAAGTTAACTAAGCCCTTATTTGAGTTTCTGATATCGATATCGAGTAGAATACTCTCCTAGTCAACTGGCTGAACCGACATTTACACCGCTCGAATATCATTAGAACTTAGAATTCCATGCTGAAGAGATGCAGAGCTCACCAAGAACATAATCTGATAAGCTAACGCGAAGTAGGGTTAGCTGCTGCTTTCATGCCTCAAATCTTTGGCAATATTAGGCCCCCCCCTGGTCCCTTCAGTCCCAAACTAAACAACATTTCCAGCATTTTTTATGACCTTTTGACTTGCAAAAGACAGGCAAACGATGGCCATCCCCTCACGTAATGTCTATCCACATAAACCCCGAACAGGGCAAGCACGCTGGTCTTTATTTTCTTAAACTAATCTTTAAATAATTGAATTTAAACCCTCTTAGTCTCAATTACATTATTAATTAATATACTTTTCGGATTAATTGAGGCGGGGTAGGTTGATTAAGGTTAGCTCTTGAGTCATGAGTCATGACGCATGAACAACCAACGAAATATGGACGCAAAAAGAATCTTGATCTTAATTAATACGAGGTTTTTTATCTAGATTTGGAAATGGTGGATTAATTATGTTGGTGTTTAATGTGCTAATCATGTATGAGTTTGAGTTTTGTAGAATAGGTTGTAAACCAAATGACGTGGCGGTTGATGGTTGTCATTTTTAACGAATTTAACTAACAACCGCCACATCATGTGGTCTACAAATATAGTCTAAGAAGATGGTGTCTCTAGCACCACCCTTCAGATAATAGTGTTGATGTCATGATAGAAAAGATTTCGTGAATCTCATCTTAATAATTTGATGTTTTTTATTGTAACAGTCATGTAATATTATCAGTTTATTCACGTTATATCATATGAGTTCCATAATTACCAATCTGATATATCGATGACACCTTAACTATTATCGATTGATTTTGAAGAATTTTTCTTTTGTTATTCACTCATAATATAAGTCATAATATTTGAATTAATAATACTATGTAACGGTGTGATCGTCCAATTAGAAAACTTACTCACAATGATGCCGAAAGAGAGAGAAAATCGGCTACAATGGCATATAGTTGAATGGAGGTCAAATTTTTTCCTTCTGAGTTGATTTGTAACGGTGCTATTTTGTGGGTATAATTCTAAGTCGCACAACGTGGACGTGGACTTGGGCAAAAGTGATGGCTAGAAAATTCTCCAACGTAATTAGGGCTGGAAAAAAATCCCAAAAATCCCAAACCAAACCGAAAAAATCCCGATCCCAAACCAAAAAAATCCCAAACCAAAATTCCCGAAAATTTCGGTATGTCATCCCGAACCAAACCGAAATTTTCGGTATGGGATTCGGGATTACATCTCCATTTTTTCGGTATTCCCATACCGAATAGAAATAAATATTATATATATATATATTATTTTTTAATTGAGGTGTTTGCAAAGGGTGTGGAGAAAGATCATATCATTCTTCTAGCTGCAAGGTCATCCAGAACTGAAAACCAGGATGCCATTGATGCTGCTATGGTTGGAATGCTTGCCGACCCAAAGGAGGTATAAATCATTTCCAACTTTTCTTGTATGCCCTATAATTGATTCTTCATTAATTCTGGGACGGAATTTTCAATGGATATGCTCATCTTAATGAATTCATTTATACGCAGGCCCGAGCTGGTATTAGAGAGGTGCACTTCATACTCACAGACTAATGAATTGATTTCTGTAATTAGATTTTGGACCTCTGCCTCTGCAAAGAAGATTTCAAGAAGAAGGCTTTTACCATTATTGACAAATATGCTGAACGTGGGCTTCGGTCATTGGCTGTTGCTAGACAGGTTTTATACTCAACCTTGACGTTTTTAGCATCTCTTGCACTTTTTTCAGTTTTATAAGAAGTAGAGCACCGGCTTATAATTGTGATTGGTATATGTTTACAGGAAGTGCCGGCGAAAACAAAAGAAGGTTCTGGTGGTCCATGGCAGTTCGTTGGATTGTTGCCTCTTTTCGACCCTCCAAGACATGATAGTGCAGAAACCATCCGCCAGGCTCTTAACCTTGGTGTAAATGTTAAGATGATTACTGGTAAATCGGTTAATATTCAACCTACTTTAATGGGTAGTGGGTAGATTGAAGCTTAATTTTAGCCTAAAAATATAATATGTCAAATTTTAGCCCAAAAACATAATATGTCAAATTTTAGTCCAAAAGCCCAAAAACATTTCGGGATTCCCGATTTGTCCCGAAATCCCGAAATTATTTCGGGATTCCCGAAAATTGGGATTCCCGAAAATTTGGTTTGGGATTGGTATTGAATTTGGGATTCCCAAAAATTTCGGTTTGGGAATCGGGACAAGGGTTTCGGTATGGAATCCCATACCGAACCACCCCTAAACGTAATCCCTATCTTTAACGTTGGTACTCTAATCCCCCGTTTAAGATCACAACACGTACAGGTGCCATCTGCTCAGTTAAATACCTTAAGAGAGAATCTAAGAATATTAAATGCTCAATACCTCGCTAAAATTTTGACATGTTTCAATCGTTCACACGTATTTTTGGTAATTTTTTTTAGAAATTAGATGTATTTTAAGTTCAATGACTAATGTGTATCTTCTTATCTTAGTACAACATGATGAGAACAACTAACAGTAACATTTTCTAGATAGTCTTACAAAGATTCCGATTCAATCGGACCTGGATTGTCTGCCGTTCCCATCTCATACCCTTCCCATCCTTTCCTATTTCTGTGATCAAGGTTAAACCACGTTAACATTTTATATTGATTTTTTTATAGAAATAATAAGACAAAAAACAATAGGAATATAAAATATTGACGTGATTTAACCGTGACCACAGAAATAAAAAGAGATGGAAAGGGTGCAAGATGACGATGGCAGACAATCCAGGTCCGATTCAATCATATCGAAGAAGTGGATAAAGTTGGGGCCAATCCTTAGCATCCGGTGCCTCATATGCCAATAAAGCCCCCATTTTCTGCCTCAAAACATGCTTCCTTGCTAGGAAACCACTCCTAGCCCACAATCGACTATCCTCCCAAGGTCAAATAAAGCAGCAACAACAAAATTATCTACCAAAAGTATTAAAAAATAAGTAAATTACAATTTGGTCAGTATATCATTAGCTCCCGATAAATATGGTTACATGCACTCACGATTGCAACTATCTACTCAATTCGTGTGCTCTTGTTTATCCCATCATTCACTGTTGGAAATTCATCCATATAAAAAACAGGCCGACTCTCTTAAATCGATCAAATCGCATCAATTCGACCCGTCTATTTATACTTTACGTCTAACACATATTTTACTGAAGAAACGTATTTGAACTCGAATGCATAGCATTAATTCTAAATAATGCGAACACGCTTGCGTCTGCAGATACATTTTCGTATGTTGAATGCAAATACAAGAACCGATTTTTACATACATGCACGAGAACTCACAGCTAAGCCAACCAACCAATACCATCCCAACCGTCACCTGTGACCACACAGCACCACTATTACTCCTGTACGCGCAACATGGCTGCAACCACCAGTGGCCCGTTAGGCACCGCCGCACATCAGTGATGATCTCACGTCTCCCATGCACATGTGAAGCGGGTAGCTCACGTGACCGTCACGCCACTTGTCGGGAGGTGGGTGCATGTCTCACATGGTTAAGAACTAAAGGTTAACCCCGCCTGCCCCCGATTTGGTTGGCGATCAGAAAAGCGTCGCCGAGTTGGAAAGTCTCGCACTGGTGGGCCCAGTGGATGGCGGACACGTGGCTGATTTGAAGGCGGTAAACGCGGGGTGTTTTGGTCAAACCGAAATCCAAAGTCCAAGTGTTTGGGGGATTGGATTGGATTCGGGAAAGGAGTGGGAACGAGACAAAGAGTCGAAGTTAAAGAGAAAGAGAGAGTTATGAGTTATCCAAACAGTCCCCAACGGGAGGATGGAGGTGCAGTGCAGGATGCAGGCAATGCATGCCCATAATTTGAATTGAAGAATGCAATGCCACTTGGTTTATTTGGGATCAAATAATACTATCCACTATTTGTATGAGTCATCTGGATTGGATATGGATGTGTAAATGCAATGTAAAGTCCGCCAATTTGGTTTCTTTTATTATATTTTTACTTTTTCCCTTTGCCTTTTCCAATTCTTTCTTACTTACCAAATGTGAAACGTACAATGTTGGAAACGACGAATGTTTCAAATGTTGTATTTTAATATGTTTTGTTCTACTTTTCTGATAAATAATATGAGAACAATGCAAAAGAAACACATTTTTTTAGGGTAAACGTTGGAATCCTTTGAGTGTAATGCAAAACAGGCAAACGCCCAAATCCCTCGTTCAAACCCTCGATTTAGGTTTGTTTTTCCTTTCTGAAAATAGAGAGGAAAGAACATGAAATTTCATTCAATATTGAAATTGATAAATTAAGAGCTGATAAATTATAAAAAAACTGTTGCAGATATTAGTTCAGAGAGAGTTCGGATTGTCATAAATAAGGTTGCATGAGATCATGTCACATCCCGGCCTGGACCCCTACCACATCCTGGGCTCGATTCCACCGTAGCATGATATTGTCCGTTTTGAGCTCCGATCATGCCCTCACGGTTTTGTTTCCCGGCCTGGACCCCTACTACATCCTGGGCTCGACTCCACCGTAGCATGATATTGTCCGTTTTGGGCTCCGATCATGCCCTCACGGTTTTGTTTCCGGAAACTTAGATGAGAACTTCCCAATGGGTCACTTATTATGGGATTGCTCTCGTGCGAACTTTTGTTTCCGGGAACTCAGATGAGAACTTCCCAATGGGTCACCCATCATGGGATTGGTCTCGTGCGAACTCGCTTAACTTCGGAGTTCCAATGGAACCCGAAGCCAGTAAGTCCCCAAAATGCCTTGTGATAGGTAGAGATGAGAATATACATATAAGGCTTACAAGATTCACTCCCCTGAGCGATGTGGGATGTAACAATCCACCCCCCTTAGGGACCCGACGTTCTCGTCGGCACACTTCTGGCCAGGGATTGGCTTTAATACCAAATTGTCACATCCTGGCCCAGGGCCATATCACATCCTGAGCTCGACTCCACCGTAGCACGATATTGTCCGCTTTGGGCCCCGACCACGCCTTCACGGTTTTGTTTCTGGAAACTCACGAGCAACCTCCCAGTGGGTCACTCATCCTGGGATTGCTCCAGCCCAAACTAGCTTAACGTCGGAGTTCCAATGGAACCCGAAGCCAGTGAATCCTCAAAAGGCCTCGTGCTAGGTAGAGATGAGAATATACATATAAAGCTTATATGATCTATTCCCTTGTACGATGTGGGATGTAACAGATCATATTTGAGTTAGGTGTTTATGTGTCCACATTTCGTAGTATGACAAAAATATAGTTTTCTAATTCTACACCAAGAAACAAACTGCGACTGCATGAAATGTCTCATTTCATATGTATTCCATAAAAAATATCAATCGTGATATGCTACATAATTTTGATCAAACCTCTCTATTTTTTGTTTCTAACCCAACACATTTTATGCTTAATTTTTTTGCTCTCGTTGTTCCTTTTCTTTTAAAACTTCAGCTCACATTTGTATGAGATCACATTTTGCGCGTTATGCGTTCGCATTTCGTGTATGATGAAAAATTAATTCTAAAATTCCACACCAAACAACAAACTGCAATTGCATGAAATATCTCATCTTGTTTGTCTTTTTTTTGTTATGTATTCCACAAAGAACATCAAAATCTTGATATGCTACAAACTTTGATTAGAGTAACAACAAACTTCTCTATTTTGTTTCTCAATAAACTTAATTATAACTTAACAAATAATCCTCTAAAAAATTCGGATATTCGTGTTGCCCTCATAACTTTTTTTGGACATTAGCATCGAGTAACAAATAATTATAACTCTTTTTTGGACGTTAACAAATAATTATAACTTATTTGGGACATTAGCATCGAGTAATTACAAAAGAAACCAAACCCCTAATCAAGTTGCCTTATTTAATCACCTTAATATGGCAATATCGATGGCCGATGGGACTAAATATTGGTTCCAATGGCTAACGAAGGCAAAACACTTCCAAACTATGCAATCCTATCCAAAGTGCTTTTCCGAACACAGTTGGCGTTTACTTGCTTTCTTTAATTCTATGTGAGTAGGCGGACTAAACAGGCCGTGGTATAAAATTAGCCGGAGTCGGCTGCAGTTGTTTTCCTTCTCCCTTCCTAAATGTCTGGACAGACTTTGTGTCCCTCCTCTTAATTCTATCCAAACTTAACCGATAATTAATGGCGGATTCAGAATTCGAACATTTGAGGTTTTAATATTAAATGTTTAAGCTTTCAAGATAAAAAATAGAGTGCAAAGCATTTCAAAAAAAAATTTAATTTATTCATTGAGTCATTTCTTCGATCACTTAGTTGGCTTGTTGTTTTTAGTCAAACCATGTTGCATACATGTCAACAAATATCGATATATGTCGAAGCGTTTTGATGAGTGATATTGAGCATTTATTGAGTGTTGTCAACGCAACTTGTCGAGATATGTCTATCAGTTATTATATTAAACACTTAATAAATACAAAAATAATCTTTATCAAACATTCAAAGAATTCTTGAAAAACCTTCGCATGTATATTTTTTACATTCTGAGTAATCCTAAAACCCTTTGGTTCCCTTGTACGTCCGCCCTGCCAGATTCGGAATTCTAGCCACATAAACTCATGTCACCTTCGGAATTCTGGCCACATAAACTCATGTCACCTTCTTCAGATTTTTTTACTAATTGGAAACGTCAACAAACAATTTCTTGTATTATAAAATGTTGATGACAACCAATTTTTGTGAAGGGACAGCCCACGAATCATCCAAAGAAGGAACTCGAATAAATTAATGGTCTTCTTTAAAAGTCGGCTACAACTATTGACAACAAAAAAAGATAAAAAAAAAAAAAAAAAAAAAAACATTGTATTTGATTCGACTTATCTAAAACCATGCAAACTTGTTTTCTCTGTTGAGAACCTTATGTTAATCCCCCTATCATCGTGAAACTTAGGAGAGACTATCAATGTGTTCAAAACAAACGGTACGTGACATGTTAATATATAAATGAAGAATAATTGTATTTTCAAGTATCTCTTTTTTCGTATAATGACATAATATACCGCATCATGTTTTTAACACACTAAAAGATTTCTCAAAAGCTAAAAGGATAAAAATCTTAAACAATGATCTAATCAACAGACGACCATTCGATACAGTATAATTTGTAATAACAAAAATGGATTGCAAGACATATCCACAAAAAGAAACATTAAACTATCTTTCGAACTTTAGCTTAACCTTATCAAATAAAAGTGTAAATATTTGATCTTTTTAGATATACATTTAACCGAGTGTATTTTTGTCCACCATCCTCAAATAATGGTAGTGTTCACCATCATATTCAATACAATAGATGAGTTTAAATTAAAAATTTTTGTCGATTCATTACACAAATCTCAAATTTAAACTTATCTAACGGTGATAAATAAGGTAATGAGCATCATTACCACTTGAAATTAGTCCGCTAAATTGTTCCCCATTCACCCAAGTATCAATAACAAAGAAAATTAAACCACGAGCTGGTGGCCCAGTGGTAAATAGCAGATTGAGAAGCTTCCTTCAAACTAAAAACTGAAGGTCTTAAGTTCGAAACTCGCTACTGGTGTGGAAGCCAGACTTGTGGCTAGGGAGGCTAAAATGCATCTGTGAGTTTTTCCAGCTCTCAAAAAGAGTGGATAACCATGACTTGCCACCAGATATCCGCCTTTTAAAATAAAAAAATGACAAAAAAAAATTACATATAACTGTAAATCAGGATTTGGATCCTCTTCTAAGCTTAGGAGGCTGAGCCTCCTGAGTAAAGTACCGTTAGATTTTGATTTAACGGCTACAAATAGGGAGATCCTCTAAAAGTTATAATAATTGTAACGTTGGAGGCTCAGCCTCCTAAGCTCATGAGAGGATCCAAATTCCATAAATAAATACGTAATTATTATTACCTAATAAGGTAATTTAAAAAGCTGTCATTAAAATTAGTAAGTCGGGTGTATAGGTGGAGACAGAAGGAAAACGTGTTGTTTCCAAAGAAGAATAGTTCAGCAGATTGTAGATGGATCATGGACGTCGCTTAACGTTGACCAATGTCAAACGTTCGACAATTCCATTTCAAACATACATACGCAGTTTCCTTCCTCCTCTTCTTATTCTTCATTATTTCTGATTTTTATTTATTTTTCTCCATTTTTTGAGAAATTTTTCGTGCATTGTAAACACAAACATATTATGTTACTATTACACATATAATAATACACATATCACCAAATTAATGTGTCTAATTTTAAGAATGTATTAAAAAAAAATGTCTTTAAATAAAACAATGACGGCTTGTTTGGGAAATGTATGTTGATGATTGAAAGCGTTTTTTAGAGAAACTAATTTTGAGTTCTAAAAGCGTTTGAAGTGGTCTTGCAAAAAGCACAGTTATGTTGCTTCTTGAATGAAATACTTTAAGTGCTTTTTCAAAATTAACTTGTATTTTTATTAAAAATTGATTTCAAAAATATTTTCTTTAAAAATACTTTCAATTATTTAAAAGCAATCTCCAAACAATTCCTAACATGATGGCTTTAGAATACAATTGTTTATTTATGTACACGGATATAATAGGAAATTGATCTTCTCCGGATCCCTTCCACCAAATCAGGGGATCCGAATCCTTAAAATTTGATCCAACGGCTAAAAACAAGGACCATCTTAAAAAGTTATAATAACTTTAGCTGTTAGATTAAATTTTAAGGGTCCGAATCTCCTGATTTAATGAATTTGGTGGAAGGGATCCGGAGAGAGGATCCCTTTCCGATATATTACACTAAGAAAATGAATGAATAAATATTATAAATTGGAAAACCAGACGGTGATATGGATAAGCTTCAAGTGTCCAAAAAAACAAAAATATTAAAATTCATTTAATTTTCAAAAACGACTTTCAAATTCGTCATTCTTCATGCCCACCCACCGCCCCGAAATTCCACACGCCTTTTCTTCTCTCCAATTCCCGCTGCCCTATAAATACCCCCTCGCTCTTTTCTTCTTGGTTTCAAACACAACTCAAATCCTAAATCCAAAAGTTCTCAAAAAAAAAGGAATAAAAAAAACGTTTTCAAAATTCATTTCTCTTCTCGCAAGTCTCAAATGGTCGATTTAGATTGGAAAGCAAAGATGGTCTCCTCCAACATACCCAACAAATCCTCCAAACTCTCCACCAAGCTCCACGTTTCGGTTCCCGGTTCGTTTCGCTCCGCCGCCCAAGTTCAGACCGATATTTGCGCCGCCTCCGAAATGTCCTGCTCCACCTACGAGCACTACCTCCGCCTCCCGGAGCTCCGAGAGTTCTGGAGCTCCCACGACTTCCCATCGTGGAAAAACGAGTCCATTCTCAAGCCGGCTCTCCAAGCTCTCGAAATCTCGTTCCGGTTCGTCTCGACCGTTTTGTCCGACCCTAGACCGTACTCAAACCGGCGCGAGTGGAAGCGCCGGCTTGAGTCGCTCATTACCAGCCAGATACAGCTCATCGCGATGTTGATCGAGGACGACGAGGAGGACAGCGAGACGCGCGGATTGGCGCCGATCGTCGATCTCAGCACGTCGAACGGGGAGCTGGCCCGCGACGGGAGCATGGCGGAGGTGTGGAGTTCTGGGGAGCACACGGTGGTCAGCCGCACCAGCGAGGCCAGCTTGCTACCTCGGCTCGCCATGTGGCAGAAATCGGAAGGGATGGCGCAGAAGATCTTGTACTCGATCGAGTGCGAGATGAGTAACTGTCCGTACTCGTTGGGTCTGGGAGAGCCGAACCTCGCCGGGAAGCCGAACCTGGATTACGACGCTGTTTGCAAGCCGAGCGAGCTGCATTCGCTGAGGAAGAGCCCGTACGATGCCCACGTCGACAACTACGAAAACCAGACGGTGTACGCCACGCACCAGGTCCTCGAGTCGTGGGTCCACGTTTGCCGGGAGCTTCTCATGCGCGTGGTAAGCCGCATCGACTCTCGAGACCTGGAAAAGGCCGCGAGCGACTGTTACGTGATCGAACGGATATGGAAGCTCCTCGCAGAGATAGAGGATCTTCACCTTCTGATGGACCCAGCCGATTTTCTGAGGCTGAAGAACCAGCTGCGGATCAAGACGGTGGACGATACGGAGTCATTTTGCTTCAGATCGAAGGCGCTCGTGGAGGTGACGAAGCTCTGCAAGGAGCTGAGGCATAAGGTGCCGTCCATACTGGGTGTTGAGGTGGACCCCAAGGGCGGGCCCAGGATTCAGGAGGCGGCGATGAGGCTGTACTCGGAGAAGAAAGCCGAGTCAGACTCGGAATCCGTCTCGGATAAGATCCACTTGCTGCAGGCGCTGCAGGCGATTGAGTCGGCGTTGAAGCGATTCTACTACGCGTACAAGCAGGTGCTGGTGGTGTTGATGGGAAGCTTGGAGGCGAAGGGGAACCAAGTCGTGGTGAGTCCAGAGGCGTGTGACTCGCTGAGTCGGATATTTCTGGAGCCGACCTATTTTCCGAGCTTGGACGCGGCGAAGACGTTTTTGGGGGATAGTTTGAATCACGGGTTACACGGCGGACACAGGCGGAAACAGTGAGAGATCGACCCGTTGACTGATTTGGGCGTTGGAGATTGACTCGGTCTGCTACCTCGTGTTGGACCGACACTTGTAAACTCCTGAAATGCGAATATTCTTTTTACTGCTTTTCCCCATCCTGGGATTTTTGTTATTTCTAGTTTTGTTTCTGGCTCATCAAATCTTGTAAAATATTACCAATTCTTATAAAATATTTCATTTGTTATTTATCGAAGCCAATGCTATGAGCCCGGGAGAACAATGCATGGTTGTTTGATGGTGATTCTTGTAGCTTGTAGTCTGCCTCTGTTCAGGGAGCGAATCGCATCGTTTTACTTAACTAAGATAACGCATTGTTCCAATCAACTAAAATCATACTTTTGTTCATGATTTTTACGTTCGAGTTTCATCCATAACTCAAACGTAGAATGAAAACAAATGAAAACTAACTGAATAATAAAAAGGGAATTATAATATTAATTATGGACTCGTGAACAAAAACTAAATGAAGACTAATTGAATAATAAAGAAGGAATTATAATATTAATTATGGGCTCTCATGCACAAAAACTAGGGCACAACTACTGTTTTAAATGTTGATATGCAAATTTATGAAAATATTGATGATATATCAATATCAGTTGTCTACAACGTAAGGTATGAAAATTTGCAACGGAGTAGGTATATCAGCTCATTTAGACTTAATTGAAATTTGATGGTGATTCATGTAGCTCATACTCTGCCTCTATTTCGGGAGCAAATCGCATCGTCTCACTTAACTAAGACAACACATTGTCCCAATGAACTAAGACAACGCATTTGTTAACGATTTTCACGTTGGAGATTCATCCATAACTGAAATGTAGAACGAAAAACAGATAAAAACTAATCAAATAATTTGGGTTAATGTATTTTGCTCTCTCGGAGGTGTGATATGTATTCAAATAAGTATACAAGAAATTCGTAATAAGGAGAGAATTATAATATTAAAAATAAATACAAAATATGTTTGACTCACGCTGACAAAAACCAGGGCGCAACTCAGTTTTGCAAGTGAAGGACATAGTGGGCTGAAGACTTGGGCTTCTACCAATTTACTTAGGGAGATGGGCCCGAATTGCTTTTGGGTCCAAAATGAAAATGCGAAGCTGTGATGGTAACGTAACTGAAGTCCCTCCAGATCCGAAGGTGCTGCTGCAACGGGTCACTGAACATGGTTTCTCTCTTCATATGGATTACTTTTGTATTGGTTTGAGGAAACACCGGATATTCTTCGTGATGTTTTGACCAAGAGTATTGTGATTGAATTGATCCTCATATGTGTACACTCGCTATACTCAAATCTATGAACATCTTGAAATCTTTCCCTCAAGAACAAATATAAGTAAATATGGAATTTATGTGTCGAGTTTGCGGGGAAAAAAAAATAAAAATTACTCAATTAGAATTGAAGTATTGATGTTTATTTTTTACTGTCCACTTAAAATGTTAACAAAATAGTCCCTTCAGAAATATCCGATAAAATCCAACTCCGACATTTGCATGCGATATGACTACTGCTTCCCGTTTCATCAAGCATATATCCTCCTGATCTTCCTGTCATACAAGCTCTACCAGCGGCTGAAGATACAAGCTTCCACCAGGTCCACGTCCATGGCCGATCGTTGGAAACCTCTTCGGCATAAACCGGTGTTCCTCCGGTAGCTGAGTGCAGCCAGTTATACGGGCCAATCATGTCGGTGTGGATTGGATCCACACTGAATGTGGTAGTGTCCAACTCGGGGTCGGCAATGGCAGTGCTGAAGGAGCACGACCAGAAACTGGCTGATAGGGCAAAGAGTAGGTCCATCGCAAAGTTCAGCGATGGACAGGACATAATTTGGGCTGACCGAGAGAGAGAGAGAGAGAGAGAGAGAGAGAGAGAGAGAAAGAGAGAGGGAGGTGGATAAGATGAGATTTGTTGGGGAACAACAATGTTTGGTGGAGACTCTTGTTACAAATTATAGGGGTGATAATTGTGAAGGTTATTGAGTTTTTACAGGCATGCGTGCATATATATCAAAGAGATTTGCTGAGAAGTGCTTCCCCGATCGAATTGAGCGATAAGAGGAGTTAGGGTTTCGGATATAGAGTCATGCATGAGCTTTTGCGCAACTGTAGGATATGGGGCCCGATCAGATCAGATTGTTAGTTTTTTTATTTTTTATTTTTGTCAAAAGGATCAGATTGTTGTTGGAATTGAGAAAAGAAGTACAATATACAAGTTTATGATTTCACTCGTACTAATATCGACATTTTGCAAAATAACACACCTACTAATGAGCTATATTTGTTGGCAGTCCCATATTGGTGAAGGAAGTTAACAATGGTGGCCTTAAATATGATTATCCTACTCTAATTAATACCGAAGCTTTTTGTGGTAAAACCTCACACCTGACGGATTAGGCATGTGGTAAAATTAAGAACAGTATCGATGTCGTTAGAATGAGACTCCCCGGCCTACCGATCTAAAAAATTTCAACAATATTTCCACAATGTGGTTAAGAGTAAACTAATGGCCGGTCTCATTGAATATCGGACAAGTTGGATGGGAATTGTAAATTTGGGTTGCAATTTCCAATCCAAGAGTTTCGTGATTTTCTTCTTTTAGGTTTTGGATTTGGTTTTCTTTTTACTTCTACTGTGCAAACAATTTGGAGCCAACCGCACAGCAACAGATGTCCACGTATCGTGGTGAAACGTGTGTAGTTGAGTCGGTAGCATCGACAGTGCAGCGGCATCTGGAGAAAAACATGGTCCTTAGCATTTGACTCGGTACTGTGACGACATACTCCACAAATTTGTAACCTTTTTCTGTCAAAAGAAACTTATTGATTGCAATCATTATAAACGGAAAAGATAATCTTTTTGATTTCTGGCAAACTTGTACATTTAGGGTTTTTATTTATTTTTATAAACTAATTCATTTAAAGAGGTTTTAATGAAAAGTTTCCGATGTTGTTTACTTTAACGAAAAATCATATTTTTACACTAAAAAGTAAAAAGTCAATCCTGATACTATTCACTTTACCTTTTATTTTGTTTTTTTAGTTAAAACTCAAAGTTTGAAGTTCTTTTTATTAGTTTTTTTTTTCATCTAATTTACTTAAAATTTAGTTTCTAAACTATTTTTCAATACACAAAGTTATTAAATTCACTAAAATTATCTCATTGTGACAGAAAGAATTCAAGTTCAGCTCGAATGATGATGATGAATAATATTTGTATTGAAACCACATGTCTCAGGTTCCACTCACTAAAAACTATAAGAACTTATTTGTTTCGAAAAAATCATATACAAACTTAATTTTCAAGGATCGAATCATGAGTTCATTCACATCCCTCTATTTATCATTAATATATGAGTTTAAATTTTAAAATTTATGTTTATCAATTATATAAATCTCGAAATTTAAACTCATCAAACGTGATAAATACGGTGATAAGCCAAAAAATTCTTAAAATTTCGGAGAAAAAAAAATTCTTAAAGTAATTGATCATCGAAATGAACCAATAGGAATTGTTTATGTGAGTGTGATACCTTTCTACGGCCAACAAACAAAGAACCTGAAAAAGTTGTAAGTTGTAACCTATTCTGGTTCTTCCCATCTTTTGCCCATTTTTTCTCAACAAAAATTTTGGGTCTCTCTGTCAATTCCAACAGAAAGAAAAGAAAAGAAGGAAAAAACAAGTACAAATTTGAAGGTGAGGTTGTCTGCTCCTCCATGGCTCCAATGGCTTTAGAGAAATCATGAAATGATCTCCAAATCGTCCCCCATCATGTAATTTTCTCTTCATCTCACAAATTGTTTTTTTCATTTCTTGCTTTCCAAATTTTTCTTCGGATTTTCTTTTTCAATAATTTGAGATGTTGGGTTGTGTAATATTTGCATTCATTTCCGTTGATTTCTGTTTGATATATTTAAAATCGAGGGCAAGACAAGTGCAGAATGTCAAAACCTGATTATGAAAATTATTTCTCTATCATACAGGAAATTTTTTTGCAACTACATTCTTTTTTGTCTACACATCTTTTGTTTTTGTTTGGTAATTTATATTTGGAATTTTAGCCAAAATAATTCATGAGACTGGCATAACTGCTCACCTTGTTCATAAAATTTGAAATTGATAGAAGTAGTATTTGAGTTTGTTAACCATCAATCATTTTGGTTCTTTCGAGAAAGTTTTTTTACCATTTTCTTCTTATTTAACAGAAATTTTCATGGAATTACAAAAATGATAGACATTAAACAAATTCAGAGATCAAATTTATTAGATTTTAAATATTAGTGAATAGTGAAGAGTTATACTAATATCAAAAACCATTTTAGTTCAAAAGAACACCTTTATATCTTGTTGATTTTCTGTTTCATTTATGGAATGTGTTTAAGCTTTTTTGACAGGTTGGATTAAAATGGTAGCAAAAGCAACTTATTCATCAAGCGACTCCTAGAACTACTTTTTGGAGGATCCAAAAAATCCAAAACAAAAAAAAATATATCTTAAAAATATCTCCAGCAGCTCCACTTTTTGTTGCACACGGGACTTCCCATGTCACTTTCAAGCAGTGTGAACTGATGTGAACTGAACGGCTGTTCCTCCATTTTTCCACTCTTTTTTTCCCTTGCAATTTTCGGCTTTTGGGCTCTCTGTATTTCATATTTCTCAATCGTCTTCTCCAAATCCTGGTCGTTGATTTCGAGATATGGGTTCCAGAATCGTACCCTGTTCTAAGAGCTGGCAGAGCTCGATGCAGATTTCAGCACCAGTTTCTTCATCTTCTTCTTCGAAAGCGTCGTCGGTTTCGGTTTCTTTCCCTTCTGTGAGAAGAAGCGGTGGAGCTCTGGGTTGCGGGTTTGTTCGTTGGTTAAACTCTTCCGGGTCGGGTGATTCGAAACGTCGACGTACCTCGAACCAGTCTTGCAGATCGAAGTTTGATGATTTCTCATGCGAAGAATTGTCGAACCAGATTGAGGGATTGGCGCAAAGGTTTAATCTTTCCGAGGACGGTGACGAGAACGTCGAGGAACCGGCTTTTGTGGCGTCGAAGACCTCGAACATCTCTCCGATTTTGACTTACCCAGAAGGTGAAAACAGCAAAGGCAGCGGCTTTTCGACGCGGTTTTCAAGCTTCAAGTTCAGTGCGTTGGAGCCCTCTCTGCTCGGGATTCATCCGGAGCCGCCGGACTGGCCGGAGAGAAGCGAAATCGTCAGAACCGCCATGGAAAGAAAGGCCAACAGCCTCGAGTTTCCGGTTTCGCTCCGGTTAATCAAGAAGAAGCAGCGGCAGCAAAGGGAAGAGGGTCCTAAAGGGGGAGCAGGGGAGATTACTTTTTGCTCCCTGAACAAGGCATTCTCTTCCATGGTGTTTATAATCTGTGAGCTCCATAGCCACGCTTTGAGTATAAGGGAAAGTTTGTACTCTGAAGATTTGCACGAGGTGATAGCGAAGGTGCAGAAGAGAGAGATGAGCATGTCATTTGTGTGGTTGTTCCAGCAGGTGTTTTCGGGGTCGCCGACTTTGATGGTTTATGTGATGATCTTGCTGGCGAATTTCAGTGTGTATTCGATGAATTGCAATGTTGTTGCTGCAACACCTCTGCCTGTTATGGCTGAGACTTTGACAGACACTGAGACAGAGGAACAACCCTACTCGAAATCCGATTATATTTCCGACGACGATTCTACTAGGGTTGTGAAAAAGACCTCGAACGAGGGCAGTAAGGCCGATTTTCGTGACAATGTGACCTCGGAAAGTTCAATCAGGCATGCCATTGTTGATCTTGAGAAGATGTATGGTGTCTCCTTGTTCAATGATAAGGAGTTCACCGCAGAGGAGGATGTGAAGTTGTGGAACTCTGTGATGGAGGAAGCTTCGAGAATGCAATCAGAAATGAGGGATGAGGCTCTTGATCATGCAACGGTGCAGCAATTTGTGTCACCGATAACTGTGAATGTCGAACCGGATTATCATGAGCACTACTTCAGAACTGATCTTTTGTACCAGATGGGTTTAGCTCAGGATCCTCACAATGCACTTCTGCTCTCAAACTATGCACAATTCCTCCATGTCGTTGCTCGCGATCACGATAGGTGAGTATCAACTATCAATTATCAAACTATCTGCTTCAGTATGCTTACTATTTTGCATAAACTAACTTGACCGAAAATCATTGATAAACGACTAGATTTGGTTAGGTTTTTCGATGCTTCAATCGACATTTCTATTTAAATGATTTCGTTTCGAATTTGAGCAGCTAAGCATGATGTAATTGTGATGATTTTTTGTAGCATCGAGACCTCTACCGGAGTTGGATTTTCGGTTATGATCAAATTATTTGTTTTCTTTTCATACGATAGGACTTGAGTTGTGGTGTAGTTTGCTTGACCGGTGTTGTGTGATCTATGTTTACGTTTGCAGGGCCGAGGAGTGCTTCAGGCGTGCCGTGCAAGGGGAGAAACGAGACGCCGAGGCTTTGATCCGGTACGCAGACTTCTTGTGGATAGTAAGGAAAGACCTGTGGGGTGCAGAAGAGAGATACCAGCAAGCAATGGCAGAGGAGCCAGACAATCCCTATTACGCCTCCAGGTACGCCAATTTCCTTTGGAGCACTGGCGCCGAAGATACTTGCTTCCCTCTCAGTACATCCTACGATAACTACAACAAAGTTTCGTAGTTTTGCCAAATTATGCCGGGTACCGACACCCGGCACTGCCGGTATGTATTCCGGTCCTGAGTAAATTATCTGTAGGAAAGAATTTGACCGAGAGAATCTGCAGATCTCTCAGTTCTGTAATCCAGTTTGATCGCAATAAGAAATGAATGACGATTTCGCAACCGTTTGGCCGAAATAGTAAGAAGATTTCCACGAGATGATAGGCAGAATATTTCCGAAATAGTAAGGGAATGTTTTGAATTCAAGAACAAGGTATATGTAGATTTCGGGGTGTGGTAAACTCCTCGACGGTTATTTTAACCGATCTAGGATGTCGTAAATTCCTCGCCGGTCGTCTAACTGTGACGCCGAGGAGTACTGTTCATTCTACATCAACCTGATACAAACTAGGACTCGAAAAGACCTATCTCATCGCCCATATAGCGACTGCCTGCCTTGTGTTACACGGTAAGAACACGAATTATCAATCTATATGAGCGCACTAAATTGGCTGCTGTCACAAAAACGCACACATTTCGTAGAATTCAATATTATACATCTAAGATCAAAGAAGTACCGACCGGAAGTGTGGAAATTCTTGTTCTTCGTGGATTTGATCGAGGAATATGTAAGCGTGCTGTGGAATCACCAAAACCAGATGTTGCGACTGTCAACGGCCTTCACGGAAGTGGGTACCAATGGCATCCGTCCAAACCCGGCAACAAACCTATCGACGCAGCTGGTTCTCTTTTCAGTATGTCCTCCTAAGGTACTGATGCCAGTTGAACCAATCTCGAATATTTTACCTGAATGAAAAGTACAGTAATGCGTAGCGAGACATAAGTAATCAGAAAAGAAAATGCCACAATAGAAACTAAGGTATTGCAAAAGCGCTTTCTGATATGCAACAAGTGAAAATACAATATGCAGAAACATCCTGTCCAAGTTTTCAAAAGCCAAAATGAACACAATTTCATTGCAGAGGATGTATGATTACCTTCCACCCATATAGGGGGAGCACCAGTTGCATTTGCTACAAGAAAGGACATTGCAATGTCTTCACAGTTCCTGGTGAAATCAAACCCCATATTTCAGTAAAATCTTTTGTGTTCACGCACTGCACGCCGGCACGCCCGCACACACAGCTCAAAAGATGAAAGCATTCAAAATGTAAGAAACAAATGAACATGCAAAAGTGCAAACCTGTTCTTGGTTATAAACTCTTTGATTGATGCTGGCATTTCATTTGTGTACAAACTTAGGTACTTTTTGTGGAAGAAGGCTGCCTTAGACAGTACCATACTGTATGTACCTGTCCACCAAACCGACCACCATCCACCGTATATGTAGTGATTCTTATCACCTTTCTGCACAGTGAGCATATATTTGGTAAGACAGCTGACCAAGTGTGCCATACAGAGTTTGCAAAATTGTTAATAAGAAACGGTGTTTCTTCAGTAAACGTTGGCTAGCCTAAAAAGTAAAAGAACAATACATAGTTTCGAGCTCAAATAGATCAAAACCAACTTTCTACCTCAAACAGAAATTAACATGAATTTTCCAACATAGAAGCTTAAGATATAGAGAAGACAGCAAGAATGTTGGATAATACTCTCTCTAAATAACGAGAAAATGTACAGATTGAGGCATACCGGATCAATCCGGTGCATACGAGGCACAAAGCCAACCATTGTATCCGATGCACTTTGCCAAACATCGAAAGCAAATTCCACTGAAGAACAAGGGAATATAACATCATCATCGATTGAAAAAACGGCATCTGTTCTCAAATCCTTAATTTCTTTAAATCTGTTGTTCAAACTGTCTTCCTTATTGATATCGTATTTCAATTCAACTTGTCGCCCATCTCTAGTGTTCAGATGTACAATGTGGTCCAGAAATTTTCTGAGAGAATCTGACGGAGGACTTGGCTCACTCCACACAATATGTATTGAATCAAGCCGAGGACATCTAGAATAGTGAGAAATAGACTGCTTCAGAAGATCATATCTTTTCCATGTGTTCATTACAATAGAGTATCCTTTCCTGCATACAAATTGCAAATTTCAGCATGGATGCTTAACGAACGGTATCTCTACTATGATACAATCAACAATAAGCCAATTGAAAATTTTCTAGGAGTGTGCTCTTTAAAGAAGCAAATGAGAACAACACAAAGCTAGCTTAATCTTCCCAATCTTATCCAATTTGGAAAATGAGTTGAAGCAGGGTTTTTTAGCCAAAATGGTCCCTGCTCCTCACTTTGGTCCCTGACATTGAAAATCGATACAAGTTGTCTTGGGTTTGCACACCATCAATCATACACAGGACCACTTCTATCGATTTTTAATATCAAATACTAAAGTGAGGAGTTATGCCAATCCAGCGACCATTTGGCTTAAAAACCAGCAGAAAAGTGACCAAATCTTCGAATAGCTAATGTTCCGTTTCCATCGGAATCATGCCTGCTACAACATCCATAGTTCACAATAAGCACCACAACTCATAACAGACCCGAACAATACCGGTATAAACAGAGCATCAAACACTCATATTCGAAAAAACGAAGTTGTTGCAAACTACCAAGCCGTTTTCTTCCCTCTAATCAATCTTTGGAATCAGTCTTTCTAAATATAGATATTAGCAGAAAGTAGAACATCAAAGTATAAACAACGAGCTTAATTATTTACTAAAAATAGAATGACTGATAGTGATGTGCAAGCGGAAGTTTGCTTAATTAAATAATTAGCGAATAATACGGATATGTGGAGTTTTTGGAAAAAAAATCTAAGCAACCGTACGAACCGGGAATCCGAGAACCGTTCCAGAGCCGTAGTGTGACTCGTCCATCCCATGAAATCCGAAGCTCGACTGGCGAGCACGATGAGCGTGAATCCGATGCAACAGCACAGCAGAAGCTTCACCTTCATCGATCCAACGGTCGAGATCAGCAACTGCCGCAGCCTCTGTACCGTCCGACGGTTCCACACGCTCCCTCTCATGGCCGCCGTGGCTTTTGCCAGCTCTGCCGTCGCAACAAACCTCGCGCGCCAAGCGCCAAGGCTCGCGCCTATTCGTCCGAGTCCGAACGAGTTACAAGTCAGAAACTCAGCCGTCGCGAGGTCTTCCCCCACTTCGCATTCGTCCTCGCCGGCACAGAGAGAGAGAGAGAGAGAAATTGATACGGTGTGGCGCTGGTGTAATACTAAGACGAGCAGCAATGGACGGCTGAGATGAGATTGGGTATTGTGACGGGTCAGCTGGAGCCCTTGATATTGTCGTCGACGCCGGAAGCAACGGCCGTACTCACATTTAGCTCTCAGATCGGAGGTCGCTGATGGGGAGTTAACTTGTCTTTTGGGATCTCCTGTGACTGGGGGGAGGAGGTTTGGTTAGGGTGTGACCCGGTGGACGGAAAGATTGGTGTGAGCGAATGTGTACGACGTTGATGACTTTGACGTAATAGATTTTTGTCTACAAGTGAAGTTTATCGTTGGTGATGGAAAAATAGCACGCCATGTTTGAAAGAGAGAAAAGGATTTTTTTTTTTTTTTTTTTCTTTTCCTGGTAGTCAAATGGGAAAGGATCCTCTCTGGATCCTTTTTCACCAAATTCACCTAGTTCGGAATTCAGGCTGTTTGATTTTTATCCAACGGTTACAGTTATTATAACTTTTAAAGAGCTCATATTTGTAACCGTTGAATCAAAATTCAACTACCGGGATCCCAAACTAGGTTGAATTTGGTGAAAAAAGATTGGGAGAGGATCCTTTCCGTCAAAATGGACTCTTCCCTTTGCCAGTTTTTCAACGTGCTTGACGACGTCGTTTCGTGTCGTTCTATGAGTTTTTGCCGACTTTATTGGATGGAGTGGATGTGGAACTACATGTTTTTTTGTAACAATATCATTTATCAACTAAAACTTTAAGCGATTTATCATATCAATTTTTTTAAATTATTTTATTATATATTTTTGTAACATTTCACATCGTTCAGGGTAATGAATCATATAAGCCTTGTATGTATATTTTCATCTCTACCTAGCATAAGGCCTACTTCGAAGTTAAGCGAGTTCCGTGAGAGCGTGGTTGGGGCCCAAAACTGATAATATTGTGCTACAGTGAAGTCAAAAATGGGATGTGATGGGGACCCGGACAGGGGTGTGATATTTCTAACTCTGTTAAATTTTTCTTTAAAAAAAATTTGGTTGCCTTACACATAACTAGTATTTAGAGATATTTGGGACATTTCAACTCTCCATTCACTTTCTAAAAATTTGTCTTGTACGAAGCAAAAATCTAGAGTTTCGACAAACTCAAAAATGAAAATGATTAGGCAATTAGATAATATTTTTTTTATTCTTAAACAAAAATCAAACTTAGTGTAACGACATGACATAATTCTGATCCAATTTATCTTCAATAGTATAGTACTCAAAACGTATATCAAATGTTACTGAAATATAGTTGTCCTCTAAAATAATAATAAATATTAAACTTATATTGTTGTTACTACGCTATTGCCCATCGCAAACAATTAAATAAAAATAAAAACAAATGTCACAAATAACTCTAAACACAAGTTACATGTCATTATTTAGATCGAAAATTTAACGATTTTAAGATGAGATCAAATGTCATAATTAACTTAAATATTTACACTTAACTTTTCCGATTGGAAAGTCAATGTTTGTATGCATATTAGTCTAAATGATGAAAAATCCAAGATGACGCAACTAGATTTTCATAATGCACAAGAATGAGCATCGCAAATGTCAATTCCAAGAATTTTCACTATTGTTGGATGTAACTGAATTAATTCATTTTTTTAATATCTTTGGTGTGAATTATGGACCTGGATTGTTTGCCCTTCTCATGCCCTCTTATTTCTATGGTCACAGTTAAACAACGTCAACATTTTATATTGATTTTTTTATAGAAATAATAAGACAAAAAGCAATGGAAATATAAAATGTTGACGCGGCTTAACCGTGATCACATAAATAGGAGAGGATGGGAAGGATATGGGATGAGGAGGGCAAACAATCCAAGTCCGTGAATTATAAGGTCCTATCAGAAGGGGAATTAAAAAAGAGAGAACAAAGCCTTAACTAAACATATACTGCCATTCGATGAGTTCAGTGCAACGTTATGTGTATCTTATTACTATTAGATGTCTATTACTTATTTTTGTGTTTGGAGAGATGAGATAGGATCCTCTTTATATCTCATTCATATGAATCCTTCGAATCCTTATTCTTCAAAGTCCAAGTCGGCGTCGTACCTTTTTTAGAGCTGGTTACCAACAAAAGCGTTTGTGTCATCGAAGTCAGCAATATTGTAGTAGTCGTTGACGATGTACTTTAGCTCATCATACTGAAATTGCGCATTTCGACTGGCAAAAATTCATAGATTAACTGAAATCTGCATTGGGCATTGAAGTGAAACCAATAGTGAGAGAAGTAGTGAATAAATTACCTCAAATTGGGGAGGAACTCAGTTGGGCGGGTAAGGTCCAGAGGATCTAGAAGGATGGGATCCGAAGAAGAACCTATCCTAGGAGAGACATAAAGAAAGAGTATTCACCTTGTCACATGTTTGTTATTTCGTAAAATTATACATGTATAACCAATTAGTTTGATTTATTGGTTAAGACCATTTGTCCTTACATCTAAGATCTCGTGTTGAAATTTCTCTCCTCATAATAAGATAAATCTAACGTAAATTATCATATTGGTCATAAAACAAAAATATTACAAAGGCCTCATCCAATGAAGGACTCAAAGTCATGGATCAAAGTCCAAATAGTGACAGTCCGATTTCAATCTCAGACCTTGGTCCTCGCAGTTAATTGGGCCTACCGGCTTCTTTAGCCCAAAACGCTGCCCGTAATTCTTAATTCCGTCCGAAAGTTGAAATTCACACGCCACATTGTTCAGCATCACTAACATATTCAATGGTTTAGGGAGCAGGGCACACAATTGACACCCTTTATTTATGAGCGACGATCAATGAAATACCTTTATTTCTAAAAGTATTTTTGCTCATCACCATTTAGTGTTTATCATCATTAGATGAGTTTGAATTTCAAGATTCGTGTAATGGATAGGAATAAATCTCAAAATTCAAACACATCTAACGATGATAAATAAAATGGTAAGCATACACGACATTAAATAGTGATGAGCAAAAATGCACTCGTTACCACTTCTTGTTGGAAAAAAAAAAGAAACATTTAGTGTCGGTATATTTTAAGGAGGCAGATTGTCTGCCCTCCTGTTTGGATGTCATTCTCATCCCCTCTTATTTGTACGGTAACGGTTAAGCCACGTCAATATTTTATATTCCTATTGTTTTTTATCTTATTATCTTTATAAAAAAAAAAAATCAATATAAAATGTTGATATGGCTTAATCGTGACCGCACAAAATAGAAGGGAAAGGAAAAGGCACCCAAACAGAAGAACAAATAATCTACCTCCATATTTTAATTGGTAAAGATGAAATTCACACGAATAAAAAGACACGAAATGACACCAAAAATGGAAGAGCATACAATCCTTGTCCAATCCACAGCCATGTTACTCGGTCAATTACTTTAAACTTCCTACTCATTCCTCAGCTTCGTACAGACATTCTATTCAAATATCGTGCGTCAAGTCGATGGAATAAACGTGAATGGGTAGGCCCTAGTGGCCAGAGTGGAGTCGGTCAGTGGTCAATAATTGAATTTAAAAACATGAATTCCATACGCATTGCAAAGACAAGGGAAGAAGAATGATGGAATGGGCGGTGAAAGTCGGTCCTTACTTAAATAGCATTATTGGTTCCCAAATATTGGACAATATTTCTCTTGAATTGGTGATTTCATTATCAGAAGGAAAAAAAAAAAAAATTTGTATTCTTATCCTCTATTTTTATTATTTTTTTAATAAATATAAGACTTACATGCATTGGTGGATCCTATTTTTATTAAAAAAAATGATATAAGTAGATGATAAGAATAACACCACTTGAAGAAAAACAAAAAAAAACAAAATTTACAAATTAAGTGCAATGTACATCAACCAAATCCAGACCGATGGGTTGATACAGGACATCGCAAAGTATGTTCTCCTCCCAAACCTAATAAACCCTAATAGTTCGATATGATTAGATAGGAAATGCCAAAGGAGAACGACTTTATATAGTATAGAAAAAGAGAGACAGATACATGATAATATATGTTTTAACGCTATGTTAGATTGCCTATCCATTTCTAGAGTTGTATAAGAAATTTCAATGTATGATTTAGTTGATGCATGTTTAGTTATATGTTGAGGTCCTTGAGGAATAACGGGTCGGTGTAATGTAGGTGAGCGGTCGGATCTTATAGAAAGATTGAAAGCTCCCGTTGATTGACTGGAGCGATAGCGTCAGTTGCGTGTTTTGGTTTTCTATTTGTCATATGATTCAAGATTTGTGAACTAACCCTATTTACGAGCGATTACGAGTGAGTGTGACAGAGATATTTATTTTTTTTTTTATCCAACTATAGATTTTGTTAGATTAAATGTTAGGTTAGCCACTGAGGGAATTTAAACTCACGCTGTATTGAAAAAGACTCAATACATTTCCACTATGATGGTAAAGATTACTTGCGTGTGAGAAAGATACTTGAACGCTTCTAAATTGTAATTTATCTCTGTAAAAATATGTATATGATAGCAACTCAAGGAGATAGATAGCTCATATTAAGTAAACCTAATAAATTGTTGTGTTGGTTATGTATATGTGATTGGTTTAGTTTTGTGTTTCTGGCTCGCACTTATTAAGTTATATTGTTTCTTGCTTGTTAGAGGTAATCAAAGATCCGAATGTCTAGCTAATTACTTAATATATAGTTTTTGACTTTAAGAATTACAGAGCTTACGTGGCGCAGGCTGAGTAACTATAAGTTAACTACGTTCTTTTTGTAAATGCGGGTGTACTAACTGATAACTGAGCTCTCATCCTCGGCAAATTTAGTTCACCTCGATCGAGCCACGTCTAGACTTAATCCTTTCACAATCCTACTTCCAGAAGGACTCTGTCAAATCAGTCCTCTTTTGGGTTGACAGCCCATTGGCCAAAGATTTCATTATTGGGCCGAGGTTCATGGCTTTTCAAATTGGGTTAACTCATTTTTGGCCTAAGCTATTATTTCAATCCCAAACAACAAGAAAATGCGAGGATAATTCAATACATTATTAAGAGACAATTATTATGATCAAATATCTCCAACAATAACGAAAATTATTTTAGCATCTCTCACATTCAACAGTCTAGAACTTTGTTTATCCAACGACCTTAATTGCATAGGCCGAAGACATAATATTAGGTCCAAACAATAGTATAAAAAATGTAAATTTTGTAGGAGTGAGGGCAGACTAAAGTTTGTATAGAAATTATCCCAACATGACCAACTAATCCTCATTATTTGTGGTTTACCTGAGATTAATTATGATTGCATGCTTTGATTATAATGTCTGCCACAAAGGAGATTCATTCGTCTGTTGCTTGCAACCAAAGTTTAATTAAGTTTCAAGATTTGTCATAAGTAATCTTTTCCTTTTATATATCTTTTTGAGTCGCATAGTGGGTTTTGTTGCTCGATAACTCTGGATTTGGATCCTATCCCAAGCAAGGAAGACGAATCCTTCTGACCCAAACACACAGGTTGTTGGATTTTGATCGAACGACTATAAACATGAGGTTCTTTTAAAAATTACAACAATTGTAACCGTTGAATCAAAATCCAATTGCCCATATATTTAGATCAGAAGACTCTATCTTCTTTGCTCAGGAGAGGATCTAAATCCGATAACTCCTACACTTTTGTATTCTACTTCATAGTGGAAGCCTAGCCTGCTGGGAAAACTGGTTGTGTAGGAAGAGGATTTAATAAATTATTTGCACTTCATCAGACTAATGTTAATTATTTTATTTTTTTTTTTGAACGCCCAGACTAATGTTAATTTAATAAATTATCCTTGACCTTTCTTAATTACTTTTTAATTAGGACTGAGATAATTACCCAATCACTTGTTTCTATCTTTTCTGTCATGATGTGAATATGATAGAACATCTGACCTTTTTGGTTGCAGCAGTTTTATAATTATTATTATATTTTTATCTAAAGCAGATGTTATGATTATACTAAGGGTTGGTTTAGTATTGCTGTGCTTTGAAAAAAAGCTGCTTCTGTTATGCTGTGAAATAAAGCAGCGGGGTGTTTGGTAAACTTTTTTGTAAGGGCTGGTTTGGTATTGCTGTGCTTTGAAAAAAAGCTGCTTCTGCTGTGCTGTGAGAATAAGCAGCTGTGAAATAAAGCAACAGAGTGTTTGGTAAAATTTTTTGTAAAAGTGCTTTTGAAAAAAAAAACAGTATTATAGTGTTTGGTAAACTTTTATGTAAAACAGATGTGAAAAAAAGCCAGTTTTTCAAAGCTGGGTTTTGCAGCTTCTTGTTTTTGGCTTTTTTTCACCCAAAACTGTGAAAAAAAGCTGAAGCTGAATGTTTACCAAACACAAAAACATCTCCTAGCTTTTTTTGATACCAGTTTTTTTCAGAATCACCTCAGTACCAAACCAGGCCTAAAAGTGCTTTTGAAAAAAAAAAAAAAAAGCAGTATTAGAGTGTTTGGTAAACTTTTATGTAAAACAGATGTGAAAAAAAGCCAGTTTTTCAAAGCTTGGTTTTGCAGCTTCTTGTTTTTTGTTTTTTTTCATCCAAAACTGTGAAAAAAAAAAACTGAAGCTGAGTGTTTACCAAACACAAAAACAGCTCCCAGCTTTTTTTGATAACAGGTTTTTTTAGAATCACCTCAGTAATAAACCAAGTCTCAATTATATATTATTACGTGTTTAACTTTTTTTACATGATATTTATTATTGATTTGAGATATTATCACTGATGAATTCTCCTTGTATGAAAATTTTCAACATCACTCAATTAGCTATGAGCGTTAATCAATACATCAACGCTTTTAGCAGTGGCAGAAGCAGGTGGAGACCAATGCTGACCCAGACCTATCCTGAAATTTTAACGCTTTGTATGTACTCTCTACATGCTTTTACAAAAATGAGCCTGTGGTTTATTAGTTGGTGGGGTTTTGCGAATCCAACTAGCATCGGGACTCTCTAGTCTTCCAACACTTTCTAGATTTTTTAAAATTGAAAGGGAAAAAACCCCCTATAATTTGACTTATTTTTTTAGAAACTTTAACGGAAAAACTTCCTGTAGCTTTCATTTTAACGAAAAATTATATTTTTACACTAAAAAGTTAATTATGATACTATTCACTTTACCTTTTCTTTTGCACTTATCTCTAAAACTCAGAATTTTCAAATCATTTTCATTAGTTTTTTTTTTTTTTTTTTTACTATATTAAAACCAAGCCTTTTTTTTTGCTCATCGATGTAAAATAAAGGCATATACAGTCTAGAGCAATATCAAATTTTAAAGTCATCATCTTAAATTTTTGTTTGAATGTGTTTTTTAATATTATTATTATTATTTTTTAATTTTTTTTATCAACGCCCGCAAACAAGTTTTGTTCTTACGATCTAATCATTTCAATACTAAATTTTTCATACAAAATTTAAAGCTCCACCATTCTTGTTTGATCAAAATTTTCCATATCAATACAAAAAAAAAAAAAAATTATACTTCAAAGACTAATTTCTTTCTATAGCCTAAAGATCATTCTAATCTGATTTTCTGTCTTCGCCACTAACCTTAAGTTCTGTGTTTGGCTCTTCTTTCTCTAATGTCGTACCATGTGCTGCTAAATCAGCAAGAAGCAAAGTAGTGGCCCTAATCCAACGGGCGGCTGCCGCTACCTAATCATGACTAAGAATCAAAATATGTAATAGGCGATTTGTCACCATGTGTTAAAAGATTTTGAGGCATTTGATTCTATTATTTATGTTTCTGATTAAAGAATAATTGTCTCTTGTGTCATTGTTATCCATCCTACAAGTCTTCATTTGAAGATAGATATATCAATTTTTTTACAACTACGTAGTGAGGTTAAGCATGACAATTTAGTAATTTCACATCAAATATGAATTAGATTAATTAACCAATTCTCGTGAAATGAAGTAGTTTAGAGCATAATCTGAAGAAAAAAAACCTGCGATATTG
Organism: Pyrus communis; assembly: GCF_963583255.1. NCBI lineage: Eukaryota > Viridiplantae > Streptophyta > Magnoliopsida > Rosales > Rosaceae > Pyrus > Pyrus communis. The sequence continues at coordinate 5,515,144 of NC_084818.1, forward strand.
CAATGTAGCGCGGAAGAGATTTTATGATTTAACGCAAAGTACCACGATAGTCTAAAAATGGTCAATTTTTACGCGATATTGGCATACCCCACACGAAATTTGTTTGATGTTCCTTTAGCTGACATCGATCACCACATTTATCTATTCACTGAAAATGACTATACAACTAATGATACTTTGCAACAAATTGAAGAAGGAAAATGAAAGACGTGGTAGAGACAGTAATGACAATTTTGCGTAGTGATGATTATAATGAGTAAAGTCTTGTGTGTGTGTTTATTACTATTTTATGCTATGGAAGTCTCAAATAATTTACACAAAATCACTAAATTAACGCGACATTGCATAGCTTTATCTCCCACGCGACACCTTACGCGATGCAATTCAAGCTATGATATAGAGCATCCCATCGCCAACAACAAAAAAACATAGCATGTTAATTAAGATAATTTTTTTAAGCCATACGCTTTAAGAGCTCTAAGAAAAAGTATGTCTTACTTTTCCTTTGGCAAAAATAAAAAAATGTTCCAGTACTAATTTGAGAGTCCACTTGTGAAGCTGACTGGCAACTACAATGGTGCACATGTGGTCCAAACGACATCCTCATTCTATTGTAGTTTTTTGGATTTCGAATTCTGCTTTTTTATCATCAATTGTATGCAATCATATATATTTACGATTATTTAACTCGTTCAAACTCAAAATGTATTCGAGTTTGAAACGTTAAAATGACGGGCCGTCAGCCAGGTCATCGAAGCTCCACCCCATGTGATGCCTCCAAATTCTATATATATAACCTATAAATTCTGGCACAACAAAATGGGGGAAACATTATCCCATAAAGAATGGCAGATGATTAAATATAACAACGACATGCAACATTATTTTTCATTATCCAAAAACGTCATTGCGATTACTACGAAACTAAACTAATGAGGTTCCATTACTAATGCATTGGCAAGCCTTTTTATTGATTTTTTTAGCATTTCTTTTTTACCAGAAGCGATAAAATAATATTTTATTGAACTTCATAAATAATGACAAAGGTTGCCAATCGGGTACATTAGTTATAGTGACCAAAAAATTGATCTGAAGTAAATTTGCGCAATGAAACAAACAACAGTAAACCCTATACGGCTACCACAAGCACTGTCCTACCCCACAAAACATCACAAGTATAAATTTGTAATAAAAACACGATAGACACAACAAATCAACATAATGATCATATAAGTTATCGCAAAAATGTGAGGCCACATATTATGATATTGGTGCGGTACCATAATTTTTATAGCATATTTAATTCCACGATTCCATTACAGCCCTGATAATTTGTTATTTAAAGGGATTCTCTCTGGATTTCTCTTTCCAAATTCCAAGGATCAAGTGACCCGAATATTTGAAATTTGATTAAATGGTTAAAAAATTATTATAATTTTTAAAAATTTTTACTAAATTTTTTGTTTTTAACTATTTGATCAAATTTTAAAAACCCGGATCACTTAATCCTTAAAATTTAAAGGGAAAGAAATGAAGAGAATCTCTTCCCCATGTCCTATGAGTGTTTGCAGCCTTTGCAGAGGTGAAGAAAAAAATTAAAGACAAGGATTGTCTGCCCTCCCACTTATGATGCCCTTCTGTTTTGTGTGGTCACGGTTAAGCTACGTTAACATTTTATATTATTTTTTTATAAAGATAATAAAACAAAAATGAATAGTAATATAAAATGTTAACGTGGCTTAACCGTGACTATGCAAATAGAAAAGCACGGAAGGACACTGAAAATGAAAGGGGCAGACAATTCTTGTTCAAAAATTAATCATGGGTTGGTATCATATTATTTATTATATAATAAAAATAACATAATTAAATGGATGGAGAGAATCAAACACATCAGATGATAAATGATTGAAGGCTTCTTTACCTGCTGCCACCTAGCAGATAGCATAAAAATTGATTAATTAAAAGCACGAGCCAAACATTATCGTATAAACTTAACCATAGACGATAGTAGATGTTGAATTTTTCTTGAGATAATAACCCAATAAACAATTAAGAATTACTTGCTCGTTCACGGATAACTAACTTAAAGAGTAGGTACAAAACTAATTGAATCAAACCAATTTCACGTGTCTGATTCAATTTTAGCACTAGTAAAGTATTTTTAAACGAACTGAACCAAATTATAAGTAATTTGCTTTGATGAAGCGCGATCTATATATAATTCGAATTGATTAAATGACACAATCGTTATTTGATTATTATCGTCTCTTAATTTAGTTATAACTAAAACAAATTGCACTGCATAACTTCACCGCCAATTAATTTGATTACGTATTGAGAAACAAACGGATTCAATCCAAACCGTGCCCACGCATTAATAACAGTTAGGCACAACAATTTGTCAACCAAACAAAAATTCAAATGATAGACCCGTTGTTCTGTCTCATCTCATCAATTGAAATACGCAGTCTGAAGCACTATTTAACTGTAGACGATGTGATTGGACGGTGCAGTACCTCAGAGAATTTGCGAACACAATCGCGCCACGTGGAAAGCAAATACCTAATTTTCTTTGACGTATTTACACGTCACTTTTCATGAAATGTCCGAAAAATTAGACCTAACAAACGAATCGTATTTGTTAAGTTTGTATTATTTTCGTGCTATACTCGTTACTTTAACAAATTATATCGTATCAAATTTATTATCTTAACAATTGTTAATTGCCGACATAATAACAATCCGATTACTTAACAAGCTATGTTGTTTTGTATTGATTTAACGTGTCATGAAAAAATTATCATGCTAATGTCTAGACCTAGCAATGGGGTCGTTTTGCATGTCATACATATTATCTTATTATGTTCTTAACAATTAATTCGATAACAACATGACTTATTAACAAATTGTTAACATGTAACTCGGTAATAACTCGACTCGATAACGAATTAAACAATTACCTACTATTATTATGTCGTTTTATATCAAATTAACAATTCAATGCAAAAAATTACCACTAACTTGTAAAAACTCATTCGTCGCTCACATGATAATAAAAATAAATAAGTTAAATAAAATCAAAATTAATAGAGCCGTTGGGTCCCGCCACCACCCTCCCTCACTTCACCAGCTTCCAAAACTCAGGCGCTCGCTGTGCTATATATAAGTCCCACTCTGTAAATCCACTCATAACACAACCATTACTCACACTCTCAGATCTCAAAGATCCAACGGTCATCAGTCACCGGGAGCTCGATATCTGCTTGGTCTGATCTTGTAATTAAAGCGAAATGGAGGGCAAGGAAGAGGATGTTAAGCTGGGAGCGAACAAGTACTCGGAGAGGCAGCCGATCGGGACCTCGGCTCAGAGCCAGGACGAAGGGAAGGACTACAAGGAACCGCCGCCTGCTCCACTATTCGAGCCCGGCGAGCTGACGTCATGGTCGTTCTACAGGGCCGGGATCGCCGAGTTCATCGCCACTTTCCTGTTCCTCTACATCACAATCTTGACGGTGATGGGCGTTGTCAAGTCGAAGTCGAAGTGCACGACGGTCGGGATTCAAGGAATCGCTTGGGCTTTTGGCGGGACCATCTTCGCCCTCGTCTACAGCACCGCCGGCATCTCCGGTAATGAATTTCCCCCCAAAAAACGCAGCCGTGTCATTAATCCATTCTTAATTATAAATAAATCTTGATTAATGGTGGTGATCTTATTGTTTATATCTCAGGTGGTCACATAAACCCGGCGGTGACTTTCGGGCTGTTTTTGGCCAGGAAGCTGTCGCTGACCAGGGCGGTGTTCTACATAGTTATGCAGACCCTCGGAGCTATCGCCGGTGCCGCCGTCGTGAAGGGCTTCGAGAAGAGCTCCACCTTCGAGATGCTGGGCGGTGGTGCCAACTCTGTTGCCCATGGTTACACCAAGGGTCAAGGACTTGGTGCTGAGATCATCGGCACCTTTGTCCTCGTCTACACCGTTTTCTCCGCCACTGACGCTAAGCGTAGCGCCAGAGACTCCCACGTTCCGGTACGCATGTCTAGTCTCCGATCATTTACCTAGCTGAGCTTGAACTTCCTGATTTTATTATTTTGTTGGCGTTTAATTTGGTTTGGTGATTAACTGGCTGTGAATTTTGAATGGGTTTTGATCAGATTTTGGCTCCGTTGCCAATTGGGTTCGCCGTGTTCTTGGTGCACTTGGCTACCATCCCCGTCACCGGAACTGGCATCAACCCAGCAAGGAGCCTTGGCGCTGCCATCATCTACAACAAGCAGCATGCTTGGGATGACCACGTAAGTCTTCCTAGTTGATCCTAAACTGCTTTTACAAGACGCACTTCTGTTCTTAAATGAAAGTGCTTTTGTGGGGGCACTTTCCAAAAGCCATTGTTGTATTCCAATTTCAAAAACGCATTCAATGGATTCTGAATTTTTGTTCTAACTTTTAGTTTCTATTTTATTTTTCATTGTGGCAGTGGATATTCTGGGTTGGACCGTTCATTGGGGCAGCACTTGCAGCTTTGTACCACGTGGTTGTGATCAGGGCCATCCCTTTCAAGTCCAAGTGATTACCGTTAATTACGTCTCAAATCGTTTTTATGATCATCTTTCAAGCCAATCTTCAATCGAGTTTGTGTTATTTTCTCAGATGTAATGCTTTTGTTTTAAGGGTATTTTGTACGTAATTAAGTTATTAAGCTGTTAATTAATCGTGATATGAGCAAGCAAAAACATGTGTGTTGATGGATGCGTTTCAACTCTGAAGACTCAAAGGGCCTTCTGATCCTTTCCTTTTTAGGGAGAGCCCCACCAACCCCATCCATCTGAATCATCTGATGGTGAGTGCTCATTTGATTTGCATCAAGTGGCTGTGAATTTGTGTATTTTTCCAAAGGCATATTTGTCATTGGCTTCCGAATTTTAATTTTTAGCATTAGCTTTTTTTTTTTAATTTTAATTTTAATTTTAATTGATTACTTTTTTAACTTTTATAAATAATTAATTTTTCTTTCAACTTTAATTTTAACCGATTATTTCTTGAATGAACTAACATCAAGGAAGAAATTGTCTATTTATCAAAGTTCTAGCAAGTAAATGGTTCAAAGAGGTAATCGGTTAGAATTAAAATAGTTCAAAGAGCTAATTGGTTAGAATTAAAATTTAAAAAAAAAAAAATATTACAGCTTCATATAAGTTCATGGGTAAATCAGTAAGTATCTCTATTTTTCAATTTCAGAAATTACACCTACCTTTATTCCGTGTCGCCATTTACTTGGGAATTAAATAAAGGCCTAATTTGTTTAATAGTTTTTGTGGTGTTAGGGTAGTTGAAATATAGTTTTTATGGTGAAAAAATAGGATTTAATCTTCTGTGGTAAAGTCTGTTAGAATTTATATCTAAAATTGAAAATTTAAACAATTTGTTGTTAATTATTACCAGGTGAGCTTCACATATTAGGTTAAAATGAAACTTTTTGTTAATTGTTAACATGTGAGACTGACTCGCATGCTAATAATTAACAAAAAATTGACGAAATTTTTAATTTTAAGCATAAATTCAAACATACTTTATCACATGGGGTTAAATAATAATTTTTTTACCATAAAAACTATCTTTTATCACCACAAAACTATTAATCTAATTAAGTCTTAAATAAATTATTGGAGAGAGAAAGGAGTTGTTGAAGTTAGGTAGCAAGTAGCCACCAAGCCAACGATGATGTGGTGACTTCTTGTTAATTGAGCTTAATTACATGTTTAATAATTCATTAGACGCATAAACAAAACCACATGTCATTTCATTAGCAATTTAGTAGTTGAATCTGAGATGCGGATGTGTGTCTAAAATCATTATCAACAGTCGGCTAAAATTTAAGGTATAAAACGAAAGTAGAAGCCTTTGAGATGCTCAAAATGATTAGACGCGAAAATAAAAATATCGTTTAAAATCATCCCATACCGGGGACTTGCGGTAGATAAGTTTTTTTTTTAAATAAAATAATTCATCGACCACTTGTAAGTTATACACAATTTTTTCTTTCAATATACCTTAAACATCATAGATAATTTAATCCGATCTTATCCAATCCTTTAAACCAAACTAGACCTAAAGTGATTTATTTAAAAACATAATTATTAGTAGATAGGATTAGGACCACTGGCCTAATATCATTTAAAGACATGCCCACAAAGTTTTTTTATTTTTTTATTTTTGAGAAAAGAGAGAGAGGAAACCTCAATTTTTTTGAAAAGGAAACTGTTATTAGCACTTTTAAAATCTCATTCTACACTCATCATAAGTGTATTTTTCTTTCTAATTATAGAAAGTTTGGAGTAAAATAAGATTTTTGGAGTGCAAAAAACAATTCCCATTTGAAAACTCTCCAAATTTTATATTTAACCAAGTATAAAGAGAATTTAACAGAAAGATCAACTTGAAATATGTCAAAACTTTTGGTGAGAGTAGTGGTTGATAGTTAAATAACAAAATAATAAAAAAGATTGAGTTGTTAATAATAAAAGGGGTTTTTAGATTTTAGGGTTTCAATAAGATTGTTTTTATATTTTAACCTGAATGGTTTTCAAAATATAATATAAGTCCCTATTTTTAAAGCTTACCATATTTAAGTAATTACAGCACATTTATAATTTATGAACCTACCATTCGAAATTCTTTACCCATCCATAATTATGTTTTTTATTTTGTGACACACCCCGACCGAGATCGGAGCGTGTTGGCCGTCACACGAAGGTGACGTAGCCATGTGCACGTGCGGAAGCTAATAGGGTAGTAATATAAAAGTACGAATAATTAGAAACTAGCATACAAAGTACTAAAATAAGTGCTAGTAAGTGAGATACAATTTCAGAGCAGGTCTATAGCAGCCCAAACAAAAACGACAACAGTAGTACGCCCGAATCCGACCCTACAATGTGGAGTGTCTGTCAGAACGCCGGAAAGCTCTCAAGGGAAACCACCGCAACGGCTAAGCAACTAGAACCTGGAGGGGCGCAAAACAAAAGCGTGAATGGGCAAAAACAAAGCTCTTTGAAAATCATTCGTAAAAATACTTTCTAACCCCTCGCCGTAAAACCTGTATACTTCCCAGAAAATAAACATATATACGTATGTATAAACATGCCAAACATGCTCCAGGGTATGCCAATCATGCTTAAGATATGCCATGCCAAAGCCTCATAATGAATGTAAGTGCCCAGGTATAAATCACATCAATAACATAACATCTGGCAGCCGGAGTCACCTAACGTGACCTGTACGGCTGCATATAGAGCTCAAATCTCACAATCAATAACTGAACCTGCCCACGAGTCGGAACCACCTAAAGTGGTCTGTACGACAGGCCTGGGTGTAATATCTATGTACGCTCTAGTGCTACGATCACGTGAAGGCTGTGCGAGTAATCGCGGGTCACCTACGAGTCGGAACCACCTAATGTGATCTGTACGACAGGCCTATGCACCTAACTTGGATCCAAGCTGAGCGTGTGGTGCGGGAGGTGAACATCACGTGAAGGACTGTGCCCTACTCTGGACGGGAGCACTAACACCGGGGGTGCAGGTTATGAGCTCTCTAAGTCTCTCAAGCTACTGCTGGAAGTAAATATGAATACCACTTACCTGGCACTTACCTGTGCGTCCTCAGCACCCAATATGCATATATATATGTATGCCACTACTAATGCGTGCAATGATGCATAAACGATAATAATAACATGCATGGCATAAGGCAAATAACCCTTTTTAAATCAAATTCTGGGAATATAAATGTATATAGGTATATACGGAAAACAAAAGCCCACTCACTGGTATGTAGAAGGGTCGTAGCCCCCCTATCTCGCGTGTGTACGCTCGTCCTTGGGGTACGTGTCACCTAAATGTGAAACAACTATAAAAACGTTAACTTTAAAGCACATAACCCATTTCTCGTAATAACTTCTCATACATTGCTCAAAATGGACAAATGAATATACCAACGTGCTCTACACAACCTCAGGATCACAACCATAATTTTAAAATAATTTTTGGATCCCGCACGCGCCCCCACGCGCCAGAACAGGCACGAACCCACGCGCCCCCACGCGCGGCCACGTGCCAGGCACACTGATGGTGTCAACAGACGCCGTCAGGAATATTCCGTTAAACTGACGGAATATTCCGTTAAACTTAACCCCTGCCGTTAGGAATATTCCGTTAAACTTAACCCCTGCCGTTAGGAATATTCCGTTAAACTTAACGGAATATTCCTGCTTCTTCTCCGGCCAGTCCCCGTCGCCGGCGCCGTCGCCGGCACCGTCGCCGGAAAACCTGCAAATCGCGATAACTCGCTCGTTTTTCCACCTTTTTCCACGTTTCTTGCACCAAAATCAACCCTAGAGCTAGTAGAACATGTCCCAACAAGTTTTAAGGCCTAAAATTAAGAGATTATACCTGTCCAAATCTCCAAAACTCGGCCAACTCCACATCCAACAATCCTGACGTCCAAATTCAACCAACGAGCCACTCCCAAGCTCCTGGGAACCTCACAAACACAACTACAAGCTCAGAAATCCCAAAAACTCAATGTATAACTTTTGCATGAACAATACTCGAATCGGCCATCGTCGAAACGACGTGAAAACGAAGGATTTCTCACCTGAAAAGGGTATGGCTGAGCTTGCCTCGACCTCACTAGCTCAAATATGTCCTTGGTTTCCTCGATCTGCAAGGGTTTGAGGGTCCTTGGTGTGTGTCCGTACACTTACAAAAGGAAGAAGAAGAAAGAAGGGAGAGAGAGACACGGGACAGGGACAGAGGGAGAGGGAGAGTGAGTCAGTGTGTGTGTGTGTGGCCCTCCACTTGCCAACACCACACAAGACTACCAAAACATCACGAAAACCATTTAGGGGTAAAATTGTAATTTCACACGTACGTTTTAATAATCCCGGGACGGGATGTCACAACCTTCCCATCTTAAAAGAATTTCGTCCCGAAATTCAAAACAACAAAGCAGCAGCCCCTAGTAGTCAAAGAACAATCGAGGGTACAAATCCCTCATCTGATCCTCTGTCTCCCACGTAGCTTCTTCGACTGAATGGTTTCTCCACAAAACCTTCACTAAATTCACTGTCTTGTTCCTCATAACCTTCTCTTTCCAATCAATGATCGTCACCGGTTCCTCGTCATACGTCAAGTCTGGATGAATCTCTAACGGTTGAGGAGGTATCACATGAGATGGATCAGCAACATAGTGTCGGAGAATAGACACGTGAAAAACGTTATGCGCTCTAGCCAACTCCGGAGGCAACTCCAACCTGTAAGTTACCTCACCAACTCGTTCTGTGACTATGTATGGTCCGATGTACCTGGGACTCAACTTCCCCTTCTTTCCGAACCGCACAACACCTCTCCACGGTGAAAGCTTCAGAAATACCCAATCTCCGACCTCATACATTCTGTCCGTAGCATGCCGATCCGCTAGACTCTTCTGCCTGTCCTGAGCTGCTTTCAGGTTAGACTTGATCACCTGAACATTCTGAGTAGTCTCCTTAACAATCTCTGGACCTACTAAGACTCTCTCGCCAACCTCTGACCAACACAACGGTGTGCGACGAGCTCTGCCATACAAGGCCTCAAATGGCGCCATGCCAATGCTTGAATGAAAACTGTTGTTGTAAGCAAATTCCATCAAATCTAACCGCTGGTGCCAAGCATCACCAAACTGCAACACCGAAGCTCGCAGCATATCCTCCAAAGTCTGAATAGTTCTCTCTGACTGTCCGTCTGTCTGTGGATGATATGCCGTACTGTAAAGTAATCTCGTGCCCAAAGCTTCCTGAAAAGCCACCCAAAACTTAGATGTGAAACGTGGATCACGATCCGAGACAATACTCACAGGGACACCATGATACTTCACAACCTTCGAGATGAATAACTCCGCTAAACGGCTCAAAGAATACTTCTCTCTCACTGGAATAAAATGAGCCGACTTAGTGAGTCGATCAACGATCACCCAAATGCCATCAAAGCCATTTTGTGTACGCGGCAACTTATACACAAAATCCATGGTGATATTTTCCCATTTCCACTCTGGAACGGGAAGCGGCTGCAACAACCCAAACGGCTTCTTCCTCTCTGCTTTAACCTGCTGACACACATCACATCTGCTCACATACTCAGCTATCTTTCTCTTCATACCCGGCCAATAATAAAATGGTCGAATGGTATGATACATTTTAGTAGCTCCTGGATGCATGGCATAAGCCGAGATATGTGCTTCATTGAGAATTTCCTTCTTCAATTCCACACTATTAGGCACGTACATTCTACCCTCTAGCATCAACATGTCATCCGAATCCCGAACTCTGAGGTCTCGCCTCCTTCCTTGCTCTCGAGCTTGAATAAGTTCTTGAGTCTCCTGATCAGCTACTTGAGCTTCAAGCACCCGATCAACAAGTATCGGCCTAACTTGGAAATTAGCAAGTAATGCCACTTCTCGATCTTCGGCTTCTAGCCTTACTCCCGTAGCACGCAAGTCCACCAAAAGAGGAATACGACTACCGTACAACGCATTAATGCGACCCTGAGACTTCCTGCTAAGTGCATCAGCCACTACGTTCGCACGACCAGGATGATAATCAATCGTGCAATCGTAATCGCTGAGCAACTCCAACCACCTCCGCTGACGAAGATTAAGTTCCTTCTGAGTAAAGAGATACTGGAGACTCTTGTGATCCGTAAAGATCCTGCACTTCTCTCCGTAAAGATAGTGCCTCCACAACTTCAACGCAAAAATGATAGCAGCCAACTCCAAATCATGTGTAGGGTAATTCATCTCATGAGGTTTCAACTGCCGCGAAGCATAAGCAATCACCCTACCATGCTGCATTAACACACATCCCAGACCATTCAAGGAAGCATCGCTATAAACCTCGAAATCACCACTATCGTCTGGGAGTGCCAAAACAGGTGCATGAGTGAGACAATGCTTCAACTGCTGGAAGCTCTGCTCACACCTATCATCCCACTCAAATTTAACATCCTTCCTCGTTAACCTCGTCAACGGCAAGGCAATCACCGAAAAATCCTTAACGAATCTCCGATAATACCCCGCCAAACCAAGGAAACTTCTCACCTCGGTGACGGTTCGCGGTTGCTCCCAACTCTCTACCGCTGCAACCTTCTGAGGGTCAACCAAAATACCCTGAGCAGAAATGACGTGCCCCAAGAACGCAACTTGGTCTAACCAGAACTGGCACTTGCTAAACTTAGCATATAGCTGGTGTTCCCTCAGCCTCTTCAACACCAAAGTAAGATGTCGAACATGCTCCGCTTTCGACTTAGAATACACCAGAATATCGTCAATGAAGACAATGACAAATCTATCCAAGTAAGGCTGGAATACTCGGTTCATCAAATCCATAAAGGCGGCTGGTGCATTCGTCAACCCAAATGGCATAACCAGAAACTCGTAATGACCATAACGAGTCCTGAACGTCGTCTTAGGGACATCATCCCTACTGATCTTCAGCTGATAGTAACCAGACCTCAAGTCTATCTTAGAAAACACACAAGCACCTCTCAGCTGATCGAACAAATCATCGATACGAGGCAATGGATAACGGTTTTTAATCGTCACCCGATTGAGTTGCCTGTAGTCGATGCACAGCCTCAAAGTTCCATCCTTTTTCCTCACAAACAACACTGGAGCGCCCCAAGGCGAAGTACTAGGCTGAATAAATCCCTTGTCCACTAACTCCTGCAACTGAACCTTCAATTCTCTTAACTCCGCGGGAGCCATACGATAAGGAGTTAAAGAAATGGGATTAGTACCTGGAAGTAATTCAATAGTGAACTCCACATCTCGCTCTGGGGGTAAACCAGGTAAATCCTCGGGAAAAACATCAGGGAAGTGTCTGACCACTCTCACATCCTCAACTCTGTTAGGAACAGCTTCATCTAGCACCACGTGAGCTAGGTACCCCTGACAACCTTTAGATAACAACTTTTTCGCTCGCAGCGCCGAAATAACACCATATCTCACCCCACTCTGCTCACCCACGAAAGTAACCATATGATAATATATGACTTTTCTTATTATAGGAACTTAATAACTATCAATGATAAATAACATTTTTATTATTTATGGGAATCAATATATAACCTACAAACAAAAAACTCAATAATTATTGCAACTTCCGACAATAAAATATGTAATATTTGTTTTGTTTTTAAAAAAGGACCAATTAGTAGGTTCATCACGACAATCCACTCTTTCGTGGGCCGGAAAGACTCGCAGAGATATATCAGCCTCCACTTGATTACCATCGTGTGATTCACCAGTGTCAGAAATCGAATTCAAGACATGTCGTGTGAATACGGGCCTGAAAATTCGTCACTTGAGCCACCCTGTGGTGGTTGTGTACTAAGGCTTACTTCAAAGAGTTTACCCTTCCAGAAATTTTCAAAGCACAAGGTTGAATTCGGGCCTAATCACGTTGGAGATGGTTATGCTTAAACTGGGGCTATTAATAGATTTTGAATTATTTTCATGCTAAAATAACAAATGTATAATTAGTGGTGTTGTAGATGCTCATATACCGACATCATACATACTAATGACACGTTTTACTTACATTGAGGATTAGAATAAATATGATTCGGATTTCATTTTTCTTACACAGAGTATTCAAATTATTGTGTTTCTTGATTTACCATACATTTATTAACAACCATGAATTCGATTGACTAAAGAGTAGTTATTCTCAAGAAAAATGCTATATAGATAAAAATAATTGATAATTTTTTGTAAATCACATGATATGGCGATTGATAGTAAAATCATTTTTTAAAAAATATATTGAAATTTTGATCTCTCTAGTATCGTTATATTCTCAATCCTATTTGTTTTGTCTCTTGGTCCCGACTTTTCTCATAATCCGGTTCATAAACTTTCCCATTCCAAGTAAACCTCTCATATAATTAAAGAAAACTAATGAAAAGTTTAAAAAAAAAAAATTCCTTTTAATGAAAAATCCTTTTTAAATATATAGTAAATAGTATCAGAAAAATGTATAAATGTAATTTTTTGTTAAAAATGAACTATTCTAATAATGTTTTGTTAAACATTCCTATAATTTAAGGAACCGTCGTGGTTCTGATTTTAGAGTCAGACTGATGGATACCGTTTCCAAAGTTTATCAAGAGGCTTAATTAAATTCAGCACGGTAGCATTCACACTTGATCAAATCATGTCGTGCCCCTCCTTGTACCTATCAAGACATGACAGCCTACTCCGCCGAATATAGCACTAGCATGCGCGTATTGTTTGCTCCTTGTGCTACATCTGACTTCACTATCCCTCCTGCAATAATTAGCATTTGTTGGCTGGGCAATCCGACAGGCTTGATGGAGATGATTACCTTCTTCATTTTGGACCCTTGTTTTTGGAAAATGATCCTCACTTGATTCTTTTTACGGGGATCATAGAAATTTCGTGATTGCGATCGTTTATTGTACATACGATCAGTTTTCGTTAAATATTATTTACATTTAATTTTAAATTTTAAAATATTTTTTTATTGCACAATGTATGATGGACGGTCCTGATCCGGATCCTTTTCCTTTGTTTTTTATGACCTTACCCTTGTCATCCAGGATGGGTGGACTTTTTAAAAAAATTAAAATTTGTTTTTTAACAAAAGGTATTATCTACATTAAATGAGTAGAAGAGTGGACTAAAACTCACAATGAGTTAGCAATAATGCGATTCAAATTCATATTCGGCAAGAATCGAACTTAAAATCTTTCATTTATATGTGAAGAGAAATACCACTAAACCATAGTACTAAGTGGCTTAATGATGAGTGAACTTGCTTTTAGAAGATACTAGGTTTGATGCCTATGATTGAATTTAATAATTTGCTATTTTCGAGGTATGTTGACGTAAGAAATAAACATTAACTTTCAAAATATGTCAGAGTTGAAAGAAATAGATTATCTGTTCGGAAATAAAACATGTCTCTTTTAATCTCCCAATATGGTAAGTTTTATTCGTTCATGATCAAGATTGAGAAGTGATTAGTTTTCTTCATAAATAGTGCATCTCTACCATCAATTGGCCAAAATGTGAAAGTTGGCTCCACTTTTTCCATCTAACATACCTTAAATGAAATTTGCAATCATATTTAATCCAATAATATGTGATTTTTAAGGAAGTTTATTTAAAGATTGAAATGGCTTCAAGTCTCTTGTCCCAGATTCTCCTTCTTTATTTAATCCAATAATATGTGATTTTTAAGGAAGTTTATTTCCAAATTCTCCTTCTTTGTAGTCTCCTCATATTTGAACGGCCATAATTAAGTTACGTCAACATTTTGTGTTGACTTATTTGTAGAAAAAGAAAGAAAAATAGGAAAGTAAGAGAGGAGGGGAGAGAAGGGAATTTGGAGGGGAGAGAATCATACTCTGATTTTGCCAACTCTTATTCTTGAAGCCTATTTGGGCCAAGACAGGCCCATTAGACCATTGGATTTCTTAATGATGAAGGGCCTAAAATAAAATGAAAATAAGTGAAATCCAATACTCTCTTCTCTCTCTATCCCCCAAAACCCTAGTGCTCTCGCCATCCTCCGTGCTCTTTCTCGCTTGCACTCTAAGCCCTAAACAAAATCCAGATCCATCGGCGGTGAGAGAGAATGGCGGCGATCGAGCACACTGTGTTGCAGTTCTCCACGTCTCCGTCGTCGAGCTTGTCGGCGAAGGTTCATCCTCTCGTCATCTTTAACATCTGCGATTGCTACGTCAGGCGTCCCGACCAGTCGGAGCGCGTCATCGGCACGCTCCTCGGCTCCGTCCTGCCTGACGGAACTGTCGACATCAGAAACTCCTACGCTGTTCCTCATGTGAGCGCCGAGCAGGTTCTTCTTCCTCATTTGTTTCTTTAATTTTATTATTATTTAGTGATTTGGGTTTTCCCCCTGTTTGGTTGATGAGAAAATTGTGGTTAATTTCTTTAACACCATGAATTTGTGATCCTGCGTTAGAATTTTAGTGACGTTTTGTTTCGGTATCTAATATTCAGGTTGCTTTAGATATTGAGTACCATCACAATATGTTGATATCCCACCAGAAGGTGAATCCCAAGGAAATCATTGTTGGATGGTAAATGTTACTATCTTTTCTGCTTTAGATTTCTTAGTTATTATCGTGCAACTTTTCAGGCATTTTTAATTGACGAATTCGAATAATTTTGTGTTTCATAATGATATTCATTCCGGTGAAATGTTGCTTCTTCTGTGTAATTTATGTTTTAATTCGGTGCGGAACTTGTAACTAGAGCCAAAAATACGAATTCATAAATGGAATAGGGAACATCCTCGTATGTCATGGTACGCGTGAGAGCGCGAGCTCAATGCTCCCCAATGATAGTTTCGCAAATTTCTAAAAGTTCATGCTAGTTTATTTTAAACATATGTAATAGAGATTTGTAAGTTTTCAAGTTGATTGGAATGCTTATTGTTGTGCCTTGATCATTACTTGTAGGTATTCAACTGGCCTTGGAGTTACTGGTGGTAGTGCATTGTTTCATGAATTCTATTCTAGAGAAGCTCCCAACCCGGTTCATTTGACTGTTGATACTGGATTTGTTAATGGAGCGGGTACCATAAAAGCTTATGTTTCAGTGAATTTGTCTCTTGGAGATCGGCAACTTGCTGCGCAGTTTCAAGAAATTCCTCTTGATCTTCGCATGGTTGAAGCTGAGCGAGTTGGATGTAAGTTTATCCCTCTATTTACTGTTTGTAGCATCATGTGACCATATTGGTGTTCACACGCCCAACACATTCACTTGATCTTCCCTGTATAGTTTTCTGACTTGATGGAAACAGAAGTGACTTTTACGCTAAGTTTTGGAGGAAACTCGAAGGAACTAGTAATTCTGAGAATTACAATTGGTTGAAGGAACTAGTTATATGTGCTATATGTGCTTTTCACATCAATAAAAAATAGTTTGTTTGTCATTTTTGTGCCTAAGCTTTTATTTAGTACATTGGTTGAACTCATTGCTTCCTACTAATTTTTGGATATCATTGTTTGAGCTTTTAAGCACAATGCAGATCTGATTCAAAATCATATGCTTTTCCATGATGACAGATGATATTTTAAAGACCCCAATGGTTGACAAACTCCCAACTGATCTTGAAGGAATGGAAGCCTCAATGGAGCGGCTTCTAGCTTTAATTGATGATGTTTACAAATATGTTGACAATGTTGTGGTTAGTAACGATACTTAACCTTCTTAAGTTGGTCTTTCCATTTATTTTACTTAATTCTAATGAGGTATCATGTTTTCAGGAAGGCCGTATTGAACAAGATAACACTATAGGGAGATTTCTTTTCGATACGATTGCATCTCTTCCAAAACTGTCTCCATCAGCTTTTGATAAGCTTATCAATGACAGCCTGCAGGTGCGATATATTTTGGTTCATTTTGTTGTATCATGAAAGATACAGATCAAAAAAATTCAGTTACTTTAGTTATCTATTATCAATGTCGTTCACAGCTTCCTGTTGTCAGTTGTAGGGTAATGATGCAAAATAGTTCTTCAATACTAGGGTTATAAGTTTGGCGAGCGTTTCTTTGACATTAAACTTGTCCTTTTGTTTGTTACTTACAGGACAACTTGCTCTTACTGTATTTGTCAAGCATCACAAGGACACAGCTCACCTTAGCCGAAAAATTGAACACAGCTGCTCAGGTTCTGTAATGCCTTCGCTTACAGTACCTATGTCATGAGATTCTACTTTTGAAAGTAATCTGTCAAAGGATATATGACCAACTGTGAGAACGGGATCTTTGTTTGCAGAGAAGGGTGTAATATTTTTATTTCCATTGAAAATATAGGTAGGATTGTTCAATCTTTTCAATACTGCTTTAATGGTTGGCTAGAAACATGATCAATTTTGGAGCTAATTTTATGGTTCGTATCCTGTTTCTGTACCGTTGTTTGAAGCTTCGACTTTGTAGTTTATTTTACCAAATTCAGAATAGGTTGTTCCCTAATTCTCAAAACTGATTTGATACTCCTGCTTGACTTGTTTTTCCATCCGTAGGCCCTTACTCTCTTGACGGGCACATATCTAATATTCAACACTCTGTAAATTTTTTCTCCTTTGCTGGTAAATCCAGGAGGCTTCAGATAATTTTGTTTTTTGCAATGTTTTTCGAGAGGTGAACTTTCTTGACGAAGCCATTGCTGACTTGGGGGCATAGTTTGTCTTCGTTTTATACCGGTATGCCCAGCCGGGTAAGCGCTACTCTTCTCGTTAGTAATTTACAAGCAGGTAAGTCAACTTGGTACAAGAACGGACCTAGCCTCTAGCCCACTCCAACTTACACAACTCTCCTATGCAGATGGCTCAGCCCCCGCCCCTGCCCCCGTAGCATTTGTTGGTTGGGTCTGTGCCTCACTAGTTAAGAGCATTTATTTCTGATAAGATTGAGAGTCCTACGTTGAACTTCCCTTGTCCATAAATATCCGCTTTGTACACAATGAGTCGCCCGATGAATCTGTTAATTTGAATATGAAGCGGGTAAAATATCACACGTTATTATCAGAAATCACACTAAGTGCATGTACATGAAATTTTTTCCTTTTGAATACATTCGATATTTATTTACACTGTGAATTTGAACTCGTGACACAATGGATTGAAGAGAGCCCCAGAGCAATTCACCAATTGTGCATATGCATGAACAATAATTAATAACAACCAAAATTAAGTTAGTGGGTTAACACGGATCATAATTAATAAAACCAAAATTAATTTAGCGGGTATGGGGTTAACAGGATACCTAATAATCTAATGAGTTTGGCCACTAATTAGATGCCAGGCAGCAAACAACCAGTACATATGATTGGATCTTTTTCCCCCAAATTCATATTCTCTTCTCTTAATTATAAAATAAGGAATGTTTGATCTGAGTGGGGTGGCTTTTGGCCTTTTTGTCTTGATGATGGCGGTGAAGCTTCCACTGCAGCAACAGCAGCAGCAATGGAAGACAGGAAAGTAGAAAACAAGGCAAGATGTTTATGGGGCGGCCTGGATTTCACGCGTGCCCTAATTCTAGCTTATGACTTCTTGAATCTCACGTTTTACACATTCACCATAACGCAAATCTTTACCCGACTCTTTTCCACAAATATTATAACAAAAGGTTTATACTTAGGGTTTATAGCTTTGTAGATATATTAGATAGAGATGATTTCAGCAATGGTTTTTGAATTTTAGCTCAATTAGATCTTTGGTCCTTGAATAAAAAATCCGTAAGTATTGGTTTCTGCACTTGTTTTAATGTGGAGCAAAGATGATTTTGGCCAACTTCTTTAGAACTTCCATCCATTTTTTGTCCCTTTAAACCCTTTATTCCATATCTTAGCAAGTTCAGAGACCCATGCTCACGAATTTTTAATTCAGAGATCAAAGTTCCGATTGAGATAAAATTCAGAGACCATTGCTCTAATTATCTATTGGATTAGATTAAGATAGATGGACAATTACAAAAGACACACACAGAGGACAGTGTGGCACTTTTACCAATCTCACACTTCCAACCTACTCTCTTTATATTTAATAGTACTGGCTTGGTTTCAAATGTTTTGGTTCTAATTTGGAAGTTGGGATTTTCAGTCAAATGTAGGTAGTAAAATGCTTTGATCGAGAAGCATGCGTTCCTTAAGATAATAAAGTTCGTAAACCTAATTTTGTTGAGAGAATGTCCCATACAAAGATCAAAGAAAATATATGAGCTTAAAAAGTTTTAAGTCCTTCCACCCATTGCTAACTTGCTATATGATTTTGGGTTAGATATTCGCATTTAAGTCACACGTCACTTTACTTGTTAAAAATTGTCTACATGTTAGATACAAAAATGCCTCACGTTAGTGAATATATTTGAGGCTTATTTTTAGCTACGATAAAAAATAAAAAATAAAAAAAATTCTCACTTTACTCCTTGTGCTCTATCACTCCATGTATTTATATTGTGCCTCACTTTATCTTATTTTGTTAAACTCCGTCGTATAAACCGTTAACTTGTCACATTTTAATCTATTTTATAATTTTCTGTTAACCAAGATCACATTAAAGACACTGCAAGTTAGCAAGTTAACGGTTTATGTGACGAAGTTAACGGAATAAGGTAAAGTGAGACATAAAGTATAAGTACATTGGATAAAGTGAAACAAAACAGAGTTCATACAGTAAAGTCAGATTTTATGAAGAGTACATGTGTCATAGTTAAAACTAAGCCTATATTATATTTTATGCAAAATGTAGAGTATTGTTTGACATCGGAAATTTAAGAAACTATAAAAGAGCCAATATTTAGAAGAATGGAAGTCTATGTTTAAAAGAGATTTGAACTTCTCTATCCATTAGTTTACGAACTCAGTTCTGACAAATATTATTCACCTGCATAAGCAGAAAGAGGGGCAAAAGTTGCTTCCAAAGGAGACATGTTCAAGATGACGATGATCGTGGGTTGGCACTTACCCAGGAAAATGCAAACCCTAGTGCTTATGCCAACCCAGCAAAAATCCTAGTGCTGTATTACCACGATTAAACAAATTAATTAAATCCATGATCTCTCCAAATTTAGTTTCCTGACATGCATAGCCTGTTCGCTAATTAACAAGATTATTTCTTAGTTTAGTACTAATTATTAAGAGTCCTAGGGGTTAGATAGAAGACCACATTCACAGACAGCAGTCAGCAAACTATTGTGCCAAGTGCGAACAAACAAATATTTTACTCGTGAATGCGAACACCATCGGGAATTGTTGAAAGTGCGCAACACAACTTGGCCACACTGCTCTTCGATCTTGACTAGCAATTACCAAAACATATTATATCTTATTCAAAATCTTGAGAGATCAAATCAAACCATCCATGCTCGAAGACTTTTCTTGGGATTTTGTCACAAACGTCTGAATTAAATGGATCATGAAACCATTATCCTCGTTTTGAAGTAATCAATAAGGTTAAATATTACAAAACTTATCGTTCTTCCTGATTAGTTTTATTTTTCTTTTACGTATTGAAATATATCTCAAGTTCGAATCTTCTTCTAAAGAAAAAAGTACGAAATCTGATAATATTAGTAGACTGTATACATACAGAAAGTATATTAGAGGCTCCACAAGAACTTAAATATCTGCATCCCAATCAATCCCCAATTTAGCTACCATATCAGAGCTTCATTTCTCTTCCAATGAACATTCACCACATACACTTCTAGTTCATGTTAATTAAAGATTTGCATTCATCGACTAAACCCCATAGCTATTTTCCAAAACCCTCCTCTAGCTACTCTAGCTAGTGTTTTTTTTTTTTTTTGAACTTTTTTATCTGCACTTTGTCGTGCACTCATTTATTAATGAAACATATGTTCATTCGCAAAAAAGTATAGCATGTGTAGCGTATAGATCAGTTCCATTTTTCAAAAAAGTAAATCGCATGCAAATCTAATGGCGTATGTATCATGCATATGATCATTAACGTTCAAACCTTCTCATCCAACATATCCCTGTGTAGGGACAAACCCTAAAATACAAAACTTCACCTACAGTTTTGATCACTCCCAGAATTGGGTAACATACAATCAAATGATAAAAGATGAAGCAAACCAAGTGACTGGAAAAAGGGGGATGTAGTTGCTTACGACAGGAGGCACATGACATAAGAAAATCCAATATATGTCTCCTCTTCTCTTTTCCCATTTTGGCTGGTCATGCGTTGTCCGTCCCTCCTAAATTTCAATTTTTGGTGGCTTTATTGTCGCTTTGTTTATGTTCCCACACATCCTTAATTAAAAGGAGGTTTATATATCAATTGTCCCCACTCTATTTGACTGAGCTGTAATCAGTTTTTAGGGTCAACCTAACTCAGTATCTTTGTCAGTCTGTTGCGATCACAACCGTCCAATGCAAATCAGACAATGTGTAATTTTGACCTTCACTTGCATCGATCGTTTTTCTGCTAATACCCCCAATTAAGATAATCCAGGAGATTGCACTCTTCTACATGATCTTTAGCAGACACCAACTAATTAAAAATGATGCTTGGCTTTACTCACATGTCTGGTTATCTTGGACTTACTATACTAATTATGAATGGTTTGGAAATGCATTTTTATAAAGTACTTCTCTATTTTTTTTTAAAAACAAAAATGCAAGGGATTTTCTAGAAATCCCTTGAAGTACAAAAAACCACAAATATAATAAGTGTTCTTCTACGAAGTAGTGTTTTTTTTTAATCTAAACATTGTTAGAAGGGTTTTGCTCATAACTGAAAAGCACAAAAAACCATAAAAATTGATAGGGAAGTAAGTTTTACACATCTTTTTAACCTTTTACACTCATATTTAATTATGGACGATTAATTCTATTTCACTTATCCAATTCGACTACTATAAATAAAAACACAATGTTTGAAAAGCTAAAAAAAAATATGTGGAAATATATAATGCATATGAACTTAACGTAAGTAAATACCAAAAAATATAGTTTAGGGAAAACTTTCATCTTGTCTGCTCGCCGACAAATGTTGAACATTGGCAGCTTTCGCGCATGTCCCTCTCTTTCTCTCAGCACAGAAAACTGGGCAAAGATAATTAAAACCGAACAAATCCACATAATTATTCAATCTCAAATTCTCTAAAAACAACGCAGACTAATGTATAAACAAAGAACTAACACAAAAAAATTATAATAAAAAAAAAACCAAAGTACTGTCTACTTTAGGGTATTATATATGCACACGGGTTCACACTGTTTTGAGTTCAGAAGCTCAGAAAAAGGAAGTTCCTGAGGCAGCAGCACAGACTGGTTTTGTTTCTAGCCATTTGAAGCTGAAATATGGACGAGGGCATGTCAGGATTTTGCATTAAGGCATCGAGTTTTCGCGATGGTGGTAATGGTAATAGTGGAACCAAGTGCGGGCGTTGGAATCCAACTGCAGAACAGGTTAAAGTTCTGACTGACCTGTTCAGGTCTGGACTCCGAACGCCGAGCACTGATCAGATTCAGAAAATCTCCTCTCAGCTAAGCTTTTATGGCAAGATCGAGAGCAAGAACGTCTTTTACTGGTTTCAGAATCACAAAGCCAGAGAAAGACAAAAGCGGCGTAAAGTTTCTATTGATGAAAAGGATATCATTCGTCGAGATCAGGAGAACATGTCTCCAAAACGTCCGTTGCTTTAAAATTTCTCTTTCTTGAAGTACTTCGGTTTAGGGTTTTTCTAGTATGCACCTGAATTTATATGGTGCTTGTATTCTTTTTTCACGGTTTTATTTTCCGTTCCTTGCAGAAATAAATCAGGTTTCGGAGCCGGCGAGAGTGATTGAGACCCTTCAACTTTTCCCCATAAACTCTTTCAACGAATCTGAAGGAGAGAAGCTGAGATTTCACGCAAACGAATATTGCAAGGAGGCGTCAGCTTTTACCTACACTGTTGGGACAGAAATGGACCTTCCACCTTTGGATCTGCGTTTAAGTTTCCTTTGAATTACATGCTTCAAATTTATGAGAAAAAGAACGGAAAAAAGAAGCTCCTAGCTAGCTAGTATTCATGGTTGCCATTTGTAGAATTTGGGGTTTAGCAGCTGGCATGAAAGGGTGAACGGAAAGGTAGGGAGGGAGAGATAGTTGTTGAATAGTTTACGTAGTATTGACGCTAATTTGAGTTGTTGAATTAAGATATTGGAAATTGTTGGACATTCTTCTCTGCATGTGCACTGTCTTGTTGTTATTAATTTCTCTGTGATTTACTCTGTCGGATTTCTTGTTTGTATGAATGGCTTGGAAATTGGAATTTTCTCTTGCTCCACATGAGAAATGTCTCCTTGGGCTGCATAATTGTGAATAAAATACTTAACCTTGGCCTTGGTCATATGACATATACCTATTACTTACCTTGGGTCTGCTTCCCAGCTTTGAATTTCATGTACTAATCTTAGAGCTTCCCCACTTCCCCACAGCCCTCATTTATCCTTACTAAGTAAAGTAATACTCAATTCTCATCCACTTACCTTGGTCTTATCCATCACATTTTATACTATTCTTAAATATCATTTGGATATTCTAAAACTGCTCTTTCATTGCAGATGTGAGCGTATCTACATTGTTCAATCGATTGTGTTCTTTTGTATGCACTCGAGTTTGAATCACTCTCTTCGTAGTTTGAATTAACGGGAGGAGATTGAAATTCAAGCTTAAAACCTATTTTAGTATTGAAAAGAGAAGTGTTACTAGACTAGAAGTTAGTTGGTATGGAAGTGTCTACAACTTGTTTACTTCTTATGTTTATGTATCCATAACATTGAAGAACTTTGCGTCTGACAATTAAACTAGGTGGTTCGACATACTTACAAAGAAGCTGGTCCCTAAATATTTAGGTACAACATGACCTTATGCAAGAGGAATATATATGGATATGGCCGACCGAACCAATAAGGCCATACAGCCATACTCATAAACGTAGGGTCCCCTTGTTTATTCTTCTCACCTTTGCCCACCCAAATAGTCTTTCTATGAGCCTTATGCCCCCATATGCCCGGCCGGATGCAAGAATCTCTCCTCATGTAGGTACAAATTTTATTGCAAAAGTTTCATTCCTTTGTAAATGAGTTGGACAATTTACCTAGCCTGATTGTCAGGGACACAAGAATTTCACCTTACCATTGGGTGATAGTGATAGGAGCTTGTATGAGTACTTTGACACGAGTGTCATGGGCCATGACAATAACGTCTTAAAAAATTAAGGTTTTTGGCTGAAAAGATCTAACTTGAGTCGATGGTTGATGAAATAATTGATTTTTAGCATGTCGTTGATATCTCATCGTTGTGTTATCAAAATTTAGTCTATACCAAGATTTTAATTTTAGATCACTTAGTCAAAAAAATATAAGAAGGAAAAGCAATTTACAACAGGCCCAAAAGCAAATGTAGTTGGCCCATAATAAAACCCATAAATCTTGGGTTCAATCTTCATAACATGGGCTTTGGTGCCCAACTCAAGCACCAAAAGCAAATAAAATTATTTCAAATACAAAGAACTTGTTTGTATGTGAATTTGTAATGGTTGAAAGCGTTTTTGATGAATGTTTTTAGAACCAATTATTAGTAAAGATGCAAGTATATCATAGAAAAGTATTTGAAGTGCTTCTTGTTTCTTGAAAGAAGCATATAACTGTTTTTGAAACCTAAAATATATTTTTTTTAAAACACTTTCAATTATTTTAAAGCACATCCAAACGAGCTCAAATTATCAAGTCCGGTGAGAGAACCGAAAGGAAAGAGAACAAAGAAGAGCTGAGCAAGCAAAGAGCTTTTTCCAAATAAATTAGGGAGAGAGACAGAGGTTTCCTGCAGAAGAAGCTAACTCAAAATTACTGCAGAAAAAGCAGGAAAATTCAGAGAAAGCAGAAGAAGTCCAGCAATGGATGTGGTCAAAACGCAGCAAATCTCCGCGAGGCCGATCGAGAAGGTGATAGTTCACCCGCTGGTTCTGCTCAGCATCGTCGACAACTACAACAGGGTCGCCAAAGACACTCGCAAGCGCGTCGTCGGAGTTCTGCTCGGCTCGTCGTACAAGGGCACCGTCGACGTCACCAACAGCTACGCCGGTTCGTTTATAACAAGCTCGCTTAGTCCCTCTGCTTCTCGGCTATGTTTGAATCTCGTTTGCTTTTATTTATTTTGAATTAATTTAAATTTTTTTGGGTGAATATTCGAATATTTTATCTGATTAAGGAAGTTTTTGTTCTGAATTATGCTCCAAACTGTGGTAAATTTTTGTTTGGTCAGTGAGAAAATCTGTGTTTGGGCTCTATGGCATTGTGAAAAGGTGTATTTTTGTTAAATTATTCAAAAGAATGAGTGTGTTTCTGCTGCTATGAGCTTGAACTTGGAAGTGGTTAAGCAAATTTAGGTTACATTTGCATGCTGCTGAATGAATTTCAGTTGGTTTAGGCTGCATTTCAGAATTGAGATGTAGAAAGTTAAATTAGTTATGAGGGGTTGTCCCATTCCAGACATGCCCTTTGATAAGGCATTTCGAAGTTTAATTCGAGAGCTGCTGAGGTTGTTGTAGTGTGAAGTTGCGAAATTTCTGCTTTAATTTGCTTTCCAAATGCATAGACCTACACAATTTTGGATTGATTTATGTACGGGGCAGTGCAGTTCCTATGTTTTTGTTTATCAGTGTACTTTCTATATATTTGTTGATCAATGCACTTTCTTGTTAATTTCCGATTTCATTTTTGGTTCTTTAGTTGATAGTCTGTAGCACATGCATTCTATAGCCTGTAGCACTTGCTTTCTTGTAGTATTTTGATTTTATTGTTTATTGGTTTTTCAAAAGAATTTGATGCAGTATCAGTCTCGAACTTCATGATTGCGCTCTTAAATTTAACTTAGTGGTTTAGTTTTTGTGTTTTTGTTAAACTTGATTTTTTTCTTCCTATTTTGCGTTTTCATCTTGTTGCCTGTAGAACCTTCTATGTTTCTAGATCAAGTGCGTTACTTTTGACTCATATTAGTATTGATCTTTATTCACAGTTCCCTTTGAAGAAGATGACAAGGATCCCAGTATCTGGTTTCTTGATCACAACTACCATGAAGCCATGTATTCCATGGCAAAGAGAATAAATGGTATGAGTATATACTATGTCTCCTTCCCTAGATTCGCACATTATCTGTTATGATGCAAAAATTGACAAATAATTTTTTTTTCCAGCAAAGGAGCACGTTGTGGGATGGTACAGCACAGGTCCAAAATTGCGAGAAAATGACTTAGACATTCACGGTTTATTTAATGAGTAAGCCTGCGTAAACCCTATGAAAAACATCTACTTGGTGTTGAGATTCCATTAGAATATGAATATCATGAATGCTTCTTATAACCAGTCTGGTCAACAAAGTTTAAGTGGAAGGACAACATGGAGATAATTAAAGGTGTAAGGTTCATATCGTTCAAATTGATATTAGAGAAACTAATTCTCAACTGACTAGAAGAAGCAAATGTGTTCTTCAACCCTTATTTCTTAACTCTTGTCTTCATTTTGTTATACTGTGATACCCATTTTTTTGTGTAACTTGAATATTGGTAAATTTAATCAAGATGTCTGAGATTTTGGAAACCTTGAGGTTCTCCATCAGTTTTCTATAAAATATTGATGGTTGGTTATGAGGAAGCCGTATACCTGTAAGTGGTATTCTTATGAAATGGTGGAAATATTATGTTTTTTGTTTAATTGTTTTGTCTCTATCATGGTGAAACATGCTTAAGCATTTTGCACCCATCAGCAGATACATGAATTCGTGTTTCTATTCATTATCCTTGAGATGTATGAATTCCTGTTTCTTTTCTTCTACATTATATCACAATTTCCCTTTTGATTTTGCAGTTATGTTCCAAATCCTGTCTTGGTCATAATTGATGTCCAACCTAAGGAGCTGGGAATACCAACAAAAGCTTACTGTGCCGTTGAAGAGGTTAAAGAGGTAGAATCATAATTTTTTCGGATATGCCTTGCCTTTTGTATTGGTCTGGTCATATACTAAGTTCTTCCAAAACAAGTGTTATGGTTGGAGCTATTTTGACTTGAAACCTGGTTTTAATGCTGTAAATTTGAATTAACATTTTGGTACGATTACAGAATGCTACCCAGAAAAGCCAGAAGATTTTCGTTCATGTGCCTTCTGAAATTGCTGCCCATGAAGTTGAGGAAATTGGTAAGCCCATGGAAACTGAACTACCCTTTCTTGTAACATTGAATAAGTAGGACTTCTAAGTTATTGCATGCACATATTGATTTATTGCTTTCCTTTGTGCGTTGGTGGTCATTTTGTTTCTACTTATGGTTTTTATTGACCATATTACCCTTTAACAGGAGTGGAACACTTGCTTAGAGATGTGAAAGATACAACCATCAGCACTCTTGCAACAGAGGTTTGGTTTTGGTGATTTTATTTTCATTAGCTTCCTCGTTTTATTTACGCTCACACAGTATGTATGTATGTATGTATGTATGTATGTATGAAGTCAATTTTATTAGATTTTCTTAATGCATATAAGAGGCGATACAAGAAACTTAGTTTCCAAGTCTTGTACAGGTTACAGGGAAACTCACAGCCTTGAAGGGATTGGAAGCAAGACTTAAGGAGATTCGGGGTTATCTGGACCTTGTTATTGATGGCAAGCTCCCATTAAACCACGAGATTTTGTACCACCTACAGGTTCGGTTTTGGCTTAACCTACATGTAGTGTAGGCTAGAATCTTAATGTAATGCTAGTTTGATTTGTCTCTTAACTTTTATTTCACAACAATGAAATATTGTAGTTCTTTTGCCTACTGTTGATATTTTCACCCTCACACTCATACATTTTTCTTATTTTTCTATCCCAAATCCTTGTAGGATGTGTTCAATCTACTTCCAAATCTTAATGTTTCTGATCTCATCAAGGCTTTTTCAGGTAAAAAAAAAAAAAGTACCATGTTTATCGTTTAGACTGCTTTATTGTTTAGATTTATGGTTCCTGCATTAGTGCCTATTTTGTTAATAGTGTTGATTCATGTTGTTGCTGTCATGTGCAGTGAAAACAAATGATATGATGTTGGTTATATATCTTTCTTCCCTCATCCGAAGCGTTATTGCTCTTCACAACTTGATCAACAACAAGGTGAGATGCCTTTCCATGAATGTGTATTGGTCTTCCTTAATTTTCTCAGCAAACTTCTCATATTGTATTGGAATGTAAAAATGTTGGAATATTTCAGATGCACAATAAGGAGCATGAAAGGGCAGAAGACTCGAAACAAGTTGCCGTAACAGCTGCAGCTGGAAGCTAAGAGTTTTTAAATACAGCTTGGACGATTGAGGGACGTTATCTATCGATGAAGATAACTGATGCGTACTTTCTTTTCATTCCATATCCTCGATGAATATGAAGTTAGATTTGGAGGGATGCATAGGACATGCCTGATTTAGTGATCACCCCTAATCTTATCCCATGTCCCAGACAGTGCTTTCACTTCCTTTCAAATATATGACATGCATTGTGGTATGCAGTGGGATCCGAAAAATATAGAATCTGTTCCAATTTAAGGATCTTATTTAACAACATTACTAGCGCGTCACGTTTATTTATTTGAAATTGAAATTACTTTGATTCTTGATTGTTTCGTGATTTGCTATTTGCTAATGCATGGATGGTGTTTGAATTATTATGTTTCTCTCAGTAATTGTGAAGGGTACAGCATTAGCACTCAGTCTTGTTCACCAATCTGAACCGCTTGCTGGAACTCAGCATCCATGACCACCCCATCCATAACATGTATTCTGCTCATCGTCTGAGGTTCCAGACGGTCGGGGTCGGTGTACGGGGCGATAGGGAAGGCGTTTGATTCAGCTGAGATGGAATTGCTGCTGAGGTCCAACTCCAGTCTCCGGGAGTTTGAGAAGTTGAGATGGAGATGGTAAAGCCTGAGATTTTAGGGTATTAGAATTTAAAGCATTGAGATTGGTGCGACGTGTATAGGTGTTCATGGACCATGTGAAGAGTCTTAAGATGAATGCGGCCCAAAAATTGGTTACCAAGCTATTTCAAGCTTTAAAAACTTGCTTTTATGGAACTATCAATTGGGCCTAATTTTATGGAATGTGTTAGGCTTAGTTTCGGCTCCTAATCCTAACTCATTTCATAAATTTGCAACTGATTGCCCCTAATGCGATGTTGATGTCATATGGAAAAAGAACAAGAATGCAAATATGGGTTACGTCAATTGACCAACAACGTATGCTCGCCTGTGACCGTGAACAAATACCCTATCTCATAAATTATAGTAGTTTATGATATATATATATTTTGGAAACATATATTGTTGAGAAAAGAAAAACAAAAAAGAGATACAATTGTCAAGAAAATTGATACTCATCTAAAATAGCATAAGCGATTATTCAGATTTTGAAATAAAAGTAAAATTCACAAATAGACAAGACATCCTCCCTTTGTCCGTACAGACCAAATTAATCGTCGCCGTCCAAACCATGTCCGCATTACAACACCGGGAGGGCCCACACATAACCAACGGTTGTTAGCCTTATAAGGTTATACAATTAAAACACAAACAAAGAAGTGACAAACCTAATTCCAATTATAATCATGGTACTCGAGCAAGGAAGGTGAAGGGCATGGCAACACTAGGATCTTCTACAAACACCTAGTTGAATACAACTACTCTATAGGAAGCCTTATGTTGTGTGTTCTAGGGTTTATAGGGACCGGTATTTATATAAGCTAAAAGCTAGGGTTTCCATCCATAAAGGAAACCTAAACTTACTTTCTTAGCCTCCAAGTCAAGTATCATAATCATATTCAATTAAAGATTTTATCAATTCTATTTCCAATATAAGACATGTTATATAGGATTGATATCTTTAAGAGATATCACAATCAACATTATTCTCCAATATTACATTCCTATTACATGCAGTAGACCACTTAAAAGTTGATTTATATTGGATAAATCCAACATTCTCCCACTTGGTCTACAAAATTTAATATTCACGTTTATACTTGAGATTGGAGATTAATGTTGATTTAGTGGCCATGTAACAGTGATTACATCTCATCCTTAATGCAGTTTCTGTCAAATGCATTTCTTAACATGGAACTAACAAGGTTGTAGGGTTGACACAACCCAGAACCTTCATAATCACACATGCTAAGATCCTCATTCACATGAAACCCAAAAACCAAAATGTCTTACTTTATATCATCTCAGGTCCAGCTTATGTTTCTTCAAAGCCTTAAATCTGTCAACGCAGATATCCTTCATCTAATGAAACCAACATAACCTGTAGGTGTGAATACATCTCCAAAACAATCATGCATCACTTTCATTAGACCAATAACAAGACAAACAATGTTCGTAGCCAACGGACACAACTGAAAATACCAAATAGGCACATGTCCAAGTAAAATATCCCAAAACTTCCTAAAACAAATTAATTCAACACTTGTGAGCAAGATGAATTAACATGTTTTTGACACTGATCTATGCACCATACCAGTTACTTTCATGGTGATTTCCAACACCTGTGGGTAGATGGAAATCCTCACAACTAAGGCAGTGCACAAACCATGCCATGCCATTTAATATGCAATTTGATAACAACTTGAGACTGAAATATATTTCATCCAATAATTGACTAGCACACGAAAAATGTGACTTAATGAATCCAATTGGAGATTAAAATGAATATATGGATTCTATACATACCTTATAGGTCATCTGCAAATGTAAGGCATTACCAACACAAACCTCAAGTTCCCATTGATCTGCAACATCGTTGCTTAATTTGCAAATCAATACTTAAATCATATTTTTTGAAAATATGCCTTTGGGTATAACCTTACTCAGTCAATGAATGCATATTACCTCAAACAACTAAGCACGAAAACATTCACCACTGTTACACAAAAACATGCTTCCAACAACCATCTTATATGTATTAATAATTCTACATTTATGCTAAGTCCTTATAAGCCCTAAAATTCTTTATAAAGATTAACAAATAATCAGTCAAGGTGTTTGTACCATACTTGACCAATCTCGAAACTACTAAGCACCGGTCAACAACATATCGTTAAGGACCCACAAGACTTTTCCTCCAACCAGGAGGCCAATCACAACACGACACATGTCGGTATTAGAGGCCAATCACAGCGCTACACGTGTCAATATCAGAGGCCAATCACAATACGACACGTGTTAATGTCAGAACAAAGCTAGAAACTCTCTTCTATAAAAGGGGATCATTCCCCCACAATAATCCCTAATGTCATTTGTACTAAACTATTCACTAGAACTCACTAAAAGAGAGCTTGAACCTATGTATTTGTGAAAACCCTTCACAATTAATGAGAACTCCTCTACTCCGTGGATGTAGCCAATCTGGGTGAACCACGTACATCTTGTGTTGTTTGCTTCCCTGTCTCTATTCATTTACATACTTATCCACACTAATGACCAGAACAATCTAGCGAATGTCACAAACTTGACACTTTTTGTTGTACCAAAGTCCTCGCCGATTTTGTGCATTAACATAAGGAATTCAAATGATTGCAAAAATGTACACATATATGAAGTGACACATCCCAGTCTCAACTTCGCCGTAGCACGATATTGTCCGCTTTGTGCCTCATGTAACAACTCGTCTCGGGATTTACCGAACACAAAAATGGTATTTTTGTATTTTCACTAAGTTTGGGGATATTTTCCTTTTAAAAATGGTTTTTGGGTCTTAAATGGTGTGCCCAAAGGGGCCCACCCCTGATTTGTCCCCCAGTTCCTTTCCCCTTTTCTTTCTTTTTTTGATTTTTATAACTCTCTATCTCTCATCTCTTCTCTTCCCATAACCTCATCTTTCTCTCCCCCTTCTTATTCTCTCTTTCTTTCTCTCATGTGACTTCCGGACCTCTTTCTCCCTTTGTGATCTCTCCCTCTTTCTCAAGTTTGTCACTCACATAAGCAACAACCCCAAACCAACACCACTGGATGTAGGAACCTTGGGAAAACTCAAGCAAACCTTCATGGAACCCCAATAGTGACGGCGTCACTGTTCATCATCTTATCTGACGTGTTTCGTGTTTATCCGACGTTGGTAAGCTTCTAGAAACTCTTGGATTGTGTTTTAGGGTTAGATCGAATGTTGTTTTAAGTGGTGTATATGTGTGAATTGCAGAAAATAACTTGGAGTAGCTTTTCCAAATTTTCCGGCAAGCATAGCCCCTTTCAAGGAAATTTCCGGCCAAACCAAGTTGGCCAACGTGCAAGGTATCAATATCTTCATCTCGCTGAGTACTACAACTTTCCTTTTTGAATCACCCAATTTCGTTGAGCATTGAAGAAGTTATGAGCCTTGGAAAATCAACCCAGAAACCGGCCAAGAGCTTAGCCTAAAAACGGGTCAATCCAACCCGTCTGCCTTGAAACCCAAACCCATTTGGACTGAGACCTAGCCGAATTACCCCAAACCCAAATCATTTTTAAGTCTAAGGCCTTTTGGCTATTCTTGCTAAGCCCAACCCAACCTCCTTTTATTTTTATTTTATTTTTAGTATATTTTTATTATTTGTTTTAAAGGCCTTGAGCATCATCTGTGAAGGTCCTGAATCCAACCCTCCATTTCAGTTCTAAGGGTCTTTGGCCATGTGCTGTAGGGGGCCCTAAGCCCAAGCCCTAAACACATTTCCCCTTAAACCCATTAACCCTAAACCCTTAGGGCCCAACCCTAATCCAACCCTAAGCCCAAACCTAGTTGACATGGTTTGACCCGTTGACTTTGACTCGGTCTGACCGTTGACCAGTCAACAGTCAACGTTGTCTTTGACTGGTCAACGGTCAACATTGACTTTTGGGTTTTTGTGTGGGACCCCTCTTAGGCTAATTTCAACGTCCTAAATCCATTTCTGATATCTGTTTTCCCAAAATAAGTCATTTTGGTAAAGTTTGACTAAATGTACCATTTATGTGCTTAGGGGCAATTATTTGTAGCGTTTCAGTTTTCACTAGTTGCGTGGCTCTTCGGCTGCGAAATACTGTTAGTATACCCCTTAAAAAAATGCATGTTTTGATAGTGGAAATGCATACATGGAAAGCATGATTTGATGATTATGTTTTATGAAACGTTTTATGAGATAACATGCTTACTGAGGTTATTTTGAATTATTACTATTTTTCCTATAACTCGTGTTCTTATAGAATATCTGATGGATGACGATATGATATTTAGAACATGTTTAGAACACCTCTTTATAGTATAGATGATGGATATAGATGATGGATGACTTTATACTATGAAGTTGCTTTTCAATATATGTATGTTCAATGGTTTTGTACTTACCTAGTAGTCCTTATTCCGCTATGGGACGTAGGGATAAATTCCAGTCTGTCCCAGGCGACGGCTTGGTGTTGACATAAGGCTTAGAGTGTGTTTCCTCTGGCTATTAGCACAGGGACGGGGAGCCAGCATGGAGCCTATAGTGTATTTTCCTCTGACTGTCTGCTCAGAGATGAGGAGCTGGCATGGGGCCTAGGGGTTATTGGACATTCACTAGTGATTATTATATATACAAGTTATGATTTGAGACATTGCATGGCATGCTAGGTTTCGGAAAACCTATGTTTATCATGATATATATGTGTTTTCATAAAACCTGGGGGTTAGTACGTTGATAATTGTTTTATTATATATATATATATTATATCAACTTGGTCCACTCATGTTTGTTTTGCGCCCCCTTCAGGACTTAGAATCGAGGCGTACAATCCCAGCGTCAAGGCACTTCCGTATTGGCATCTTCGAGTCCTCTCGGTGTAGGATCCATCGTTTGTTTCATTCAATTTTATATTATTTCTTTTAGTGTTATAGTTAGTTGTTGCTCTAAACACGTTCCTAAAATGCATATTTATTATATTTTCTATTTGTAAGTCTTATTTATTCCTTGTTCTCAGCATTTACATTCAATAAATGGCTTTTGTCACCTTCGTGTGTCGGCCAGTATGTGTCTATCCTGGAATTTTGGGGAATATCAGGATCGGGGAGTGTTACCCTGGCCATGTCCTCATGATTTTGTTTCTGGGAACTCACACAAGAACTTCCCAATGGGTCACCCATCCTGAGAATGCTCTCGCCCAAACTCGCTTAACTTCGGAGTTCCAATGGGACCCGAAGCCAGTGAGTTCCCAAAAGGCCTCGTGCTATAGGAGGTGGGCATGTACATATAAGGCACATCACCCCCTCTCCGTTGGTCAATGTGGGATGTTACAATCCACCCCCCTTAGGGACCTGACGTCCTTGTCGACACACTTGCACCACACGGTATAGTGGCTCTGATACCATTCTATCACATTCCAGACCGGCTCCGTCGTAGCACAATATTGTCTGCTTTGAGCCCCAGCCACGCCCCCACGGTTTGTTTCTGGGAACTCACACGAGAACTTCCTAGTGGGTCACCCATCCTAGGATTGCTCTCGCCCGAACTCGTTTGACTTTGGAGTTTCGATAGAACCTGAAGCCAATGAGTTCCTAAAATGCCTCGTGTTATAAGAGGTGGGCATGTACTTATAAGGCACATCACCCTCTCTCTGTTGGTCGATGTGGGATGTTACATGAAGTATCGATTCATGCAACTTAAACATATTATTGTCATTCGAGTTATCAAACAAAACACATATTCATGGAAGATAGAATAACACTTTAATAGTATCATGCAAGTCCACTTAATTCTCAAAATTTTAGAATAACTCCCACTAAGTTTTTAGAGTTTAGACTTACAAATAAGTTAATGAGTGTGAAGCCCAATTTTTGTTCACTAATTCTCCCACTTGGGCAAACACTCTTTCAAAGATGTAACTAAATAAAATTGTTTTATATTTTAGACATAATAAAATAGACATTACAACCAACATAAAGTTGTCAAACAGAATTTCGGCAATGAGTTACATTTACCTTAGAATTAATCATAACAAATTTATAAGCTTGATTGCAACCAAATTATACAGATCAAAATATACATACTAATCTTCATAAAATAAAAATATAGAGGCGTTTTGGGTCAAAATAGTAGTCTAAAGTGACAACTCAAAAACCCAACGCAATCTGCCAGTAAAATTGTCTATATGAGCATGGGTTACTAGTAAATTCACCATAATTAAAATACTCAGAAAAAAATACGAAATTTTGCACACACATTGTAGACATATATATGTTTAATATATAAAAAATTCAGGTCATTTGGTAACCGTTAGACGTGTCATTCATCCGATTTTAATCAAGACACGCAATCTGCTAGAAAAATTATGTTCATCTATCATGAATCTAAATATCTTTAACAAATTCAATTTCATGTTATTTCAATTTCGATGTCAATGGAATCTCAAGTGATCAAATTTCATCCTCTAAACAGACATCACAGTTCAAGTTGAAAATATTTACAAGCATTATACTTAAACAATGTGTACCTTAGCAATCCTTGATTAACCTTCATGGGTTCAATAAGTACTTTGCATCAACAAGTCTCATGAAGAGACACAAAAATACGTCATGATGCAACCGATTTCCATGCCTTAAGACCACAACCTATAATGGGGCTCATAGTGGAAATATTTGTAACTGAAGACATGGAACTTTATTCCCCAATAAACTTCATGAAACTAGATTAATTTACACCTGCGGGCAAGAAAATTAACTAGTATCTAGTACTAGATTATGTCACAAGAGTACCTTCATGAAAAACTTCAACACCTGTGGACAAATGAAACTTTCACAACTTATGTGAAATAAAATCCATACTATGCCATCTTAATTAAACTAAAAGAAATAATCCACACCTGAAGATTATCCCTTTTATTCTAATTAAGATGCAATGTTGACCGAAATAACTCAAAAAACACAGTCCCATCGTCAACTAAGCCATTGTGGCTTGCTTAGTTGAAAATGCATTGATCAACTCCATCCTAAAACAATACAAGAAGTCACATGGATTAATTAACTGTAAGTGACAAAATTATGATAACCTGATTCGAGCTTCGAGTCTTACCAACAAATGGCACTAATTCCTTCATGACTTCCCTTGACATTAAATTAATCTCAAGAAACCTAACAACATACTTGAAAGAGATTAATCACATATAGAACAAGTTTTATTCCACCGCAAAAATGTCAATACTTATCATTATGGAGTCAATTACTTAAAATAGAAATACTTTATGTAATGGGAAAGAACAATACATTCCTTTAATTTAAAAGCTAAATTGCTCAAATGTTTTCTTAAGTCAAACGGGTTCCCTTCCTTTTATATATTTCTTTATGTAGTACAAGACTACTGAACGCAACATTAAAATCATGCATTAGCTTTGTAAATACCAAATTAAATAAAGGAACAACCAAAATTATTTTCTTCCATAGAAAACATCTTCAATATGTGCCCTACATTAGCCTTGAAAATTTTCTTTTCTTCTCCCCTTATGACACATAAAAATTTACCAATCAAAGCACTGTTTAAATTTTTTAGGCATAGAAAAAACCACAAACAATAATACATGTCTGAAAATTCATGCTTATCAATTAAGTCACATACTTTGAATGGATTACATACCTCATGCGGCCTTCATATGTTCACTACTTCTTTGTAAACATATATATAATCACATGACCAACCATAATTCTTATATAAGAATAGATAAAAATACAAGTTAGAATTGTCAAATATTACTGCAAACCTCATTCATTTGTATAGTATTCTTGTCCTTGTCACTGGATGCTTTTTGTCATTCTCAGTCAATCCACAAATTATGCATCAATTTTTCATAGTTAATTAGTCATGTATAATTAAATGACTGCTGAGACAGAAAGACAAAATTATAAACAAAACTAATTGATTAGTCATGCAAATTCCTCATGGAGTTAATATCATTATAAACCTTACTTGAATTAATCCCCAATCATACTTAAGTACTAGTAGACTGCATTACTAATCTACACATTCGTGCCTTTACATAAGATCATCTCAAGCTTAAAGCAATATAGGACAACCCAGTCCCTTTAATAAAACACGCCGCATGTCCATTTTGCTACATGTTTGCAAACTTAAAATTTTAATCCATATTGATTATTTCTCACAGCAACCAAGCTATTTAATTCACCCTATGTATATTTTCTACACATTATCATGTAATACAACTGATTTAAAAATGACCCATATGAATTTATTTTGCCCCTTCAAATGGAAATCAGAGGCAATAGAGTTTGGGGTTTAAGAAGTATTTCCAAAAACCTGTCCGTGAGGCATTTGAGGGGTGGTTAGTGTCCCCTTGTCGCATGTTCATCATGAATGCACCTCACACAGGTGTTCTTGCATGTGACAGTAAAGAGCCCTCCTGAAGTTGTGGCTAGAGCTGATGGGGATGGGGGCATCAAATAGGCTCACTACTAACAAATTAGGTACAAACAAACAAGATATATTTGCACATTTATATATACTTCTTGGCATGCCTGTTTAGTAAGATACAAGTGTCATGATAAAATTTATACATGTAAACCTTGTATATAATTGGTCTTAGAAATTACCTGCACATGCAATTTTCCAACACAAGCGATTATTTCCTGTTATACTTGGTTGCTGCTTTGTTCAGAGTTGGAACTCTGACCCTAAGTAGGTTGCAAAGGACCTCCAATACGTTGTCCGAGACATTTACCTTACCCAGTAAAAATTCAACTTTTTCCAAACACACTAATTTCTACGGATTTGAGCTATTCATCATAGAACACTCCCATCTAAAACTTTTAACATTTGGAGCAAAAGAAACTTAACGACTTGCTGCTAGTTAAAAGAATAATAGAGTTCCCACTGTAAAATACTTAATATAATACCACGCCTTACATATTTGCTTCTTTACGTTCCTATATGATTTTTAAATTTCATTTTTCAATTCCATAAGAATATTATATATAAATTCTATGCTTCAGTTCCATAATTTAATAAGCGTAGTCCAATTTCCAATTGGCAAGCAAAAGCTATGTGGTTGTATGTAATACACTGCATACAATATTGTGGATTCGTGCTATAATCAGGCAGTTTGTTTTGCCGTAATAATTAGGGTATCAATTAGCATAGTTCTTAATCAATTTCTCTTGACTGCAACCATAAGATTATTGAAAAATATTCTTGATTAAAAGTGACTAATTATACAACCTATTAATAATCCTCAAATTCCACTGATTAATCCAACACGGTGGTGTTGCTGTGTACATGCAATTATATGCAGGAAACGTTATGCAGATTTCATGGAAGTTCAGCGTGGTGGTGTTGCCAAGTGCAATCACAATTTGGATGTAAGATCAAAACCGCAGTTCATGAAAATTTTATACAATCAAACTTCGAACTTAATAGGTTTTAATCATATAACCAGTGGCTTTGATACCAACTGTTAGCCTTATAAAGTTATACAATTAAAACACAAACAAAGGAGTGACAAACCTGATTCCAGTTGTGATCATGGTACTCGAGCAAGGAAGGTGAAGGGCATGGCAACACCAGGATCTTCTACAAACACCTAGCTGAATACAACTACTCTATGTGAAGCATTATGCTGTGTGTTCTAGTGCTTATAGGGACCGGTGTTTATATAAGCTAAAAGCTAGGGTTTCCATCCATAAAGAAAACCTAAACTTACTTTCTTAGCCTCCAAGTCAAGTATCATAATCATATTCAATTAAGGATTTCATCAATCCTATTTCCAATATAAGACACCATCAATCATATTTCCAATACAAGACACCTTATATAGGATTGATATATTTAAGAGATCAAATTACAATAAACATTATTCTCTAATATTACATTCTTATTATATGTAGTAGACCACTTAAAGGTTGATTTATATTGGATAAATCCAACAACGGTCACATAACAGTGCAGATCAAGGTTGGATACTTGATCAACCGCACCGAACCCTTCAACCCATCTTCCACAATTCCACATCCTATCTTTTTCTCTTCCCTTTAAGTTATTACTTTTTAACATAATATGACGTCGTTTTACAAGCTCAACTGGACACGTAGTGCATGAACTCAGAGTCCGTTTCGAGACCAGCCATTGCGTCAGGCGCCAAAACTACCTCGAGATCAACGCTCCCGCCTCCTTCCCTCCCCGGAAACGCTGATATCTTCCCATCGAACTTATTCGCCCGCCCGCTCCGAATCGCCATCGGCCTCCCCCATCCGAAGTCGTTGTCGTACATCGGAAACCTCGGCGAGCTCCCCACCGTCATCATTGCCCCGTCAAAGTTCCCCAGCGGGAACAGTCGCGGGTCCCTCTCCCAATCCTCAACGACGCCCCGAATCCTGTCGTTGTCGTACGCCTTCACGTTCTTGTTCAGCTGCTCCGCGCACCACCTCGTGTCGTGCGACAGCAACTCCCCGGCAGTCGCGTACGTCGGGATGCTCTGAATCGCGTTCCCGCAGTAGAATGCGTCCAGTTTCGGCTCAAGTCTGTGCCGGCAGTTCACCGCCATTCTGAACGTCGTCGTTTTCGAGGACGGAAGATTCCTCGCACGCGTCACGGATCGCCAGAGCAGCGCGCACAGGGACTGAAACGACGAGATCTCCGCCGTCGTTTTGGAGTTCGCCTTCGAATTTTTGGACCAGTTTTCGTTAATCGACGTCACTTTCGCGCCATTGTCTTTGTTTTGGTAGGAATCGTTACTCTGCTTCCCGAGAATCTCGACGGCGCTCAGCAAAACGTCGGACCATTTTTTGTTGTTGGTTCGTGCCTTGAGCTTCTGAATGGCTTCTCTGCTGAAGCTGAAAATTCGCTCGCACACCGGCTCGTCGACATTGAATGTGACTTTGGGACCTCCCGCCGGAACTCGAAGCACTGCCGGAGAGATCAGAACCGAGTTCCGGCTGAAGTCCGGCTGCCTTGTGATTGTCATTTTCGTGTAATTATAATTTTCGTTTGGTGATAGTGACGATGACGATGCTCGGCAGAGCTCGGAGAAGGTGTTGAAGAAGTTCCAGAAGGAGGTGCCGTCGATGACGGCGTGGTTGGCGGAGCATCCGATGAAAACGGCGTCGCTGAGCTCGGTGACCTGGACAGCCAGGATTGCGTTGTGGTGGCCGGAGTAGCTGACGGTCCTGTCGAAGGCAAAAAACTCCTTGACGCAGTCGGGGACGTAAATAGGGTCCAAAACATCTCGGATTGAGAGACCGGGGGCGGACGCGTGGATGAAGTCGGCGCCAGCATCGTTGCAGGTGATGTGCACGTGGCCAGTGGGGTAGGTGGTTAGTCTGCCGGCCAATGGGGGAAAGCGGGAGAGGGTTTGGGAAAGGGAGGATTTGAGGAGGGGGATGATGGGGGAGGGAGGGAGGGGGAAGAAGAGACCCTTCTGAATGTAGTGGCAGGAGAGCATGGGGAGGTCGGAGACTGAGAGGGGGAGGTCAGCGAGGGCGGAGGGCAGGTCGGGGAAGACGGTGGATTTGGAAATGATTAGAGACGTTGGCGAATCTGAAGAAGACATTTTTTGAAGTATTTGAGGGATCAAAAATTCAAAAATTGTTGCTGCTTCTTATTCTTCGGTGGATCTTCGCCAAGTCTGTAGGTAATACTGAAAGTGTGAGTAGTGAGGAAAAGTGTGGGAGTTGGGAGTGGTATTTATAGGGATGGGTTGGCGCCTTGGAGGGGTTGGGGATTTTGGTTCAGTTCATGCATGTGCTGAGGTAGGATCTGTGGTTAACTGTTGTTCCCCTTTGTGATTATTTGCTGATTTGGCTATCATGGACTTTTTAATTCTAGCATTACCCTTTAATTTTTTAATGTTTGTGTTTCATGAATGTGTATTTGATGATACATTGATTATGGGCAGTTTAGTTTGGGGTTACAGGTAGATATATTTTCCAAGGAAAATTAATATTGGAGAGATTATGTTTTTGTACCATATTGGTGTAATATTTAAGTATAACATTTGCCACCATTTAGGGATGCACATGTTCTTATTTGCGAATAACATATCTTAACCGATAAAATTAACGATTGGAACTGTCAATTTCTTAACCTTCATTTGAAGATCACCTCTATGAAAAATCAATTCAATCAAAAATCACTTAGTCATTTAAATGTATAGAATAAATCGACTGTATAGGTACCATGCCTATTTATTTGTTACGTTTGTTGTAGGAGTGATCTTCAAATGAAGCTTACTAAATTGATGTACGGTTCCGATGGTTCATTTAGTCGATCAAGATATGTTATTCACAAATGGAGGATATGTGCATCCCTATACAGGTGATGCAATATTATCCAGTATTTAATGCGACAAGTGACATGTACATGTTATCTTAATTAAAAAATAATCTTATTAGATGTGATTGTATGCGTTATTTGTCCACATTATATAGAACATTAATGTGGGATTTCTAGCATTCTCATTTTATAAAATTAAAAAAAAAAAAAAAAAATTATTTAGCAGATGTTTCTTCAAAGGGTACTTCTATGAACTAGACACTTTATAATTTTCTAGCCAACATAACTAAAGCAATTTTGGGCGGTTAGAAAACGCATTTAGTCTCTTATTGTATGTCTTTTGTTGTAGCTTTCTCCTCATGAAATATGTGTGAGGAGAGAGATTTAGAATATGTATGAAACAGTGTCACAAAGTTTTTCTTCTAATCGTGG